>NC_138885.1:112203685-112750444 GCF_965194825.1 Balaenoptera physalus | reverse complement strand
TGGAAGTTTCAGTAATACCCCGGAAGCCCAATGTTCATGATCTTTAATAAAAGGAACCACGGCCCTGTAGCTGCTTCCGAAGTGGCACTAACCACCCTGCTCTGTGCTCCAAGGTGGTGCAGGAAAACTGGGCCCCATCTTCTAACTCCTCATCCTCACCAAGACCAAATCAGCTCCTAGAAACCAGAGGCTGGTAGGAGGAAGCACATTTAAATTCTTCATAACACCTACTGTTTTCCTGTGAACGCAAGAGAGTTTTTTACTCTTCCCTTTCCCACCAGGGAGCCCCAATTGGGGGTGGGAGCTTCAATTCCAAATCTAAGTAAGAGTTCCCTATCAGTAGCCTGCCTGACAGTACAAACCGCAGTACTCTTGGAAACTCACATCCAGCTCTGGCCCAATAAAACCCTGGGTACTTGTCAGTGTCTCTGCTTCCCTTCCACCTCTAACGTCCAGGAGTGCTTGGGCATCATCCATCACGTGATGGAGACACTTATTTTTCCTCCCAGTGTGTATCCTTCTACACCCTCCCCCCCCCAATTTATTCATGGAAGAGTCTAAGCTTGGTCATCCACTATGAATTGGTGTTATGGCTACATCTAAAATGAAAAAGATTAAGAGAACAAAAAAACCCTCTTTTCCTTGTATTCCAACGTATGATGTATTTTATTTTCCAATCAAGATATTGCTTGTGGGTTATATACTCTTTTCTATGAGCAAAATTTGTAACACATTCATGGGTGTCCATTTTTTTCTAGCTCTGGGGAGACCTATACTCCAAAATGAATTTTGAATTATAAACAAGTCATTGAATCAGTTGCACTGGAAGTAGCAATGTGGCCAGAGCCATCGCAGGAAACGGGGGAGGATGAAGATGAGAAGTTTCGAGGCTTCCAAGAGAACACTTCTGAAGACAATCAAGTTAACTCTCCACACAAACTCACGGGTTCACGGCACACCGCCTCGAACGAGACCCCATCTGCTCTGTGTCCCTCTCCCTCTCGCTGCAATGACCCTACCCTGCTGAGAAAGACCCTCCCACCAACTCCAGCTGGGGAGTTCCACCGAACCATGTGGCAGTGTGTAGGAGGAGACAACAGAACCTTCTCATTCAGGATGCTTTCGGTTGACTTACGTTTCCCCCAAAAGATATACTGAAGTTTTTACCCCCAGTACCTCAAAATGTACCTTGTTTGGAAATATGGCCTTTGCAGAAGGAATCAAGATAACTTCATTACAATGTTCCTTTTCCTCAAAAAAGTCCCAGGTTCATTTCATGGACGGAAATATATGGAAAGACCAGTGCCAATGTACTAGTTTCATAGGGCAAACAGTTTTTTTTGTTGTTTCATAGGGCTACCAAAACAAAGGACCACAAGCTGTCGGCTAAACAGAAACGCATTCCCTCACAGTTCTGGAGCCTGGAAGTCCTAGATCAAGCAGCCGGCAGGGTTGGTTCCATCTGAGGGCTGGGAGGGAAAATCTGTTCCAGGCCTTTCTCCTTGGCTTACAGATGGGCATCTTCATGTTCACATGCATCTGTGTCCAAATCTCCTCTTTTTATGGGACACCAGTCATACGGGATCAGGGGCCACCCCAATGACCTCCCTGGCTTGGTTACCTCTATAAGACTCTACCGCCAAATGAGGTCACATTCCAAGGTGCCAGGGGTTGGGACTCCAACATATCTTTCTTTGCGGGATGGGGGAGACAGTTCAATCCATAACAATGATGTTGACTATATAATATGTAAAGCCCTAATAGTGGCAAGAGTTAACAACAGATGCAGGAAAGGAGAACACTGCTTAAAGACAGGACTAGGGTGGCCTTAGAACTCCTTACTTGGGCTTGTGCTTGGGTAAAACATCTGAGCCTGTATCAGTGGGGGGCAGGCCAGGCCAAGGGCCATCCCACTGTACAACTCCTAAAGGACACACACTTGACTCAAGGGATGCTTGATCGAAACACTTTCCATAAATTTGGGGCATATCATGAATTTCTTTCTTTAAAGAGAAAAAAAGGATTCTGTCAGTGTCTATGACTTTGGGCATTTAGATATACTCTGGCCAGTGGGTGGTTGAATATGTGTGTGGGCTAGAGAACCGTGAGAGAGTGGGCATTCACTGTTGTTCCCGATTAACATCTTTGGGAGGAAAAATGCTCCCATAATTTCATAAAGAAAATGAAAAGCAAAGAATTCTATAGGGTCCAGGGGCAGAGGCACTTCAGTCCTCTGAAATCGACAGCTAAGCTCACATTCTAAAATAAAGCAGTGGATATGCCTCAAGCCTAAAGCTTTGTAAACACCCTTCCCCATTTTTATTGGCATTGAATCTGTATTTCTAACTTACTTTCCCGATTCTTCTATCCACTGAGGTCTTATAGCCTCTTCCTCACCATTAGTTTCCCTTATGACTTTCTCCTTATGACTGTTTTCGAATCAATGTCAAAAATGTATATAGCCTCCACCCCATCACCTATAATGAGGTGCTCCAGGCATGATTGGTGTTAAGGGGAACCACGGCATGGGGGCTTCAGGATCCTCCAGCTTATTCCCAGGTCTTCCCTAAAAAGGTTGGGGGAAACTGCAAGGAGACACTTAACGATTACACAGCCCTCTCTACTTGGGTTGGACACCTGCACCTCGTGCGGCTTTACTTTAAAAGTGAGAAAAAAGCACGGCCCAAGGACTGCACGGGGCACGTTATGGACTGTTACATATACCTTGGCGACGACCTAGTCCACACTCGGATTCACAGAGGGAAAGCTCTGTGATGACTTTCCAGCCTCCTGCACACGTCTCATGCACACGCACTTCACACATCCACCAGCCTCCATGAAGAACTTTAAAGTGACATCCAAAACAATATAAAATTTATGCAACCCAGAGAGGGTACCGCGAGATGCTAACGTGTGCATTTCCAGAGACTATGGCACAAGTCATGGGCCGTGCCAGAGGATGGCACTCTAGACGATGAGGAATGAGGACCTGGGGTTCTCTTTCTGCCCCTACAAGATATTAAGCCAGTTTCCCAGGGACCGCTTAACTCCCCTGAACTCAAGAGGCCACAAAGAGAGGGAAGGGCATTCAATGGGTGGCTGCAGAGCCTCAGAGTTGATAGGGCGGTGGTTCCCAAAGAGGGGCGGTAACGCCCTCAGAGGATGCTGGACAATGTCTGCAGACGTTCTGGGCTGCCCCGAAGGGAAGGGACGGGTTCTCCTGGCATCTACCAGGGGGTTGGCTCCTCATGGTGGAGGCTGGCCTGTGCACTGTAGGACGCTGAGCAGCATTCCTGGCCTCCATCCACTAGATGCCAGAAGCACCCTTACCCCCAGCTGTGACAATCAACAGTATCTCCATACCCTGCCAAGAGGCCCCTAGGAGGCAAAACCGCCCTGGCTTGGGACTGCCATTCTAGGGTGAACGGCCCACTTTGCTGACCCATGCCTCCTATGGATACTCGTATTTAGAGGGCTGGCTTGCATGACAAATAATTGTAAACATTTCTTATCTTCCCTACGAGCCATCAGCAACTTGAGAGGAGCCACATCGGAACCATCTTTAGCTCAACATTTTCAAGCACTTTTTAAACACTGCACATCTATTTTTCACCAATGAAGCCACACATTTGCCTGCAACATTCTCCCAGTCACTACTGCAACCGTCTGGTCCCTTACTAGACTAAACAGTCTCCTTGTGATTTTATTTACAAAATAATTTATTTCGTTGAGGCCAGGTGAATGGTAAAATGTCACCAAGTGCAGACTGGAAAAAAACCCCACATGCACAGTGTTTCTGTGTACTTGATTTTTAGCTCTCCTGAAGTTTAGGAGAATGACTTTATGTCAACAATTAAATTAAAACGGAATTACCTAAAACTTCAGGAAGGACACCCCCAACACTTTTTGCATGATTTCATGGTAAACGGTTTCAAATGTAGCACAGTACAAGTCAGACTTGAGGGATACTGTTGCCAGATGTCAGCTGTGAAAATCTTGGCGCTGGTTTAAACTCCGGCTGGTGACCAAACCCATTTGGGGCGCTGGCACACTTAAAAGAAAAAGCACCTCAATTTATAAGTTGTGCTTGTTTCCACTGAGGGTTTTCAATTCCTAAAATGTCCTAGGAATTTGAGCCATGGTTAAGGATTCCCTTTCATGTTTGTCTACCTTTTCCTAAAAGCCAGCAAGACGTTGAAGAGAACGGCACCTAACACGTGGCTCCCAGGAGCCATGAAGTCAGTGACTCTGTCAAGGGAATTATTTATTATATGAACCCTTTAAATCGAAAAACTGAAACAAGATTAACATTTGGGCAAAAAGGTATTTACATTTCAAACACGAAATAATGAGTTCCCTCTTATCAGCAAGGTTGTTAAGCCACTTCGCTGCCAGCAACGGAAATAAAACGTGATGCACCCATCTAACGTTATTACTGACGAGAAAACCTTCACGACTAGAGTCGCTGGACCATTTCCCAGCCACCTGTGGCCGTGGGTGAGCCCCATTTTTGACAGTGTCAGACACGGATAAGAACCGCCAACTATCTCACAGGGCGGGGGGGACAGCCCACCACACAAGAGTCAGGACATGGCTTTGCCACCTCCCTGCAAGGCTCCGAAGCCCCCCTCCCCATTCACTAGGCTGCCAAAGCAACTCTCCCTCCGAAGCGTAACTTCTGGAACCTCATGAAAAGAAAAGCTCAGCTCTGCAAATACAAAGGTGAGAAGGGAAAACATCTCAGAGGTGAGAGACTTCGCAAAGGGAGGGCATGCACCTGCCCAGTCTGTTCTGTTCTATTTCGACGTGTCTACATCTTAACATCACGAAACTTATCTGATTTGACTGTAACTCTGCTTTGCAGACCTTTGAAAGTGTGACACCTCCACTCCCGTAGCTGACAACGAGGTGAGAATGAAATCCAAGTTCTGAAACCTCCGAGTGCCGCTTAAAGGGTTCCGCCTCAGACAGAGGAAATGCAAACTGCGGCATTTGGAGAGTTTGGGGGATGGGGGAGAAGCCTCCAAGCATTCAGGTATGTGCTAATAATTCGAGATAGGAAAGTAAAATAAACCCACCAAGGTACTACATAGTGATTCGAGTATGTGGCTCTAAAAAAAACCCGTTCTGTTTGAAGCTCTAATCTCACAAGACACTACAAGGATCCCTTCAGGCTAAAATCTATTTCCGGTGGATTCTTAAGAAGTTAGTCTCCCAAATAATTCTCCCCCCATCTAGGGAAGGCACCACAAAGAGGGCTAAGGTTAAATTCTTATAATAAACCCCAGAAAGAGAGCAAACCAGGACGGGGCAGAAGCAGCATCAATAGGGAACATTTTCATGGAGAAATTTTCCCAAGAAATTTTTCCAAGTACTATTAATACCAACGCTATCAAATTACCACCTAGGAATCCCTGAGAACTGGAACACATTACTCTCTGCTTACAATGTGCCCCCTTACCACTCTGTTCCTTTTAGAGTAAAGACACCTAGAACCGGGGAGGTTATTACAATAACATATGCACGGATATGAAAAATGGTTTAAGGTGTTTTGTCAGGAATCTCGGACAAGTTCACTCTGGGAGAGTGCCTTGCTTTATAAACTTAATTTTAATACACCCTGGTGCTTCCAGGACTCTGACTTGTGATGCTCTATCCTAAGAAATGCATTTCCTTGAATAACCGCACCAGTGGAGTCTCTCTGCATCCCATTTTAAAGGTATGGGCTCCGGGGGGCTGTCTCAGGTGGGGAGGCAGTAGGCTCTGGGGGTGAGGCCAGGGCAGGTGCAGGCATGGGAGAGGGGAAGCAATGGTAGAGGCAGGGCAGTTAGGAGGTGAGGGAGGGGAAGGGATGGAGATGGCGTACGGCAGAAGACGGGCCCTGGGTAGAGGGTGGGCTTGGGGAAGGGTGGGGTGAAGTAGGGAGATGGAGGGCTTTGGGTTTGGGAGGGCAGGGAGCTGGGTGCAGGACGGGGAGTAGGTGCAGGATAGGTGAAAGGGCACCAGGGGGAGGGGAGCGGGTAGGAGAGAACCCGTCCCCAGACCACAGCCATTCCTGTGGCGCCCACCTGGCCTTACACCTCCCCACACTAGATCTGGGCAGCAGGTAGAGGTGGGTGACACCTGGGGCACCAGGAGGCCTCCATCTGCTAAATGAACTTCAGCTGCTGTTCTTCAACCTGGGGGCATTCCAAACAGGTGAGCACTGTCACCCACCACCCCTTCCATCCATCGTTCCCTCACCCCAGACACCGTATGGTACAAGCAGAGCGTATCTGAATGTACTCCGTGGTGTTCGAGGGGTTTCCTCGCATTCAGGGGCAGGAAGCTAGGCTAACCCGTGCGTGTACACCCCCTTCACCATGGAGACACCTGCGGACTTCACAGAGGTGTGGTCTGCTTCAAGTTCCTAAGCAGGACTTAGGGATGCCTGAAGACAAGAAGAAGAATTTGCTCTCATTAGGGCAGTAGCCAAGACTTCATTTGACACCATGCGTCCTATTTATTCACCCCTGAAAGCGTGAAAAGCAGCCGATTTCTCTACAATACAGAACACAGAAAATATCCCAGCTGAATTCTTCACCACCTTCGTGTCGGATGTGCCCTAATCTTCTAGTGACGTGTCAACACCAGGATGAGACAGCACCAGACCCCCGGAAGCCAAAAAGATGCCCACCCACCTCCCACCCCAGACACATATTTATTTTTCCCCTCAAGTAGAGAGGAATTATGTAGATTGCATCGCAGTGATCCAAGACCCAGAAAAAAGTCCTCCTTAGAAATCAGTTACAAATGGTGGTGATGAATCACGCTTAAATTGATTTTTTTTCACGGCTGTGGCTATTCTCATGTAAAAGAAAAAACAGGAAACATGAGTTTTAAAAGGCACTGGATGAGATATACAGAAACAAATATTAAACCCCTTTATTTGAAATTAAAAAGTCTAACAATTCCTTGAGAAGGCAAGATAAACACCTAGGGAAGAGGATGTAGCTGAGCCAAGTACATCCTGAAGCTACAAACTCTCCCGTGGGGGGGGACGGGGCCTGTGCCCGTCCACTAGTTTGTAGTCAGTGCTCAAAGCAATGCCCCACCTGGTACAAGCTCGGGAAATGCTGGCTGAATGATGAAGAGAGGGAAGAGGGGAGGAGGGAAGGGGGGGGGGAGGGAGGGAGGAAGGGAGGGAGGGAAGGAGGGAGGGAGGGAGGGAGGGAGGGAGGAAGGAAGGAAAGGAGGGAGGGAGGGAAGGAGGAAGGAAGGAAGAAAGGAAGGAAGGAAGGAAGGAAGGAAAGAAGGAAGGGAGGGAGGGAGGAAGGAAGGAAGGGAGGAAGGGAGGGAGGGAAGGAGGGAGGAAGGAAGGAAGGGAGGAAGGGAGGGAGGAAGGAAGGGAGGGAGGAGGGGAGGGAGGGAGGAGGGGAAGGAAGGAAGGAAGGAAGGGCTCTGTCTGGTCTGACTAGGTCAGACGGGGGCAATCCCATTACGAAGGTATCAAAGAGACAAAGTACCACATCCCACGCCCACCCCTCCAGAAGCGAGGTGTGAAAACAGGCAACATACGTGAAAACTCAGAGGAAACGTCTCTCCCATGCAGCACATGGTACAACATGTAACATGGGAAGACCCACGAGCACTCTGGCCTCTGGCACCCCGACGTGGGCAGTACACTGACCGCTGTTCTGAAAGGAGAGGCGACCACATGCTGGCCTAGTAGTCAGCCATAAGAAGTGATGGAACCGTGACACAGGCTACAACATGGAAGGACCCTGGAAACACTGTGCCTGGGGAAATAAGCCAGACACGAAAGGACACGTATTATATGATTCTACATATATGCGGCACCTAGAATAGTCAAATTCTTAGAGACCGGAAGTAGAACGTAGGTTACAAGGCGCTGGGGGCAGGGAGAGATAGGGAAGGGTGAGGTATTGTTTCACTGGTTCAGAGTTATTTGGGGGCGATGATGAAAAAGTTGCAGGTAGAGATGGTTGGCTACACAACATTATGAATGTATTTAATGCCACTGAACTGTACATTTATGAATGGTTAAAATGATATTGTTATGTATATTTTCCACAATAAAAACAAAAAAAGAGGGCCTTCCCTGGCGGTCCAGTGGTTAAGACTCTGCACTTCCAATGCAAGGGGCGCGGGTTCGATGCCTGGTTGGGGAACTAAGATCTCACATGCCACGGGGCGTGGCCATAAAATTTTAAAAAAAGAAAAAATACGTGACTGGATATGAAAGTTTTCATAACTACTAGGTAGTCTCTTTGACCTGCTATACAAATAACGACCCAAGGGTTAAGATTTCGTAACTATCCACAACCAAGGTGGGTGAGAAGTCCCAGGTTCGAGAAGCCACAGCTACACCCCAGGAGCTGTGACACGATCTCACTCCTCTGAAATGCTGCATACTTAGCACTTGGCAGCAAGGTCGGCGCCTCGGGCAGTAAACAGAGTGGACACGTGGGAAGAAGCAAAGGAAGAAGGATGCGGAGCAGTGGGTAACGATAAACGTCAAGAAGGCAAAGATTATGAAGGAAAAAGCAGACGCAGGAGACAGGAACAGGAGTCAGCAAGAAGAGAAAATATGGCATCAATAGATAAGGAAATTTATAGAAGCTTAAGGGAATGAACGATTAAGCAACGCATTTGCCTGTGGAAAACTGAGTTTTACAATCCTATTCAAAACAACGTAGATTACCACAATAAAATCAAAGCTGTTCTTCGGGTGACCAAGTGGCTTTGTTTCACTCATTAATAAACGAGCTGGCTGGTTCCCAGGCAACGCTCTGGACCAGCACCTGCCCCCTGGGCATTCTCCCTGGTCCCAGCTGCACGGAAGGCCCCATTTCCCAGACATGCCCGAGGAGTACATGCGGCCCTCTTAGGCAAGGATGCCTGCCTCTGGACTCCAGAAACCTCTTCGTCACCGGTGCGCTGGCTCAGACGTCACCTCCCCGACCTCCAGAAGGCAGGTGCAGCCCCACACAGCTGTCATCACCCCGCAGGAGGACGAGGACACTCAGGGGACCCCCTTCCCAGCAGAAGGGGCAGGGCTTTGCACCCCGTCAGGCATTCCCTAAGACGGCTGACGACTGGCTGGTCCTCTGCACTCCCCGACCCACCCCACTGCCACCACTTGATTATAATAACCGGCACAGAGCATGAGTCACTACGTCATCCTTGAATGAATACATACATGTCAGAATAACAACGATTTAGTCCGTAAGTATAGCAACTGGTAAGAGACAGCTTAAATCAGCTGGGACAAGGGAGAGCGGTGAACTGGGAGATAGAGCCTGGCATCTGAGCAGAGAGAGGCAGACAGGAGGCTGTGCGACTCCGTGACCTCTTCTGCTACAAAATGAGGACAGAAGAGAACATCAAATGGGCCTAGTGGCTGCTGAAGGGCCAGGCATTGTGCTAAGTGCTTTCCGTGGACAACTGCATTTAATCCTCATATGAGGGGAAAGATGTTCTTTGACAGAGCACAAAACTTAGGCTTAAAACTTGGAGCTTTTGCTCAAGAGCACATGGAGTGAACAAGAGTCCCAGCTGGGATGGCAGAGCCCGAGAAATGTTGGACCAGCTCCATCTCTGGGATCTGTACCGGGTCTTCCCTGCTGGGTTCCTCCTGGCCCCGACCCACTTTTTCCGCCACTCCTCCCTCCACAAGCCCCCCACACCCCATAATGACTTGGATTGGGGGTAGCCCCTGAGTCTCTGAGGGATGCCCCCAGGGGCATCCTTTGCCCTATGGGATGCACCAATCAGGACTCAAACAGCCCCACCTTCTCACTGGTGTCTCTTAACATTGCTAAGAACGGGAAGGAGGGGCCCCTTCCAGTGAGGTTGAGGATAAGACTACAGATCAACCAGAATGACATGCAGTGCTGATTTAGAAGCTAAATTCAGAATATCCCTGAACAGCCGTACTCATAATAAGCAAAGCAAAAGTAAGGGGAAAAAAATCTTTAAAAATTCAAATGCCTTTAAAAGATGCTGTGTTTTGAACATGGGTGGGTTTTCTTCCAAGGAGAGGAACACTGCAAAATGAACTTCCTTAAAAAAAACGTGCAAATGTTCAGAATTCCAATGTAAAACCAGCCCTACCTCTGTGACATTTTGTTCAAACTAAATAAGGTCTCAGTTGATAGTTTTGCATGAAAATACATTTTGGTACATTCTTTACAAAGAAACATAACTGCTAAAAGTTATGGCAACACCAACCAAAACATTAGTTAATCATATTAAATCGTATGTAAAATAATTCCTTGGGAAAAAAAAAAAAAACCCTCTTTGTTTTAAAATAAGTTTAGACTTATAAAAAGTTGCAGAAATACTAGAGAGTTCCCACGTAGCCTTCACCTAGCTTCCTGTTGTGTTAACATCCTAAATAAACATAGCAATGGTCAAAACAAAGAAATCAACACGGGCACAATACACCTAACTAAACTACAGACTTTAAGCAAACTCACAGGTCCTTTTTCTGTCTCCGATTTCCATCCAGGACCCCACAACCCATTGATCTGTGATAGTCACCCTTTCTTTCCTTGCCATTCAAAGCCAGACTCTTTGGACGAGCACAAGAAGTTATTTCGTGCACGAGAAGTTATTTCGTAGAATGCCGCCCCCCACCCCACCCCCCCGTTTGGGTTTGTCCAATTCGTCTCTCGATTAGATGCAGGTTATGCATTCCGGGCAGGAACACCACAGAAGTGATGCTGTGTCCTTCTCAGGGCATCACATGATGTCACTATGCCTTATTCCTGGTGAGGTTATCCATAGCAGCTGGGCTCAGGTGGTGGTATCTGCTGAGACTCTTCCCCATAAATCACTGCTCTCCTCTCCTTGGTAATCGGCAAATATCTTAGGGGAGATACTCTGAGCCCATACTAGTATTACGGCATGATTCTTACACGTTAGGGATATAAAAATTACCACATGGCTAACAATGTATACTTTAAATGGTTAACATCATTTGTATCCTTTTCAAAAGGAGAACTCCCAAGAGGAAATCTTTAACAACCCAATTTTTAAAAAGAACTTTTGAGTTCAATCATTGATGAAGAGTTAAGCAAGAGTAAGTACAGGGCTTCCCTGGTGGGCCAGTGGTTGAGAGTCTGCCTGCCAATGCAGGGGACACGGGTTCGAGCCCTGGTCTGGGAAGATCCCACATGCCGTGAAGCAACTGGGCCCGTGAGCCACAACTACTGAGCGTGGGCATCTGGAGCCTGTGCTCCGCAACGGGAGAGGCCGCGACAGTGAGAGGCCTGCGCACCACAATGAATAGTGGCCCCTGCTTGCCACAACTAGAGAAAGCCCTCGCACAGAAACGAAGATCCGACACAACCATAAACAAACAAACAAACAAAAAAGAGTAAGTACAATGCTTAAAATGTCAAGGGATTAGCTGTGTCTGAGGAGGAATCCAGGCAGCTGAGAGCAGCAAGAAAGTCAATCCCAAAAACACATCCTAAGAGGAAGCCTTGGTCCATGAGGCATCTTGCCAGGAATCTATCCGAAGGACGTTCCGAATCATCACTTAATTTTGTGTAATTTTTATCCTGAGTATAAACAAAAGTTCTCTTAGAGTATCCATTTCAAAATGATACTGTAAATACAAGTAAGTTGAGGGCTAAGTTTATTGCCAATAAACACTTTCACTAAAAAGAAGAATGATTTCTGTACCCCATACATTGTTTTAAAAAAAAAGTCTATTCGTCTTAAAAAATGAGTTACGATGCCCTGTGGTAGAAAACGCCCGCCCACATGACCTGAAGTCACAAGCAAACTAGCATCCTAGACCCATCACTGAGACCTAAGAGCATGATTAGTTCATCTGCAAGCATCGGTCTGCAACCCCGATGGGGCTCAACCCAACGGAAAGACCCCTTCAGATGGGCATGGTGGGTGGGGTACAAATGAGAAGCAGGGCCAACTTTAGCATACTTAAAGAAATACACTAGAGACACAGTTATGTAAAGTTTTAAAATACATGTAAAACTCTAGTGAAAAAATAGTGTGTTCTTAGAGCACCAACAATTTGCTTAAATAATTAAAAAGGAGTGGATGTACAGTCTTACAGACACACGGAGATCATCCAATACACAGTTTACTTTCTAAGACTTCAAGCAAACGCATCTCATGAACCTGCACTATAAACCGTAGCCGGTTTCCTTGGATTTGGAGCCAGACAGGGTTCTTCCCCAGCCCCACTGCTCGCAAGAAGTGTGACCCTGAGCAAGTGCGCTCACTTCCCTCCTGGGGATGGGATGACAGGTAAAACCACCTCTCAATTAAAGGCAACCATCTGTATAATGAACACGTTCCAGCAAAGATTTTCTGGTAGCTGGTGAGTTAATCAACTCAGCACATTTGGCTCAGAGTTAAGCTCACAGTCACTGGGTGGGGTGAATGGTGTCCCCTGAAAAACGTACGTTGAAGTTGTAACTCCCGGTACTCGTGAATGTGACCTTATATAGGAATCAGGTCTTTTGCAGATGGAATCAAATTAAGATGAGGTCATACTGGACTAGGGCGGGCCTTAAGTGCAATGACTGGCGTCTTTAGAAGAGAAAGGAGAGATTTGGAGACATAGACACCTGGAAGAAGGCCGTGTGAAGATGAAGGCAGAGACTGGAGTGATGCGACCACAAGCCAAGGAACGCCCGGGGCCACCGGAAGCTAGGAGAGAGGCATGGAGTAGATTCTCCCTCAAAGCTTCCAAAAGGAACCAACCTTTCCAATACTTTCATTTTGAACTTCTGATCTCCTGATCTGTGAGAAAATCCATTTCTGCTGTTTTAAGACCCCCTAGTTTGTAGTAATTTGTTTACAGCAGCCAGAGAAAACTCATACAGGATAATGATGGTATTTGGTAAATACATTTTAAAAAATACTTCTATATTAGAGATACATCCGAAAATACTCAGGGGTGAAATAACACGATGCCTGAGATTTGCTTTAAATTACTCTAATAAAAAGAAAAAAAAACAGTGAGGGGACAGGTGACACCAGCTCATGAAATCTTGACAGTGGTTGAAGCAGGGTGAGGGGGAATATACCAAAATATTCTATACACTTTTGTATGTTTGACAATTTCCATGTTAACAAGCTAACAGTGTATATGTCACACGTTAGCCGACTAGCATCTAAACTATATATGCAGCGCTGTCCCAATCTTTAACCAATGCAATCAACTTTAATATCCAATTTTACTTACTAGCCTCTTTGAAACAGGAACAGCAGCAAAACCACGGGAACCCCATTGATTAAAGCAGCCATCACATAGCGACGAATGGCCGGTAATCATCCAACTCAGTTTCTTGAAATAAACCTGAAATTCATAAACCTCAACTCCCTATATGCTTGATCAGATAAACAGTATCACAAGCATCACGGACTTAGGTGCACTGGATAAAAATAAGGAAGTCTTTTTTCTAGGCACTAGGGCCGTAGCGCGCAAACAGAACTAAGAAATGGAATCAACACGTTGAACGCTTGACCCTTTCCTAAGGCTACCCCTGTGGGGATTAGGTTCCCCTGGGGAGCATCAGCAAAGAAGCGTTCAGCTTATAGACCTAATGAATGCAACGCGGGCGGGTCCAACAATATGACCATCATATGAGAGATCGCACTTCAAGTGAGTACGAAAACACTGCTTAAACATTCACTTGCTGTTCTGAAGCCATAATTAAGGCTGTGAGTGTACTGGCTGGGGGCCTTCACAACACATCTCATTTGTGCAGTGGAAGCCACAGGCATCTGCTACCCGGTCTCCAACCCTCGGGAAATGGTCAGCAACATTCTGGTAACGATGCTGAAGTTTCCCGATACGTTCATTTAGCAAACGCGGGCCTGATTCTCATAACCCCTCCTCGGGGAACACTGGGCTCACGCTTCACCTAAACTGCCCTGGAAAGAAATGAAACCGGAGGGGCAGCCCTGAGTCAGCGTCCTTCAGGAGAAACCTTGGCGAAACCTACGTGAAAAATGAGATGAGAAACACAGTCAGGGGGACCTCCCTGGTGGCGCAGTGGTTAAGAGTCTGCCTGCCAATGCAGGGGACACGGGTTCGAGCCCTGGTCCGGGAAGATCCCGCAGGCCGTGGAGCAACTAAGCCCATGCGCCACTACTGAGCTCGCGTGCCACAACTACTGAAGGCCACGAGCCACAACTACTGAGCCCACGTGCCGCAACTACTGAAGCCTGTGAGCCACAAGTACCGAGCCCACGTGTCACTACTACTGAAGCCCACACACCTAGAGCCCATGCTCCACAACAAGAGAAGCCACCGGAATGAGAAGCCCGCACATCGCAACCAAGAGTGGCCCCCTGCTCGCCGCAGCTAGAGAAAACCCACGCACAGCGACAAAGACCCAACGCAGCCAAAAATAAATAAAATTAAAGAGAAAAAAAAAAAGAAACGCAGCCAGGCCTTGGCCGGGCTGGGCCAGGCAGCAGACCTCCAGCAGCTCACAGGGGTCCCTGCTTCGCTCAACAGGCAGCAGGCTTCCTTTGACTTGACCCTCACATTTCCAACTTCCTTTCAGAGTTCGGGGACCTGCACAGCTGGCCCGTGTACAGGGACCTGGCCCTCTCCAAGGAGACAATCTTTGGAGAGAGCCGTTCCTGCAGCACCGAGCAAGTGGAAAGCACCCTAGGCCAGGGTTTCTCAGCCTTGGCGCCGGTGACATTTGGGGCTGGGTGGCACCGTTGTTGGGACCGTCCTGTGCACTGCAGGGTGTTGGGCAGCATTCCTGTTCTCCAATCCCAGAGATGAGGGGAGCGCCTCCCTCCCTGGGACAACCCAAACCATCTTCAGACATTGCCAAGAGTCGCCGGGGGGCAAGATCCCCCTTCAGTGAGAACCAGAGCCCTTGAAGGCTCCTCACTGGAGCCTAGTCCAGTTCTGGAATGTTCCGGAGCCAAGTGTGAACTCTGACTCCTTTTGATGCGTCCTGGTGGACAAGAAATGGAAGAACCAATCATAACAGAGAGCACGAGAAAAGAACTTGCAGATGTGCAACCTCACGAGTTTAACCGACTCACTCAGACGGCCTTTGGGAAGATGAAAAAAAACTGTTCCTGTGCAACGTCAGGCCTCACGTGAAAGGGGTCTTTACCATTTTCACTCAGCAGGGCTGTCATTTCTAGGGACTCAAGATGGATGTGCGATAATTTTTCCAAGAGCAACAAGAACCACAGCAGTACTAATAATGACAGGGGTTAAATCAATATGATTTTAACGAATATCAAGGCTGGTACCAGGGAATTCCCTGGCGGTCCAGGGGTTAGGACTCCGTGCTTCGACTGCAGGGGGATGGCTTCAATCCCTGGTCAGGGAATTAAGATCCCGCATGCCAGGCGGCACAGCCAGGAAAAAAAAAAAAAAAAAGCTGGTACCAGTGTGGTTCCCTTTACTTTCATGAACCCACTTAAAAGATCCCCTCTGTCATCTCCATCTTCCCGTTCCCTTCCTCGACCTTCTGTCACTCCCAGGTGCAGAAGTGCTCACATCCAGCGTGGGAAATGGCTGTGGGCTCCCTCCTTGCTGTCTTCTAGGGGGGTGGGGGGGGGGCGGGCAGGGACTAAAAGGCTGACTTGTTGAGAGGAGGTCAGGGTGTAAACCAGCTAGCAGTCCCATGCTGCTCACTTCTCTTCACGGCCGCACGGGGATCCTAGCCCGCCAGATCCGGAACCCCCAAATGCAGAGGGCATCCCGTGCTGCGTAAAGGAAAATGACAACCAGCTCTTAGCGACTCACGGCCCCGTCGTTTCCTCCCTCAGCCTCGCAAGAATAAACAGGGCATGCTTTCGAGTCCCTTCTCAGCTCACATACGGGATCTGAAAAGTCAATCTAATTATTCTGGTTCCGATTTCCAGTTCTATCGGTAAGCGTCGACACAAGATATGTCAAGGCCAGTCCCTAGAAGACGTAAAATCGGAATCCTAGAAGCTGCGCCTTCCCTACCCCACAGGCAGGTGTCCTAAAGCCCCTTTCACACCAAATTTAAGACTGGAGTTTGCGACGAGGCCTGGGTGGGCTTCCCAGTGCATCGACGGTGGAGATACAGTCCGCAAAGTTCAGCTCTGTTACAGCTTCTTGCATCACGTTGTTGTGGAGATGAATTCTGTTATAACAAGACGCCTCAATTCTCTGCTGAAAAGGAATTTATCTGACACCTCCCTCCCCCTCTCTGTGGTTTTATTTTCCATGGCTGGCACACAGAGTAATTCACACATTCACAAATATTTAGGGGAAAAAAACACAAAACAATAAACTGCCTGGAACTGGAACAAAATGCCTGCTACTCTTCGCTTTAAGGCATTTTACATTAAATAGGATCCAAAATCCCCCCGGGGTTTCAAGTTTGCCAGAGAGCTTATTTTTGTGAATGATTTCAACTTAACTCCTAGGATAACTGTCTTATTAAATTGCTGACACATCTGTCCCACTTAAATCTATGGTTTCTGCAAACAGGATAAAAATGACTTCCACAGAATAGAAGCATCATGGTTTCATTTCTTTTTCCTCTTATTATCAATGTTATCTGTTTCGCAAGCTGTCCGACCTTCCTCAGGATGACAGAGGTCGCAAGACTTTGCAGTATCCTTAGAAGAAACGGCCCGTTCAGTTCCACGATGCCAGGAGCGGCCTCGCTGCCGAAGCGGCCCCTGCACCTGCCGCGGCAACCCGTCTGTGCTCGAGCACAGGACGCCGCTTGTCTGACTGCAGCATCCCGTTCCGGTCTGCACCACCGACAGAGCCCTTTTCGGCCCCGCATCTCCCAGGGCTCCTTCCCGCTTCCTCCAGCTTGGCGCGATGCAGCGCTCAGCCTCGACCCTCAAACGTGCACGCGGTCCTCACGACGCCCCGTCGTTCTCGGGACCAGGGCCAGCTCCCACGGCAGCAGCTTGCTTTGGGGGGGAGGGCTGGGGGTGCTGGGAGGTGGGGGACCGCCTCCAGCTGGGGTGCGTGCCGGGCCGTTTACTACACCCAGGAAACGTTCTTAAGAATTCCCTCACGGCCCTAACGAGACGTGGGTGCCCCTCTGCGGCTACCCAGCGGACACGGGCTCGACACTGCCAAGACGGGTTCGCAAAAAAGGACCTTTCCAAATGCTTTCTGAGTATCTTGGAGGGGTAAGTCACCAAACCCGAAGTCACGAGGACACATCCAGGCCCCATGGCCGTCTCCCGCCACGCTGGTGACCAGGGAGGGGCAGGGTTCCCGTAATTCAACTTGAGAGAAAGCAGCGCAGAGCAGGGAGGACTTTGTGGCTTCTGTCACTTAAAAGGACACTCTCAGACTGACCCCTGACAAACGCCGCCTTCCTACCGTACACTCAGTGGACCAGCACACGGGGGGCGGGCGCCCCACTCACCGCCTCCGCCTTGGTCCCACTGGGCGGCACACTTGCCCCGGCTCGAGCCCGTGAGCAAGCTCCCTCTCGCCATTTACAAGATGGGGCCGCGGCCGTCTGCGCCCCATGGAAGGACCAGGCCAGCCTCGTGAATCTGCAGCAGGGTTTCTCCCCCACGGCACTGGTAACATTTGGGACCAAATCACTCTGTGGGGGGCCGTCCTGTGCACCACAGGATGCTGAGCAGCATGCCACCCACTAGATGCCAGGAGCTCCCCTGCCCCCCGGCGGTGACAACCCCAGAACGCCTGCAGACACTGCCAGATATCTGGGGAGGCGGAGGGGCGGCAAACGCAAACCACCTCCTCAGAGAACCACTGCTCTCAGGGGTCAGGGACCACACAGGTTTCCAGGTATCCCCCCAGATAAAGGCCCAGGTCAGTCTGGCTCTTCTACAGACGCATCTTGTCTCCTGCCACCACCGCGGGCCTCACTGAACTCACCCATCAAATCAGGCTCCTGATCTACCCGCTCTGTCCACGAAGGGCAACCCCTGGCCACATGTGGCTCTTTAATGTTAAATGAATTAAAATGAAACGAATCTAAAATCCAATTTCTCAGGCACACTGGCCACATTTCAAGAGCTCAAGATCCACACGGGGCCAGGGGCTGCTCCACCGGATGGCACGGGTGTGGAACGACCCCACCTTCCTAGGAAGTTCCATCGGGGGCGGCTGCCCGAGGCCATCCGACGGTGTTCATTACAGTTCTAACGCCACGCGTGCTTCTCGAGGGCCTCAGGAGAAGAATGACCGGGAGGCAAATTAACACCAGGCACGATGGAGGATGTAGGCTCGGAAAAATAAGAATAACTCATTGCAAAGAATGTGGCGGTTCTTACAGATTTAAAGAATGGGAATTTCCACAAACTGACCACTGGACCCTTGGACAAGCTGGTAATTTTAAGAACTGTATTTTTTAAAAACAGGAAGTCGAGAGAGAAGGCATTTATTCCAAATTTACAGGCCATACATGAAAAATATATGAACCTGGAAAATACTTAGATGGGCCTAAAAATATAGTCTGGGTTAAAGGAAAAGGGTTGCACCTACCTCATCCGAACAAGCTACGTGGGCCCATTTAAATGACCTGCTGCACCTCATCACGTTACCCGACCTTCCCTGATTAGCCTGCTCTCAGTTCTGTGCTGCTGGAATTCTCCGGGTCCATCTACAAACCTGTTTGCATACTGCACCGCCTTCAGCAGGCCTGGCATCTGCCCAAGTGTGCGGCACACAGCGTCCGAGGCATTCCTGGGTACAGCACACTCATGTGCCCTGGCTTGTCCCAACCCAGGGAAGGACGCAACACCTTCCAAACTTCAAATAGCCCTGTTGTGCTATACTCTGGGGGACGGGGCGGGTGCTAAAAGACAAAAACACATTTACAAGGATACTTATCTTAAAAATCCTTAACTTGAAAAAATGTACATTTTCATCTTAAAAACCTCCCTTTATTATTGGGTTGGCCAAAAAGTTTGTTCGGGGTTTTCCGTAACCTCTTACGGAACATCTAACATCTTTTTGGCCAATCCAATATTTTGAGAGCAAACGGTTCACTGGGTCATTTTGATCTTACTTTTGCACACATCCACACAAAACCTGTACTGGAATGTTCACGGTAGCATGATTCCCATGGTCAAACCGTGGAAACAACCCATGTCCATCAACTGATGAATGGATGGACAAAATAGGGTCTATCCCTACAATGAAATAGTATCATTTGTCTATAAAAAGGAATGAAGCACTGACACATGCTAGGGCACGCACGAAATCTTGAACACGTTATGCAAAGTGGAAGAGATAAGTCACAAAAGGCCATGTATCATATGATTCCATTTATGCGAAAAGTCCAGAATAGGCAAATCCACAGGGACAGAAAGCAGATCTGCAGTTGCCAGGGGCTGGGGAGAGTGAGGAAGAAATGCGGAGTGACTGCTAAGGGGTATGGGCTTTCTTTTGGGGGTACTGAAAATACTCTAAAATTAGATTGTGGTGATGGCTGTACAGCTCTGTGAACACCCTAAACACGATCAAATCATACACTTTAAGGGGGTGAATTTGATGGTACGTGAATCATACCTCAATAAAGCTGCTGAAAAAAGTGGCTCTGGCTGAAGTGGCTACAAGCCATCCAGCCTGGGCCATGAATCACAAATGCACTAACACAGCTCATTCCTTCTCTGAGACAGTGGATGCAGTCAGCAAGCAGAGGATGTTTCCACTCTAGGGAAGAGTGTGTGTGTGTGTGTGTGTGTGTGTGGCGCAGGGGACACTCACTTTTGATAATCACTTCTGCAGTATCAACAGAAGGGAACATTTTCACAGTCGTTTCTGCACTTTCTCCAAGGAACATTCTTTCTTGCTGGGGGACAGTGGACACACGGGGCAGGAAGTCTGTCCCAGCCGTGACTCTGGGATTCCAAAAGCGATTCCAAAATGCAGTAATTCGGCTGCCATTTCCAAAATCCCTGCACGGCCCGGTACACCCCACTCTGTTCGTCCTGCAGGTGCTGCAGTCCTGTCGATGAAGTCCTGTGACGCCGGGAGGGGCGCCCGCTCGCCGAGCCTCGCGTGCACCCTACCTGGCTGACACAGAGCCTGTGGTGCGGACACTCCTCAACCTCCAGAGACTAAATGGACCCGAGAACCTGCTTTAGCCACTGGGACCCCAAAGCCTCCCGGGGATGCGGAGCAGCTCTGCCCATGCCCGGGCTGCTACACGAAGGAGGCATCTCACTCTCCTCTCAAAGGGAGTGCACGGCTGCAGCATCACAGCATCAGGACCAAACCAGAGAAGACACGTCGCAAGAAGCAGATCCCTGACAGGGTGACGTATTTTGTGGCACATCAGGTCACGCCAGCCCTTGCTAGCCACAGTCCAGAATTTCTTTATTCACAGCTCAAGAACTCACCGCAGCTGCAGAGTTTACAGGTTTCGAGCGCCATAAATCCATCTGCCCCCTGCTTATCTGAATTTCATACAAGATTAATATTCTACCTACATCCACTGACAAAGACAAATAGCTACAGCACGCAAAGTGACAACATTCTATGTCAGTAAACACTGTGACAAGACTCAGCTGAAAACACATTTGCAGCTTAGATTTGGTGTTTTAGAGGAACATACGTTTTGTAAACCAAACACTATGTGGTCACATAGAAAAATGCCTTCAAAGTGGATGGAGGTCTTCCCTGGTGGCGCAGCAGTTAAGAATCCGCCTGCCAAGGCAGGGGACACGGGTTCAAGCCCTGGTCCGGGAAGGTCCCACATGCATCCCACGGGAGGAGCAACTAAGCCCGTGCGCCACAACTACTGAGCCTGCGCTCTAGAGCCCGTGAGCCACAACTACTGAGCCTGCACTCTAGAGCCCACGAGCCACAACTACTCAGCCCGAGAGCCACAACTACTGAAGCCCGCGTGCCTGGAGCCCGTGCTCTGCAACAAGAGAAGCCACCACAATGTGAAACCCGCGCACAGCAACAAAGAGTTGCCCCCCCTCTCCGCAACTAGAGAAAGCCTGTGTGCAGCAATGAAGACCCAACGCAGCCAAAAATAAATAAATTAAATAAATACATTTTTTAATGTATTTACTGTAAAAAATGTAAAAAGCTTTACATTTAATGTAAAAAAACTTTAAAAAAAAGTGGATGGAAAAATATTAAAGGTCAGGAAATACCCAGCCCTTTATCACTGTCAAATGGAGTGCCTCCGATTAGGTTTGTAAATGAAAGAATGAAAGTAACCAATAATGTAATTAATTTAACAAAGAAAAAAATGTGAATCACACTTAAAATTAATCAGCAACATAAAAATAAAGACTAAATGCGTACCCAATAATGTAATTAATTTAATAAAGAAACTATAAGTTAAAACTTGAATCATACTTCAAATTAATCAGCAACATAAAATAAACCAGAAAATCCTTCTGCTGTGAGGATCTGCCTTTCAAATGAAGCTTTTCTTTAGGTTTACAAAAAAAAAAAAAAAAAAAGCATACAACGGCGCCTTATTTAGTTCGAAAAAACAAAAGGTAGCTGGTGTCTGTGTATTTTAAAAGACTTAAAAATGCCACGAGAGCACTTTGTTGAGTAAGGTAACTTGCCAGAGATAATATAAATTTTGTAACAGATTTTCAACTATTTCTATTGCGCTTACATCAACCTCCAAGTCTGCACCCTACGATTTCCATCTCAGACCAAAAACCAGATCAAATCTTTGTGTGGCAGGCACCCCTAGCAAAATAATATCCTGCTCCATTCTCAGCACCCAGCACTCAGAAGGCACTCCTTACCTGCGAAACAAAAGAACAGATACAACATGAATTCTGTTTTCCTACTTTGCACCAAAATGTCAAAGAAATTCATTTCAATTGTTCTGTGTAAATAAAGTTATAAGCTCATGAGAGTTGAAAAGACACCCCTGCAAGTAAACAACAGTTGCTTTAGGATTAAGTACCGCAATAACGTGTCAGGGCAAAATCAGATCCCAATACAGGAGCGCTAAGTAGATGATGCTTAAGTTACAGACACATTTCCGAATAATCAAGAACTCTTTCACATAAAGACTTCATCATGTTGATTGCAAAGTGTCTCAGAAGTTTATACACCCAGAGCCAGAGTTTACACTTTCGCAGAGAAGGAAAGGCACAAGAGGTGGAAAGAGGAAAACATATTCAGGGGCAGCGGGGGACATTCACACATCTCCATTAGGGGGTTCTGGTGAAAAGCTAAGGAGGAAGAGCCCTCAATGCAAGAGAGCACGGTGGGACGTGGGCTGGCACAGGGTGCCATTCTGAACACTTCTGCTACCCATCAAAATACTCCTTCTATTGCTCTCTCCTTCGGAAGCTGACGGGAACGAGGCAGGTGGGATGAACATATAAGCTCATCTCAGAAGACAGTTCCTACATCAGCAGAGAATTGTGTTAAGGGCACTTGAGGAAAAGTATGAGGAAGATTCTGGAGTGTTCTATGTGAGTACCTCGTCATTTCCCCACACACCACCTGGAACACTTTCTATGTCTAAACAGTGGTCACAAGTCAGACATAAAGGGACCCAACTTTAAAATAGTTCTTTGTAAACCATTCAACTATCCATCGATGGGGGAAAGGATAAACAAACTATGGTGCACACACACAATGGAACATTATTCAGCCACAAAAAGGAAAACGGTTCTGACACATGCTACACCATCGCTGAACTGTGAAGACATTTCACTGGGTGAAATTAACCAGGTACGAAAGGACAAATCTTGTATGATTCCACTTATGTGAGGTCCTTAGAATAGTCAAATTCAGAGACATAAAGAAGAATAGTGGGTGCCAGGGGCCGGGAGAGGGGAATAGAAAGTTGTTTAATGAGTGTAGAGTGTTAGTTTGGGAAGATGAAAAAAGTTCTGCACGTGGATGGTTGCACAACAATGTGAACATACTTAACGACACTGAACTGTACATTTAAAAATGGTTAAGATGGGAAATAAAACTGTCACCTATTGGGAAAAAAATGGTGAGGATGGTAAATTATATGTTACGCATATTATCACTATAAAAAATAATCCCTTGTAAATCTGACTTAAATAGGTATTAAGTAAAGGCATGATCTTTCAGTTACAGTCTTCCGGAGGACTATTTTCATGTCGGGGGTTCCTTTAAAAATTTGCTAATTGTGCACAGAGGTATCTTATAAAAGTAGGAACTTGGGGACTTCCCTGGTGGTCCAGAGGTTAAGACTCCAAGCTTCCACTGCAGGGAACGCAGGTTGGATCCCTGGTCGGGGAACTAAGATCCTGCCTGCCTCGTCGTACAGCCAATCAATCAATCAATCAATAAGTAGGAACTTGGAGGATCCCACAATTTTTTTTCTGATGGCCGTGCAGCATGCCTTGTGGGATCTTCGTTCCCCAACCAGAGATCGAACCTGGGCCCTGGGCAGTGAAAGCGCAGTGTCCTAACCACTGGACTGCCAGGAAATTCCCCGCAATTATTCTAAGTAATAAGATTTAGAATTATCACTGACCATAAAAAAAAAAACCAAATTATGCAAACTCTTTAACAGACTATAAATTAAATGAAGTTGAACTGAATTGATGCCTATGAATTTATACATACGATCACACTGTCAAAAATGCATTTCTTCCTGCAAAGGAGAACATAATTTAGGAACAGAAATGCAAGCATATACTTTTCTAAAAGTATAGTCATACTGCGTATTCGTGACATCGTAGGAGGATCAAAAACTCCTGACCATGGTGCTTCAGAGTCAATGCCAACAGGCGCTGAACTACTGTGAAAGAAGACAGAGGGCGATGTTCAACACGTGCCAAGTTTTGGGCCAAACCCCAGAGCAGCCAAGCTCGTACTACTGACATCTGGGGCCAGATAATCCTCTGGTGTGTGGCGGGGTGCGGCAGACTGTCCCGTCCATTGTGGGATGTTTGGCAGCACCCACTGACACCAGTATCACACACACCCCCAATCAAATCAATCAAACGTGACCATCAAATATGTCTCTAGACTTTGCCAAGTGTCCCCTGGGGGTAAAAAACTGCCCCCACTTGAGAGCCACTGTCCATAACCAAGAAAGAGATCTCTGGGAACCACCCATGTTTACAAGGAAAGCCAAAAGGAAACACTAAGAAAAACAACATACTTTGATTTGGTACAAGAGCCAGAAGTAGCAACAGATGTCAGAAACGAAAGAAACGTCTCACCATTTTCGGGCCAGTTTACAACCAGAATTGACAGCCAATTTCAAGAGCTTATTCTTGAATTTAATTAATCAGAACGTAATGTCTATCTGCATCAGATTCCATCGTGAAGAAGTTCACCAGACTTTCAATCCCTCAGTTGGGACATGGCTGCTCCCGACGGCCCTTGCCCAGCCTGCGTGGGTTCGAGAGGAAAGGAGCAGCTTCTCGGGGGAAAGCAGTTTTCCTGATGACATGGAGGGAGGGAGTGTCTGTGGGGCTCGACCTGTGTGTTCTGGGCATTCAAGAAGACAAACGTCGTTTGAAAGAACAGTACACTGAATAAATCTGAACCGAAGGTCGGAAGGGAGGAAGGAAGGGCTGAATCACACTATCAACAGCACCTCATCAAGCACGTTTCATCAGCTGGAGACCACAGAAAATGCAATTGTTCCACCACATGGAATTCATGTCTTTAAATCAACAGGCGATGGTTCCGAGGGCACCCGGGACGCTTTATGGCTTTCGATAAGACAAATGAGCAACACCCCACTCTAGCCCATGGCAGCCCAGGCCTGCTGAACAAACCCCACCCCTCCCCGGGCTGCCACCTGCACCAACTTAGTATGAAAACCCCGGCAACCGGTTTGGTCTTTAACACAACGGTCCACCCAGATGAGATCCACAAAAGACACTGTTTTGTCCTTGTTTCTGTGCCCACTTCTAATTAATTCTAACGGGAAACTCTCTCTGAGCTCCAGGGAACCACTTCTCTCAGTCAGGGCTCCTTTTAATGACAGCTACCTGGCTCATTTGAGCCCTTCTTGGATTTTATGAATAGAAAGGAATTGGTGAGAACTGGCCAACCATCCCAGTTACTAGGAATCCCCTACCAAAAAAAAAAAAAAGAACAGCAGAGAACAATGAGAAAGCAGGCGGCTTAGAATAAGCAACACGCATGTGCGCGCGCGCGCGCGCACGCACGCACACACACACACACACACACACACACACACACACACACACACACACACACACACACACACACACACACACACACACACACCACGCAGCCCCAAAACAAACACTGTGTAGTCCGGGGTTCTCCATCACTTCCAGACTGTGACTAAGGCAGGGGAAGTGGGAAAAGAGCAGGAGGAAGAACAGGCATGTGCGCTGACTCGATGCACTCAAGACACTGCTGCACACGCTGTACCGAAACACTACGAAGCAGGATTAACCTCCTCGCTGCACAGAAAAGAAGACCGAGGCTCAGAGGATCCCACCAGCCTCCCACATGGGCCAGAGGCGCGGGTGATGGAAGCAGGGCGGCTCTCCTGCTCTCCTGCCTCTGTCCTTGCACTACCACAACAGTGACAGAGGACACCGCTCAGCCTCTCGCCGCCTGGATGACTGAACTCCAGGTGGAAGCAAGCAGCCCCTCTGAAGGCAGCTCCCGGAGACGCGCGTGGGCAGCAGCTCTGGGAGCGCAGCCGGGTGGCTCTCGGCAGCAATGACACGGATGCGTGCCCCGTGGACCGCGGGTTTGACTTCCATCACCCCAAAAGCTGACAACACCTGCAGGGCTTCCCCGGGCTCCCAGCTGCCTGATCCTCCTCCCCGATCACACACAGAGGCCTCCAAAGGGGGATGCGGCTCAACAGGACAGCGGGCTTGGCTCCCTCCGAGCTGGGTCTGTTTCTGTCCACGAAAGGGATTCATCCCCAGCGGCACGGCTCAGATCCCAGCCCTGACGCTGGCACTCTTCTCTTTGGCAGGGGACGCGGGGTGGCTTGCTCTCCGCATCAGCTGGGCCAGAACTCTCTCCTGAGCAGCGTCCTGAAGGTGGGGAAGCCCAATGCCATCGCTGCATCTTCCGAACTCGGCAGCTCCAGCACTGCCCACATGACCTGGGGAGGCCCAGGGCTCCTCTGTGCCATAGCATCCTTCTCTGGGCAATAGAGGCAACAATGGCACCGACCTCGCCGGACGGCATGAGGAATAAATGGGACCTGAAAACAGCATCTGGCTCACACCGAAACCTGTGCGTGGGTGTTCACAGCAGCTCTGTTTGTCGTAGCCTCAAACCAGGAAGATCCCAGACGCCCTTCAACACATGAGTGGATAAATACACACTGCTGCACCCAGACTGTGGAATACTAGGCATAGGCGCTGGTAATGATACACAACACCTGGGATGGATCTGAAGGGCTGGAGGCTAAGTCACTAAAGGCAGTCTCAAAAGGCCGCACGTTGCACGAGTCCATTTATGGAACATTCTTGAAGGATGAAATTACAGAGACGGAGAAGCCAGTTGTTGCCAGGAGCTGGAGAGGGTGACCATACAGACGGGGCACACGGAGCTTTCCTTGTGCTGATGGAAGAGTTCTGCACCAGATTACAATGGGGGTTGCTCGAATCTACACGTGATTGTATTTCATACACTGTCCGCATGCACCCACACACGCACGCACATAAGAACTGCTAAAATCCAGATAAGGGCTGCATTTGTGTCAACACTGCCCATGTCAGTTTCCTACTCTCCATAAGCAGTACCTTCACGTAAGATGTTATCAGCCGGGGAAGGCGGAGGAAGGTGCTCTAGACTTCACTGTACTATTTCTGCAGCCTCTTTTTGAGTCCAACGTTACTTCAAAATAGAAGTCTTCAAAAATAACGGTGTCTGATTCATGAACAGATAAACAAAATGTGGTCTATTCATACAATAGAATGTTACTTGGCAAACAAAAGGAATGCTACAAAGAAACTTGAAAACATTATGCTAAGTAAAAAAGAAACCAGTCACAAAGCACACATATTACATGATTTATTTCATTTACATGAAATGTCCAGAATGAGCAGATCCCCAGACACTGACCGTAGACTGGTGGTGATCAGGGGCTGGGGGAGGTGGGAATGGGGAGTGACTCCTAACGTGTATGAGATTCTTTGGGGAGTGATGAAATGTTTTAAAATCAACTGTGACGGTTGCATAACTCTGTGAATACACTAAAAACCACTGAATTGTATGTGCACTCCAGATGGGTGAATTGTCAGCTGTGTGAATTATGACTCAATAAAGTTGTTAACCAAACTATGGCAGTGTCTGGCACACAGTAAGTGTTACAGAAGTATTTTGCCATGATATACTCATCCTTCTTCACCCGTAGGGGCTGGTTCTAAAGGTCACCTTTGGTGCACAAACATGGCAGCTCTAATGCTAAGAGAATCAGAATCAGTCTCCTTTAGGCACTGTGCAGACAGGGTCGAGTTCAGAGTCCTTGCCTCTTCCTTATACCTTTTCTGCCCCTCCCCCCAGTCCCTTGCATTCCACCAGGCTGGCCTATCCACTTTTCCCTAAAAAAAATAAAAGCTTTCTTATTCCTGACTCCTCCCCTTTGCCCACAGAGTCCCCGTCTAGAACGCCTTTCTTCAGTACGTATTGAAATCCCATGCAGCACCGAACCCAACCCAAGTGTCCCTTTCAAGAGAAAGGTCCAGCCTTCCTCAGCTGCTCCAGCACAGGCTGATAGACCCTTCCTAGGAATTCCCACAGCAGGAGATGTCTGCACCACCCACGGCACAGCCCATCCACACCACGGCTTTCCAGCACCTGTAATCCCTTACCCCAAAACACAAGACACACCTCACACATCCTTGTATACTCCACAATGCTCCAGAAGTAACAGATTCAAAGGATGGTCATCCCAGAAATAGGAGACTTTCATAAAAGGTGGTCTGAAAAGGATGTTCTTGATGTGGGTGAGAATCGGGCCTCGCTGTAAACTGGGTGAAATACAGCAGCCAAGATGGCAACTCCAGAACCCAGACGGCCCTGTTCTCGGTGAGTCTGGGTTCTCTCTACCCCTCACAACAGTCCACGTGGGGCTCAGACAGAAGGAAAACGCCTCCCCAGGGGCCTAGAGCACAGGCCACGTTGCCTCACAATGGTACCAAACAAGGCTTTTATGGAAAATTCTGGTTGGTCCACAAGCAGTGGATGCCTGTCATTTTCCAAACACATTCTGAGAGGCACATACAAGACAAAGGGAGCCTGTGAAAGGCAAAAGAGTCAAAAAACTCTGTTTATTATAAATCAGCCATCTGAGGAAAAATAAGTACCTGAAACGCACATGGGAAAAACCAGCAGCAACGACGCTTGCCTCGAAAGCACACGCACTTTAACGACCATCTCCACTTCTCTCTCCTAAAGTTCCTGACTTCCAGAAGCTAAATAACACAGGAGCTTGCTATGAAGTGCCGACGCAGATACAAAGCATTTTCTGGTTACCAGATCACCTACTACAAGAAATCCTGGGAAATCACTGTTTCCGGTGCGTACAGCCAATACAGTAATAGTTAATTTTTAAGCCCAGAAAACGTGGAGGGGTTGACAGGATATTCATTATGGAATAAGAAAGAAATCCATTTTACAATTCCACTTACTCAGAGCCAAATGCAGGCAAATCCCTTCTTCTTTCTAGGGTTTATTTTTAGGCCTGTTTTCTGTCTTCAGTTACCTGTCAATGAAAAAAATACCCAAAGTCAGGCAAAACATATCAACGAAGACATCTCGAATACATTCTCGACCATTCCCGAAGCAGGCAGACTTCTGAAATAGGAGGTCTTAAGAAGCTGAAATAATAACGGCGTCAGATGGCGGACCACCACCGTAGGTGAACGGCAGGCTTACGTCTCTAGGTAAAGCACACGACGCGACTGTCCACACACACAAATCTGTTCAGAAGTCTCGCTATCTGAGAACCGACTGTGATCACGTTCCCAGGGAATTCCAGTCACTGAAACATCTACCCATCTCTCATTTTTCTCTAGCATCCTAAAAGACGCTAAGTGAAAACACAGGTATTTCTAGATTCAACGCAACTCAGCACATGCTTACTGAGAACTACACGCCCAGTCCTGTGGAAAGCGGAAACGCTGCTCAGTGCGGCCCTGGTTTCCGGGACACCTGAGGTCTGCCGTCATGTGACACTTACCCGGCCGGACAGTGAGAAGGGGGGTTGGGGGGGATCTCAGTGAGGGGAGATCAGTGACGATAAACTCGCCAGAAAACTCACAACGAGACCGTTTAACAGGAGAGAAGTGATGTCGCTCAAACTGGTAGTGGGAGACAAGGGACCAGCGGACAAGGAGCTGAGTTTACACCGGGGGCTGGGATGGAGCTCTACGAGGAGGGAGCCCTCGAATGGGAGTGAGAGTGGCCAGCAAGTGCGAACGTCCCGTGGTGAGATCGACCTTGGCGACTGGGAGACAGGGAGGAAGGTCAGCGGACTGGGCAGCAGAAGTGAGTCCTCCTGGATCACAGAGGACTCTGCAGCCCTTGCAAAGGACTCTGATCCTTTCTTCTTGACCTCTCTTCACCCAGCACCAGACTGAACGACAAAAGAAAATGTGACCATCTTTCTACTTCGACACCCTTCAGGGGCTCCCATCGTTCTTAGAACAAAACCCGAAGCAGCTCTTGCTCAGCAGAGGAACACAGTGGCTCACACAGTGCAGGTGGGGAAGATGAGAGACGAGATGGAGAGGGACGCACAGAGTCTGAGGTGTCCTGGGGGTGCGATGCGGAGGACACACCGGTAGGGCAGAGGCGTGCTGGGGAGGGGACGGAAGAAGCAAGGACGACTTCTAGGTTCAGAGCTTGAGCAAAATTTGGACGGTGGGGCCATTGCCCGGGATGCACGAAGGCTGAGCGGAAGAGAAATCAAGAGTCTTTTAAGGTGTGAACTTTGAAACGCCCACTGGCTCTGCAAGCAGGCTGTTAACTAGGTAGTTAAACACACAGGTCTGAGCAAGTGGGACAGGTCACAGTCACAGAGTTAAGTCCGGCAGTAACCATGACCTCTGAAGCTGTGAGCCTGGAAGGAAGCATCTGATGCAGGATTTCTCATCCTCGGCACTGCTGGCATTTAGATCAGACCGTTGTGTCTGCAGTGGGGCTATCCTCTACGCTGCAGGATACTGAACAGCATTCCAGGCTCTTCCCACTAGACACCGATAGGAATCCCCCATCCTCCCAAGGGGTGACAACCAAAACTGACCCACACTGCCCACGTCCCCTGGAGGGCATACTCGCCCCGTTGAGAACCACTGGTCTCAAGATGGTCATGCTAAGTGAAGTTAGGTCAGACCGAGAAAAACAAGTGATATCATACGATATCACTTACATGTGGCGTCTAAAAAACTGATACAGGGAATTCCCTGGCAGTCCATTGGTTAGGACCCCGAGCTTTCACTGCCGAGGGCCTGGGTTCAATCCCTGGTCAGGGAACTAAGATCCCACAAGCCGTGCAGCACAGCAAAAATAAATAAATAAATAAAAATAAATAAATAAAAAGTAAATAAATGATATAAATGAGCTTATTTACAAAACAGAGACAGACTCGCAGACATAGAAAATAAACTTACGGTTACCCAAGGGAGAAGGGGGGAGGGATAAATTAGGAGTTTGGGATTAACAGATACACACTACTATATATGAAATAAAGAACAAGGACCTACTGTATAGCACAGGGAACTATATTCAGTATCTTGTAATAACCTATAATGGAAAAGAATCTGAAAAAGAATAGATTATACATATATAATCGACTATATATATAATATATATAATTGACTATACATGTAATATATATAGTCAATTATATATGTGATATATATAATTGACTACATATATAGTATATAATCAACTATACATTATATAATCCATTATATATATAATATAGTCCATTATATATATATTACATATATTATATATACTGACCACTGAACCCTGAGATGAAGGACCTGGCCAATGAGACAGAGGAGAGTACAGCAAGGTAGGAGGAAATCCAAAATGTGTGGCGTTCTTGGCTTCTAGTGACAGCCGTCTCTCAAAAATCAGGCAAAGACCAGCAAACAACTGCTACTGAGATGGAGGACAAGGAGGACCGCGGCTGACAGGATGACCAGGACTCATGCACGCCGTCTTCTCCGCATGGAAGAAATCTAGAGAGGCTTCATGGAGGAGGTGGCACTTGTTGGCGCAAGAAGTCAGGCAAGGTAGAAGAGGAAGGGGCTACTGCTTGAGCGGTACTGGAAGCAACGAATGGGAGCAAGAGGAAGGCACGGAAGTTTCCCAAAATATCGGGGGATGCTCTCGCTATCATGGTACTCAGGAATGAGGATGCTGACAGCAAGCAGAGTACCGGAGGGCCAGTCGGTGGAGAGAACGCGGCTGCCTCAATCCAGCAGAGGGAGGAAGGCGTCGCCCGAACGGTACGGACCAACGTCACTCTTTGGGCCACCAGTGTGAGGACAGCTGCAGTGGTTTTGCATGCTGGCTCCAGGACTGCCCCAACAAGAGCTGGGAGACGGGGGGACCAGAGCCTTCCCTTCCTGACTTGCTCCTGAGTCATCCTAGACCCCCTACCCCCCAAAGGGGCTCTGTCTGGACCATCAGGAATTGGAGTTCAGGAGCCCCTCGTGAGCTTCTGGCTTCTTTTTTTTTTTCCTTCATTTTGTCTAAGCTGACAAGGAAGGGCACACGCTTCTGGCAGATCATGCTCAGAACGCTGAACTGTATGGAGGTGCTGACAAAACACGCCAGAGGCCTGATCCCTTTCACTGCCCTGTTCTGTCTCCCTTCCACAGCATTACTGTGCACATGCATTTTATTTGTTTAAATGAAAACGTTAAAAAAAAAAAAAAAAAAAGAGCAGAGTTACAGGCCTCACTTTGCTCCTAATTAAGAAACTCTCTCTGAACCAGAGACTGTTCAGCTGTGAAATCAGGGTATTAAATTATTTATGAGGTTTCATCCACATCAAAAAAAAAATCTGAGGAACCGTTTTCCTGTTGACTTCCTTTGTAAATTCTAAGGGAAAACACCTTGCAAGGAACTGAACCAAGAACTTGCAAAAGAATTGTTGGGGGAGGGGGGGAGGGAGGGGGGAGGGAGGGAGGGAGGGAGTGGAGGTAGGAGGAATGTATCTCGTCCTGCAGCCAACTGAGCAGAGAAATATATCCAAAGCGCGCATTTTTTTCCCCCGAAGTTGCCATAATGATTAACATTTCCACTCTGGAGAAATTCAGTTGTATCACCCTGAAAATAATGTGAAAAATCTAAAATATGTTTTCCGAAGCCACGGTGCATGGCAGAGGAGCCGCGGTTTCCTCCTGAGTCCTTTTCTTTTTTTAGTGAGCCCTGAATTAACCGGGCCAAGAGCCAGGGGCTAAGACACATTCTGGTCCCAAAGGCAGGGGTGGGCGGCGGCGGTTCACGGTGCCAGAGAATTCCAAACCACTTCATTTGCTCCATGTGGGGTTCAAGCTCTGCGTGATGAGGCTGCTGTTTCCTGCATTGCCCATACTGTGCTGACCAGCGTTTTTATATATTGAGATGATTCATTCCATACCAGATTTTAAATCCTTTAAATCGGTGCTTCTCCAATGGCGCTGATTTCGCCCCACCCCCGGCCCCAACCCTGGGACACGGGGCAACGTGTGGAAACATTTTTAGTTGCCAGGACTCCGGGGAAGAATGCTACTGGCATCTGGTGAGGCCAGGGAGGCTGCGAAACATCCCACAGCACACTGCATAGAGCCCCCTCCACAAAGAATTATTTGGATCAAATGTCAATATCACCAAGGTGGAGAACCCCAAATCTGAACCATACTAAGACTTCTATAATTCTGCCCAAGGTATATATACTGTGTACTTTCATTTTCCAAACCACTTTTATTCTTTTCAAAGTAGTACACGCACACAGGGGAGGCAAAACACTCCTCCTTTTTCACGGCAAGCTTTCCAGCACCATCTATCCTCAATTCTACTTCACAGAGCAACCACTTTCAAACCTTACAACTGTTTCTGTTATTGGCAGTGCTCCCTAGTATGGACTTCCATGTTTCTAAGTAAGCTGCTTATAATATATCCTATCAACGTCAGATACCACTTAACTTGATTTTCTCACACATGGAAGAGGATTTTTGGTTTTTAAAATTCCCATCACCAATCCTGGACTTACCCTCCCATGTTTCCCCAACAGTATAACATTTGGGGGGTTAAATCTAGACTGCACACGTATTATTTTGACAATGGAATCGGTACCGCTGAGCAAGCAGTATAGTGTGATTATGATTCCTTTCTTATGCAACTCTTAAATTTTCCTGGGATTATTGCTTGCCTCTGTTTTTATTTTCTTTGATAATTCCTCCAACACCCTCCACAACCTTTCAATTTTTAACTCGGATAATCTGTCACAGTTCCATGTCTATCCTGCCCTCACCCCCACCCCCTCTCCCCAAATATATACACACCAGACCTTCCTCTGGTCTCTGCTCCAGTCTGTACTCGTCAGAGGTGGGTCGGCTCAGAGCAGATGCCCCGAGATCACACCAGCATCCTGAGAATTCCTTCTGCCTCTTTCTGTTTCCAGGACCCCAAATCTTCCCCTTTCTTGGTTTACTCTCTCATTCTGATGGGACACATTCTCTAGTAGCTTCCTGAGAAGTGATGTATGAAATCTAAATTATACTGATATCCTGAACATGGACAAACAACTTTATGCTACTCTTAATTAACAACCAGTGAGGGAATGACTTCAAAATTCTGAGTGAAAATAAATTTTCATAGAATTCTAAGCTCAGTCTGTTTTCTAATTTAAGAAACATGATGTCATTCTGATTCAAAATCCTTCCTATGACTTTTTTTTAAATCTAGAAAGTGCTTAGATACTGCCTTTATCCCTGATTTTCTAAAATGACATGATGATGAGCCTTCATGTAGTAATTTTTTTGATGTGCTGAATTTTTATTCACTGTTCTAGTCACTTGGTTTGAAATTTCTCTCTTCTTCAGACTTGAGGTATTTTCCCCTCCCTCTCTTTCCTGGAATACCTGTTAGGCAAAAAGCTAACTAACCATCTCTCATCTGATAAAGCTTTCTGCACTGTACCTTCGTTATCTAGTAAGGTATTCATTTAGCCACATGTGACTACTGAGCACTTGAAATGTGGCCAGTACAACTGAGGGCCTGACTTTTAAATTGAATTTAATTTTAATTCATTTAATTTAAAGAGCCACACGTGGCCAGTGGCTACCATATGTGACAGCCCAAATCTAAAGAGGAAAAAAAGACAGCAATGGAAGATCAGTGCCGTTAGCACCCACCCTGAGATGATATTAAACACGAGTTCAGAAGAAAAAATTGAGAGCAATTTCTAAATCCCCGCCGTTACTATTTCCAATATAAGGTTCTGTGATTTAATTCCTTAGGGCCTCCTTCCTCGTTAAGAACTTGAGGACCTTTTAGAATGATATCACACAAGCAGAAGCATCCCTCTGCACCTAAGACTGGATTTTATTACACCCAGTGTGTAAACAGGGCAACCGAGGGCCCTCTTTCATCTGAGGTGAGATAGGAAGGTCCCTCACAAAACAGAAATTTGTACCGTACTCACAACATCATAGCAGAAAATAGCAGCGAAACATAAAAAATAATAAAACACAAGGGACAACTGGTAGGTTGCTAATGGCAACTTCTTTGAATGCCACCTCATGACGGCAGTCAGGGAGCCCTCACCCCATCACACTTGGGTGTAGAACACGGCTCTCTACATATGCTTTGGCAAGAAACACTGCTTCTGCATAGTGGACGCTCCAGGGGAGAGAAACTAGAACAGCACGCAAGGCCTTCTCTGTGCATTCATTCATTCGCTTACTCATTCAACAAATGTCACAAATATCGTAAACTGTCATCTATCTATTAGCAACAACCAAGACAGAAAACAGAACAAAACCAAACTGCACAAGTCCTATGCACCTGCCACAAAGCCAACCAGCCTCTTGTTTCATCAGAATCACTGAGAACCACTTTATTATGGCTGAGTACAGAATACAGCCGGCATGCCCTAGCTGTGCATTCAAAACAAACAGCAGGATCCCAACCAAAAGAAAGTCACTCTTCTTTTTTAATCTCTGAAGAAAAACAAACGTAGCACTGTAGGTACAGGGAAATAAATAGTCAGGAAACATCATTCATTTTTAATTTAAGAATCAATGGGGAAACATATTTTCTTCATATACTCTTCAGGTAAGTCATTTAATATCCATTCGTTCCTGCAAAATGACATTTTATTATGCTTGCAGGTTTTACAAGTTCAGTGTAAAAGTATGAGTTATTCAAATGAGGAGAAACAGAGACACTAACCAAGACACATATAAACTTGATTTCTTCTTTAAAGCATTATGACACTAATAACAAGTATTTAACGCTTGTAGAATTGGCAAAATCAGTACTGTGAGCATGCATTGATGTATATGAGCACATATATATAGACATGTGTATCATTTACCCATCACCCCACGACAGCAGATTCAACCATATACATGTCACACGTGACGAATGCAAAGCACTTTCCCAACTCACACCATGATATGCCAAATAAATCCCATATACAAAGACCAAGACAGGACTTGTCACATGAAAATCTGGTATGAGAGAGGTAACATAACATGACCCAATTGGGCTTACAACTATATAATCCATCCAGAGCTAATATCAACGGAAACAAAAACACGAAAAACTTTAATAAGCTATCAGTCGCACAATATTTGTTTGTAAGCGTTAAATTTTATTCAGTGGCATGAAATTTTATTTAGTGAGAGAAAAAGAATCACAACATTTAAAGATGATACATTAAAGTATTAGGATAGGGACTTCCCTGGTGGCTCAGCGGTTAAGAATCCGCCTGCCAATGCAGGGGACACGGATTCGAGCCCTGGTCCAGGAAGATGCCATATGCCACGGAGCAACTAAGCCCGTGCGCCACAACTACTGAGCCTGCGCTCTAGAGCCCGTGAGCCACAACTACTTAAGCCTGAGCTCTAGAGCCCGTGCTCCGTCCTCAGCGAGAGAAGCCACTGCAATGAGAAGCCCGCACACCGCAACGAACAGTAGCCCCCACTCGCCGCAACTAGAGAAAGCCCGCGCGCAGCAAAGAAGACCCAACGCAGCCAAAAATAAATAAATTTATTAAAAAATAAATAAAGTATTAGGAAAGCATGATCTTTCTTATTCAGCAAATTGTCAACCAACAGCAATCTGAATCGCTCCCCACAGATATAACACCAAACTATCGATATAATCTTCAGGTGACACATCAGTTTCTGGTCTATAGATGACACAATGAGGGTACCATGGGGTAGAAGAGAATGCCAATTAATCTCTTCCTCAACTCCCAAAGCACTCTCTCCACATTTTGCAATGAGCACTAAGTGTACTTTTAAATGTAATTGTCAAGCACGTTATTTAGTCACTGAAATTATCATAGAAGTTTCTGAACGCCATATGGTCCCGGTGTTCATGTTTCAGTTTCTATGATTTGCAAACACATCCTACTCTCCCACCCCTCACCTGGAAAGGTCAAGTGTACCGTCCTCAATTTCATTTAGCAACACAGCAAGCAAATCCCTTTGGGAAAACAAATTCAATTCTGTGCTTACCTAAATACCTCAAAATCTAGGACACCAATGGCAATGACCAGCTAATTCAAGAACAGAGTATTAAAACACACGTGCACACACACACACAAACAGGCACACAAACACATCTTCCTATTCACAAACCAAAGTGCTTCTTCAAGTGTCACCTCCCTATTTAAGGACATCAGAAAGATGTCCTAAGTAAAAATAAAAATTTTAAACTAAAACCAAAACACCCAACACTCTCACACAAATACACTAGAGTTTCACTATACTGAAAGAAGCTCAAGAACACTCATAAGGCAGAGACCAAAATTATGCAACTCTCTGATCCTTCCCCCTTTGGAAACAAGATGCCCTCAAAATGACTTAAACCCCAGCCTTTTCCAAAAGTGGGAAAAAAATTTTTTTATTTGTCAAATTAACGACTGGGAGGTGGTGGGTCACTAGGAATTCTGTTTCAGTTTGCACTGAGGGTCAGTCCTGCCCCCAAGTCTTTAGACCAGTGGCTCCCAGCTGGGGGTGACTGCGGTCCCCAAGAGATGTCTGGAGACGTTTCAGGTGGCCACACCTGAGGCTGAAACTGAGGGTTTCTCCATCACCAGCAAGCTCAGGCAGTTCAGCTAACAAACATGTCTCCAGTCTGTCTACAGCTGCCTCAGCACACCACAGACTCTGTCTGGCCCTGCCATGCCTCACCCCCGGGCCCCAATCTTTTGCCCCGGCTGTTAACAAGCTCTCCTAGCTGGTTTCACGTTCCCCAGCCTCGCGCCTTTGCGAGAACCCATGCGTTCGACCCTGAGAACTGTATCGCTGGTAGCATCTCCAAGTCACCTGCCCTTCTCACCCTGTCTGCAAGCGCCCCACTGACCCCACGCCTTGCTGCCAGAGGCATTTCTTCCAGGCACACCCCTCGGGTCCCATAATGAACGTGAGAACCGAGACGCAGCTCGGCCTTAGCAGCTCTTCTGGTTGTGATACGGACATGTCCTGTTATTCTATCCAGGATGCAGTTGGCCTGGCAACTGGAGTGGGGTAGCTGGGGCCAGAAGGGCTGTGACAACCCACCCCCGGCCGGCTGCACGCATCCTTGGGCCAGGCTTCCCCTCGCCTGCAGTTCCACGTCTGCACAAAGGGGACAGGTAATGACGGAACCCTCACAACAACATCAGGGGTGGACCCCACCATGCACACGCACAGAAAGGACAGAGAACCCTCCCTGGCACAGAGAGACCACCACCTAAGCATTGGAGAAAACTCCTTTCACCACTGTGGTCCACACATTCCGGAATCAGCTTACAGCCTCGTCACCAAGTGTACGTGTGGCCCCAGACAAGAACCTGTGAGCCTCCTAGTTCCCTCTCCCTCTAAAAACGGGACGAAGGACGCCTACGTTACACGACGGTCGGGAGGAATAGAGACCTTGATTGTGAAATACACAGCACAGCTCCTGGCCCATCAAAGCAATTAACCAGAGGCCATTACTACGGGCTGTTATTAACGGGGAATAGCCAAGGCCCTGAACTGATCCAGAAAAGTCACTCCAAATCTTTCCTTCTCATAAACTCGAAAAATAGCTATTCTTCCTGCACTAATTCTTTTTTTTTTTTTAATTTATTTATTTATTATTTATGGCTGTGTTGGGTCTTCGTTTCTGTGCGAGGGCTTTCTCTAGTTGCGGCAAGTGGGGGCCACTCTTCATCACGGTGCGCGGGCCTCTCATTATCGCGGCCTCTCTTGTTGCGGAGCACAGGCTCCAGATGCGCAGGCTCAGTAATTGTGGCTCACGGGCTCAGTTGCTCCGCGGCATATGGGATCTTCCCGGACCAGGGCTCGAACCCGTTTCCCCTGCATTGGCAGGCAGATTCTCAACCACTGCGCCACCAGGAAAGCCCTGCACTAATTCTTTATACTTGTTTAGCGGGAGACCCATAAGAACTTTTAGTTCAATAACCTTGATTTCATTTCCTGCTTTTCAACTAAAGTTATGAAGCATAATCAAGGCTCTGAGGCCCAGTTTTCAATGGAGTTTAGAGGAAAGTGCTCTACCACTCTTGTGGAGACAGAAAAAGAATTTCCGCTCCATTCAATGTACCTTTAAGCCCAGGAATTTATTTTTTAATGGCTTTTTTTCCCCAGTAAAATTAAATGATTCAGGACTTATGTTAATTGTTATGAATCTTTCTTTCATAGATTGGTTTCTAAAGGACTTTAATTTTCACACTTGAAAGGCCTAGAAAGTTTAACTAGGGTCTGCTCACCAGCTGCTTTTGACTCAGTCCTCATCGTACTAAATTTAGACATACACTTTGCCCCGACGGACTTCAACAGCACACATTCAAGCAGCTACATTAAAATAACATGCTGCTAGCGCATCAGAACTCAAAAGCCACTGTAAGCCGGCAACTTCCAAGAAGACACAGCACTCTCTCATTCCCTAAAATACCTAATAATTTCCCACCTGGGAAAAGAAAGGAAGAAAATGATTTGAGGTGGGTCCCAAACACACACACGCACAAAATAGCAAAAGTAACATAATTAACCGGGTAAATCAGGGCAAACAGAAGGTAATGGCACGAAAAAATGAGATAAAGCTGAAAGGTGAAGACAGGACCCAAAGTTTGCCATCAGACACAACTTGACATCAGTTGGAAGGGAACTATATAAATCAGATTCTGAGTTTCCTAGACATCGATTCAAAGAAACAAATATAATTAGATGCTTGATTCACAGTATCCAAAAAATGAAGGAGATACAAATATCAAAAACACAGCCTCTAGAGTTTGATACACATATAAAATTTCTCCCATGGGTCCCAGAGAGGAAACTGTGGACTCGGTAGAACTCTACCCTCAGTAACTGCTGTCCACCAGATTTTCACTGGGTCACTTTTAAAATAACCCTCAGTGTTAGATAACCATACAGCACCAAAGCACAGCTCAGTAAATCAAATTTACAAGTGGGTAACAATATGGTAGCAGCATGTAGATCTCCGCACAGCCCAGTTTACTCCAAGGCTACGTCTTAGAAGTGCTCCAAGTCCCAACTGGGGGGCGGGTCTCCTGGGGTCGCAGAAACACATTACAGTATATCGTAAACACATTTTGGTGCCAATAAATATACCACTTCTACAGTATTGCTTCTAATGGTTGCCTAGTAACCGACTGTATGGGCTAGATCATACTGTGATTTTCACCACTGCGTTCAATTGCTTGGTATTGTAAGCGATGCCCCAATAAAACAAGGAGAAACATTTTGTAAGTGTCAAAAACTTTTGCGAACTACCTACACTAAAAAAAAGAAAGCTGGGGCTTCCCTGGTGGCTCAGTGGTTGAGAATCCGCCTGCCAAGGTAGGGAACACGGGTTCAAGCCCTGGTCCGGGAAGATCCCACATGCCGCGGAGTAACTAAGCCCGTGTGCCACAACTACTGAGCCTGCGCTCTAGAGCCCGCGAGCCACAACTACTGAAGCCCGCGTGCCCCAACTACTGAAGCCCATGCGGCTAGACCCCATGCTCCTCAACAAGAGAAGCCACCGCAATGAGAAGCCCGCGCACCGCAATGAAGAGTAGCCTCTGCTTGCCACAACGAGAAAGCCCGCCGCAACTAGAGAAAGCCCGCACACAGCAACGAAGACCCAACGCAGCCAAAAATTTTTTAAAAATTAAAAAACAAAGCTGCATTTTATTACCTAATGTTTAAGGGAAAACACCTAATAGCAAGACTACATAATGGCAGTTAATTCCAAGGTGCCTTTGAAATTGTTTATGGTTCTGTTAATCACAATAGGGTCTAAAGGTATTTGCAGAATAGCAGCACACACGACACGTGAACCATGCCTGGTATGTGTGTGAACAAATTTCCAAGCTTCCTGAGAAATAATTACAAAATATGTGGCATTAAAACTTTTCCACAAATTTGAGTTGAGAACTTCAGGAAAAACATCGTGAGCTAACCATGACCTTTATTTCACAGCAAGATATTCACCTGTCTTTCTTCTTGAGACGATCCTGGTTGATCCCCGCCGTCCCAAGGTAATTATTAACAGTGCTGCCTTTCCCTCTCAGAAGTGCCCCAATTTGGACAATAAATTATATGGCCGCTCGACTCAACAACCAAGATGGCCTAGGTTCCAGAACAACAAGCTAGGAATGCTAAGGTCCCAGACATGGGTTTCTGCATAAAGAAGAAGGAAGTTATTAAATCTGGAGAGCCTAACACAGCAAAGGTGGTGGAAGCGGCCCTCGGTCAGAACCACGTGAATTGTCAAAGGAAGCTTCCTACTCTGCTGTCTTGAAATAATCCACTCCTTCCACACAGCCAACAAGTGTAATGACCAGGCCTCATCCTTCCCACTTCTCGGGGACATCTGGCATTACTGTTTCTATAACCCTCTCCTCCACTGGCTCATGTCATGGCCACAGTTATCCAAGTGAATGGGTCCAGAGCAATCCAGCTGCATACAACTTGTTGCATACAACTTCCCCCTGCCTCATCTTTCCCCCTGCAAAGCCACACATACATCTTCCTAAACCAAAGGTTTAGGAACTCATCACTCAAAATACATAATGGAAAACATCACTGCTCCGGAAAACACCCAACTCACTCCTTGCAGTTCCTGACTGAACCCCTGGTTCCTACAACAGAAAAGCAGAAAAGCAGGCGGTAGGGACTAATACCAGGTCAAGAATAAATTGTTAAACTACTGTAACCGATGCCATCTATGGTAGCAGAGTCACCCCTCCGCACCCAAGTTGTGCCCATCCTAATCCCCAGAACCTGTGAATATGGCAGGTTCCCTGGAGCGGGGGAGTTAACAGTGCAGATGGAATTCAGGTTGCTAATCTAACCCTAAAAAAAAAAGTTATCCTGGATTACACAGGTGGCCCAAAGTAATCAGGGGAGTCCTTTTAGTGGGGAAGAGGGTTTCAGGACAGCCAACGTCCAAGCAATGCAATGTGAGAAAGACTCAGCCATGGCTGGCTCTGAAGAGGGAGTAAGGAAGGGGCCAGGAGCCAAGGAACACAGGCGGCTTCTGGAAGCTGCAAGAGGCAACTGAAAACAAAACAAAACAAATATTTCCCCTAGAGCCTCCAGAAAATAAGTGTCCCTGCAGACACCTCAATTTTAGTCCAGGGAGAGCCGTGTTGGACTTGTGACCTCCAGAACCGTGAAGTACTAAACGTACGTCATCTTAAGCCCCTACGTTTGTGGTCATTTGTTCCAGGAACCACAGGAACCAAATACAGCCTCCTGCTCGCTGAATACCAGTTCCCTCTGTGCTATAACCCCTTTAAGAGGGATTATAATCTGGGCGTCAGGGAACGTACAGTGCAATCCATCTGTGGTCTCTATAGCTGCTTGAGAAGCTGCAGCATCAATGCTGGCTGCAGGGAGGACTTCAGTCACTCGGGGTGGGATGAGGGGGAGGCGAGTGGGGACCCCGAGAGTGAGCACCTCCTTAAGTTTCATGCCTCTCCAAGGGGGCTCGCTCACCTCACCCCTGTCGGGGCCTCACTTCCTCAGCATCTGGCCCCAACTCCCCCGCAGTGCCAGGTTTCGTGTCCTATGGCCGTGCTGTCTATTTCCTGATGAGGATTCTGTTCTGAAAACCTGCACTCTCCTTCCCAGTGTTTCACCCCTCAGCCCGTCCTTTTAGAGTCCAAGCGAGTCTTGTTGCAGGGGCTTTGGGAATGGACTCGCCCGTCCTGACTCATCCTTTGTGCCCGAGGAGCCCTGAGTCTCTGCGGCCTCTGGGCGGGTGTGGGGGTGGTGGTGGTGTCAGTGCCACCGTTTCTTCCTCTCTTGGGCATCACTCGTTAATTCCTCTGCTCTCCCATCTGCTCAGACCAAGCTTTATGAGATGCTCATTACCCTATAGAGACACAGAAGATCCGCTCAGCTCCTTTCTTCAAGGAACTCGTGATCTTTAAAGCAGGCGATGAAAACCCCTCATTTCCTACTCAACAAGCGACGCTGTGGGCCTTACAACTGAGGTTGAGGAAGTTCTTTGAGAGATGATGACAAGTGCTGGTGAGGATGTGGAGGAACTGGAACGCTCACACATCGTGGGGAGGAACATACAATGACACTGCCACTTTGGAGAACAGTCTGGCTGTCCCTCAGAAAGTTACACATGGAGTGACCGTATGGCCCGGCAATTCCACCCTGAGGAATAGACGCAAAAGAAATGAAGACAGACGTCCACACAAAAACCTATGAACAATGGTCACAGCAGCTCATTCATAAGAGCCAAAAAGTGGAAACGGCCCACACACCCACCAACTGATGAGTGAATAAGCAAAATGTGGTCTATTCATAACAACAGAATATCATTCAACAATAAAAAAAGAGTGAAGTGCTGACTCACACAACAACATGAATGAACGCTGAAAGCAGTATACTAAGGACTCCCCGGGTGGCGCAGTGGTTAAGAATCCGCCTTCTGATGCAGGGGACACGGGTTCGAGCCCTGGTCTGGGAAAATCCCACATGCTGTGGAGCAACTGAGCCCGTGCACCACAACTACTGAGCCTGTGCGCCACAACTACTGAGCCCACGTGCCACTACTGAAGCCCACGCACCTAGAGCCCATGCTCCGCAACAAGAGAAGCCACCGCAAGGAGAAGCCCACGCCCCGCAACGAAGAGTAGCCCCTGTTCGCCGCGACTAGAGAGAGCCCACGTGCAGCAACGAAGACCCAACGCAGCTAAAAATAAATAAATTTAAGAAAGCAGTATGCTAAATGAAAGGTCAGACACAAAAGACACATATTATATGATTCTACTTGTTTGAAATGTCCAGAACAGGCAAATCCATAGAGACACAAAACAGACTGTGTTGCCAGGGGCTTCATGGGTAGGGGAGTAGTGCCAACGGGCACAGGGATTCTTTTTAGGTGATAAATGTTCTAAAATTGTATTGTGGCGATGGCTGCACAACTCTGTAAATTTACTAAAGATCACTGAATTGAACATTTACAACAGGTGAATTGTGGTATGTCAATTATGCCTCAATAAAGCTGTTTTTTAAAAAAACCTCTCTGAGATCCTTAAAGCAAAGATTAGCTATGTATATGTGCACAAATGTACAACAAAACATACAGTTACATTGTTATCATACAATCTAAAATCTAGAGACAACTTCCAATTTTTTTAAAAAATGAAACCTCTTTATTTGTTCTGTTACAAAGGATTTAAATAAGCTCACTGCCTCTAATGTCAAATGCCTAATTGCATAATTTAAGTTGGTAAGAGGCCTATAGATAGGCTTTCTCATTCAAATTACACCTGAACAATAAGTTTTATTCCATCAACTCATATTTATACATAACATGATTTTCAGCCGGTTTGAGATGAAAACTGAACACGTAAAACATTTCTTCTTATAGTCACAACAGAATCCAGAAGATGAAACTCACTAGAATATCCGCTTATTAGGACTCAAGAATCGTAACACCTGAAGCCCTAGTTTAAGTGGATTTTAAATTCAGTATAAGTGGATTAAGAAATCCAATTTTCTGGTGTCATACATGACAAAAGCTTCAAGAATGACAGTAAATTATATATTTTTAAATTGCCCAGTAGGTAATAAACCTCTTGTTGGGTTTTTTCCAGATGGCGTAAATTTCAGCCCTGCTTAGAAAAAAAAAAAAAAAAAAGACGTATGGAACTCACACACTTTAATGTCAGCTCATTTCTGTGAAAGTACTCTTCCATGTCGGACTGAACCATCATTATAAAATCAGAATTTTGTAGGGCTATTATTTTTCCCAGGTTCTGCAAAAGAACATGGTCAAATCTGGTCAATCTTGGCAGCACACGTCACACTGGGCAGAAACAGGATCTAGGAAGATGGCGACAGCAAACACCGCCAGGCTGTATGTCTCACTGCAAGAGGAGGAAGCAAAGTCCTGGACCCTGACCTCCTACCACTTGCTAGCTGAACCCCTTCGACCCTGCGTATGAAACTCCTGACTGGAGCACCTAGACGGGTGTGTCCCCTATCTTAGTATGCTATGGCTGTTGTAGCAAAAGACCACACACTCAGCAGCTTTAAGCAACGCAGACTGACTGTGTTACACTCTGGAGGTCAGGTGTCAACAGTGGGTCACAGGGCTGTGCTCCTTCTAGAGGCACCAGGGAGGGGAGAAGCTGGGTCCTGACCTTGTGCAGCTTCCGGAGGCCGCCCGCCTTCCTTGGCACATGGGCCCACATCACTCCAGCCTGTGCTTCACTGGGCACATCCCCTCTGATGCTCACCCCCTCTTCGTCCACTCCGACGTACCTCTGTGGTGACGACTCTGGGCTCAGGAGGATCATGTCCCCACCTGCAGATCCTGGAATCACATCTGCAAAGTCCCTTTTGCCGTGTGAGGTCACACGTTCACAGGCTCCAGCATCAGGCCTGGGACGTCCTTCGAGGGCCATGACTCTGCCTACCACAAGTACCAAGGACCAACTTGAGAAATGTGAAAAGAACCTGGAGTCTATGAAACATGACACAAGAGTAAGGCACAGCGGCGGGAACAGAGATTGGAAACAGCAGTGTTCATTTTTACAACGTTGACCGGTGGTGGTAGTAGCCTTTCTTTGCTTTAGGCCAATCCACACATTTCTGCCTGTTTCTGGTGGCCTCTGGCCTCCACCTCACCATCTGTACAGAACTGTGGTCAAGGGAGCGGGCAGAGGTGGGCTCCGCCTTGTGAACTTCACAGTTCAGGCTGGAGCCCCAGAAGTGGAGGCAAGCCCGGCCAGCTCCTACTCGCGGGAGCCTGCCTTGGAAGGCACACAAACTCTTGAGTCTTAACCCTATCTAATCCTCCCACGGACTACAATCCCCACATCACAGATATACAGACCGAGGCCAGATGATTTTCACAGGATCACACAGCTATGCGGCAGCAGAGTCCTAGACCGGCCCCTCGTCCACCGCACAGAAAGGCCATGGCATCTTCCTTCCTCAAAGGCTATGGGGTCAGCCCAGTCCCTAAATGCCTCCACTCTCTTTTTCCTAAAACACCCAAACCAGAAGCACGTGACCTCACAGCCAAGAGAAATACAACCATGAGATTCACAGCCCCAAATGGAGGCACAGTCGAGGCCCCCTCGGCAAGCTGGGCCCAGCTTTGCATGACGTGGCCCTGCCCACTCGGGGCCTCACACACCTGCCCTGCTCCCTCACCTAAGGGCCTTGCACCCACTCGTCCAGCAGGTCCTTCTCAGGGCACACGGCAACACCCATACCTTCACCCCAGCTCTGCCCCCTGCAATGGGGGCCGCTGGCACCACGCCCGCCTCTCCAAAGAGCTAAAGTTCTCAAGGGGAGCGGTATGCTTATTCTCTACGACTCCAAGCCAGCCGAGCGCCTGGCACAGCACGTGCTCATGAAATGTGGGCACCGTGAATCCACATTCTTCACCTCCACGGGCAAAGCTGAACATGGACAAATGTCCCATGTCCTCTCCACAAACATTTTGGAACACAAGCATTTCCAAAAACTAGCATGTGCCAATACAATTCTTCCTCCATATTTACAGGGAGCTGTATGTTCGCATAAGAGCCCCTCTCTCTTTACCCATCTCTGCTTCTGGACCAGGAAGTTGTATAGGAGAACAGTGCAACATAACCAACTTACGTGTGCAAAAGAAAATTTTGTTGAAATGTGCCACGCTAAAAATTAGAATGTTGTAAACTACATTTTGAAAATATGAAATCAACTCTACTTTGCACCCTTGAGTGGAAGAAGAAACGAGGCCCTTTGGTCTTAATGTCACTACCACCACCATCATCAACGAGACATATGCAGCAGCACACAGGAAATTACAATCTCTGCGGAAATGCTGCAGATTCATTTTAAAACCAGCTTTCAGGGCACAGTCCCACAGCACACGTCCTGTGTACAGAGGCAGTGTTGTGTGTGCATGCGTCTGTGTGTAAGAGAGAGAGAGAGAGAGAGACAGAGTGCATGCCTGTGCACATGTGTATATGTGTCTGTGCATATATAATATCTTACATTAAAAAAATCATGAAGTGGGACTTCCCTGGTGGCGCAGTGGATAAGATTCTGCACTCCCAATGCAGGGGGCCCGGGTTCGTTCCCTGCTCAGGGAACTAGATCCCACATGCATGCCACAACCAAGAGTTTGCATGCCACAACTAAGGAGCCCACGTGCTGCAACTAAGGAGCCTGTGAGCCACAACTAAGGAGCCCGCCTGCCGCAACTAGGACCCCGTGCAAATAAATAAATAAATAAAAATAAAATTTTTAAAAAGTCATTAAGTGAGGCTCCAAAACACCCTCGAGTCCCGAGTTTGCGAGCCTCAGTACTATGAACGTTTGGGTCCAGTCGTTTCTGGGGTGGGAGCTGCTGTGTGCATTGTAGGATGTCTAGCAGCATCCTTGGCCTTCACGCACTAGAAGCCAAGAACATTCCTCTTAATCTCCACCTGTGACAACCAAAAATGTCTCCAGACATTGCCAGATATTCCCTGGGGAACACAGTTGCCCCTGGTTGAGAACCACAGCTCTCAGCTACCAAAAAGTCCCCAGGATGAGTGTGGCCGGATTATTTAAAGCATACAGGGTCCCTGAAACCAGAACAATCTACTTTCCCAGATTATTATGAATTACAATGAGAATTATCTTTCTTTGAGGGGATCTTAAAAACGCAATAAATTCTGCATTACACTTTGTTGACCTACACTCTGTTAAAACGACCAAAATGTTAAATTCTTACAAAGGAAACCTTTCGAAGTCATTTTTCCACACAACGAAAGAGTCAGTATTTTACTGAGATGATTCTGAAGAGTCTAACAAAAATCAAAACTGCTTTCTTTCATTAGTCTTACACCGAAGCCTGTAATCAGGGAGAGAACGCAGCAGACAGTCCTGCATTAACCCAGATTCCATCTTTAGCTCGTTTGACCGAGATTTTCATAGGTTACACAAATATTACCTTTAAATTAGTGTTTATCTTCCTCCAACATGTGGACAAAGAATGAAATGTATTGCTGGAAACAGAGTCTACATAAAAGCTTTAATTTTCTCCTTTATCCAGAACGCCAATGAGAATTCTCAACGCTTTCGTCTACCTGACTCTTCCCCCACCACTAATGGCATAGAGCCTTTTGGGCAGGATCAGAGAGCAGTACTTCTGGGATCCCAGGCCCATGGCTCCTCTTAAAAACAACTGTGATCCGAAGCGAAGGGGCTCTGAGTGATTTCTAAGCTGGATCCTCCAGGTGGGCATGGAGTAGGGGAACGGGCCACGTCTGCCCATCGTGCCCTGAATCCTCCGAAAGCTCTGTGATCTGTTCCCGCCATCCCTCCAGGCTTCCATCCCACACTGAAGGCTGCATAAAGTGAAAGCTTCCTTCACAACTACTTTTAGAACCTGGGTAGAGGGGAGCCGACCCCGTACTCTTTTTCTCCAGAGTTTGAGAGGGAACTGACCGGTGCACATGACTAAGTCCAGGCCGTGAGGTGTCCAAGTCACGTCCGACCCCCCAACACACACACCCCCATGCTCAAAAACCACCGGCAGGTGAAAGCATCGCAAAACAAACTCTGCAGGGTGAGCCCAAGGTACGACGGAACTCCCGCTCGCAAGAGGGCCTGCTTGGTACAGAAGGAAGCAAACCATTCCCCTGATTTCTACTCATAAAGCGTAAGAATTGGGGCAGCTTTTATAACGTCTTGAGACACACAATCCGTAGCATCTGTTCGGAGGGTCTGATTCCATACAGTTGGAGTCAGTGGATCTTTCTGGAAAGGGCGAGACAGGAAATATTTTAGGGTTGGTAATTGAGAATACAGCGTAGAAATTATATAACGAGAGAGAAAACAAATTTTCCCCAAACTTTCACTGACAAAAATCAAAATTTTGTGAATTCAAAATTTGCATTTCCTATCATTTTCATGCGTCATGAAATATTCCTCTGTGATGTTTTCCCCCCAATCATTAAATAATGTCAAAACCATTCTCAGCTGGAAGGCTGCACAGGTGGACCCCACCTCCTGGGGGCAGACCCTGCAGGCCCAGCTCAGGGCCTGGGGAGGACAGAAGGCCGCGCAGGCAGCCGCAGGCAGCCGCAGGCAAAGACGGGAGAGAGAGAGAGAGAGAGAAAGAGAGAGAGAGAGAGAGGGGGAGAGAGAGAGAGAGAGAGGGAAATCCAGACGGAGACATCACCGGGGCAAAGGGCTTTCTGAGCCCAAAACGCTATCTTTGTGTTGTCTGTGCTAAGAAACCTGTATCAGGGGACAACTGATATCTTCAAGTGTGAGAAAGGCGTGGTATTTTGTATATAAACGACACTGCTTACCCCCATAACTTTGCGCCTTTCAGTGTGGCTGGCTTGTGATAGCTTCTTTTATGTGTTACACACACGTAATTTGAATGCTGAGTGATCACAAATGGCCCTAGTTGTACATCTCTTCACCACGTCACTGGAGAAACCCTTATAATTCCAAAAGAGCACTGAAAGTCCTACAAACCAAGCTTAATAAACGGTAAAACATGTGATGCTAAAGTGGGATGCATCCACAGGTTAGCCACTGACTTTATGAAATGTACACCCAACTTGAGCAGGTGTCTGACAGATAAAAGTATGTTTTATTGACAGTTCTCACGAAACTGGTGTCCAGGTACAAATGTCCCCACCCTTTCAGCTCTGCACACAGCCTAAGACCATTGTGATGGGAACTCCCCAGAGGGCCTTTATCAACGTTCACAATTTTCATGCTTTCATAATGATCAGTCACAAACCCTACTTAAAGAGGTGACATTCTGTTTATATAAGAATCATCAATAGGGCTTCCCTGGTGGCGCAGTGGTTAAGAATCCGCCTGCCAAGGCAGGGGACATGGGTTCAAGCCCTGGTCCGGGAAGATCCCACATGCCACGGACCAGCTAAGCCTGTGCGCCACAGCTACTGAGCATGCGCCCTAGAGCCCACGAGCCACAACTACTGAGCCCGCGTGCCACAACTACTGAAGCCCGTGCGCCTAGAGCCCATGCTCCGCAACAAGAGAAGCCACCGCAATGAGAAGCCCGCACACCACAACGAAGCCCGCGCGCAGCAACGAAGACCTGACACAGCCAATATATAAATAAGTAAAATAAATTTATAAAATAAAAAAATCATCAATAGATCTTTAAAGGGGGGCTTTTAATCACGTTAAAGAAATGCAGAAAGAACAAAGAAAAGAAGAAGAAAGCCATGAGGATGGACTGAACAGGTGAAGTGAAAATAGTGTGGAAGTGTAAGGACAGAAAAGGGACTCCTCAGTACACATACACATAGAGTGTCAACTTTTGGACCATGTAAATGTTTTTTACATCCAAAAATATCCTTACTCTCCAAAGGTTCAGCAAAGAAGAAAGAGGAAAGGGAGAGGAAGAAAGAGAAAGAAAGGGAAAGAAATTTACTGTTCGAGAGATAAAGCAAATACGGCAAAATGTTAACACCTGATGAATGTATTCTTTACGTTTTCCATGGGTTTGAAATTTTTCAAAATACAAAGTGGAGGAAAAGAACGGAATACAGCTTGGCTTTAACTGAGTTATTCTGCCCTCTGACACCAGCTCCACTGGCTACTATTTGTCTTCAACAAAACATCCAGTTCGGTCAGTCTTAATATTGAAATAAAAGTTCAAATTATTTTTATTTAAAAAAACAAAAACAAAAACCAAACCCACTGACTCGGCACTTGTGTCGAGCTGGATATTTCTGGTTCACCGTGCGAGTGTTACTAGTCTCTCCAAGTCTCTCTGGAGAGCCGGGCTGGCGTGCCCATCCTCCCCCTGCAGACTCCGTGAGGCCTGGCCTTGGGCAGGTGACCTCGAGTGTGGCAGAGTGAAAACCAGGCCAGAATCTCCACAGACATGATGCACCCCCGGATCCCCAGCTAGGACACCTCCCCAGAAAGTCTCACAGATCCCACAGGGTAGCAAGAGGCATATTTCTCGTGCTCCTGACTGAGCAAATACCTAATGATTAGTAGGAGTTAGTAATATATATTATTTTTGGCTGTGTTGGGTCCTCGTTGCTGCTTACGGGCTTCCTCTAGTTGCGGCGAGTGGGGGCTACTCTTCATTGCGGTGCGCGGGCTTCTCACTGCGGTGGCTTCTCTTGTTGCGGAACACGGGCTCTAGGCACGCGGGCTTCAATAGTTGTGGCTCGTGGGCTCAGTAGTTGTGGCTCGTGGGCTCTATAGCGCAGACTCAGTAGTTGTGGCGCACGGGCTTAGTTGCTCCGTGGCATGTGGGATCTTCCCAGACGAGGGCTCGAACCCATGTCCCCTGCCTTGGCAGGCGGATTCTTAACCACTGCGCCACCAGGGAAGCCCCCCAGATTAGCCTTTTAAACCCCAGTGAAAGCTGCACAGAACTTCTCATTCTCGCCCTTTGTTAGTGACCTGCTCCTTAGACAAGCCTTCCTGGAGGCGACATGTAAGAAAGAGCACTTAGAATCATCTCTTCCTTAGGGAAAGCACTTCCTTGAGAGAAACCCCGAATACCTCAGAGTTGTGCCAGACCTACAACCTCAACGTATGACAAGACACTCCCTGCACACGGGCTGAAGCCCGCTGGAGGGCTCTGGGCTATTTCGGAGACTGAGCTTTACAGCTGGGCGGAGCACTGCTGTCTGGGGCCCAAGAGGGCTCTCATTCTGGCTCCGGTCCTCTTAGTTTTCACCCTTGTGGGACACTTGTGTTGGTGAAACGCTTAGTTCTCCTAGTTTAGAGTTTCTTTTTCACATGTGATCTTCGAGGAGCTGCATTTTCCCTGGCACCTGGCTGATTCAGATACCACCTCTAGAACCTTTCTGGGCGGCTGCGACCTGGCCATGATGGAGAGCAGGGGCACGCGGTTGTTGGTTTTTGTACGAGAAGCTTGTGTTTGTGTGAGAATGTACTATTTCCCCCTTTCCAGGCACCACACCTGGCACCTAGGAGACCTCACCTAAGTCCAACCAAATAAATTAGAGAGTGAGGTTTAACAGAGGGTCCTCACGCTTGTCCCTTACAACCACTGACAGAGCAGGAGAGCTGCATGCCACCAGCATGCAGGCGACACACCCTAATGTCTCTGCACACCCTGCCTCCTGTGGTTTGCTTTCAGTCCACTGGACGGGCTTGCATACCCCACCCAGGATGTGAGCTGGTCCGAGAAGGGCCGGGGGAAGAGGAGGAGAGAAGAAAGGACCCAAACCTCTTACTCACAATCAGGAAAACATACATTTGATTCCAACAGCTCCAGCATCCCTGCTGCCTTAAGAAGTGAGACCCACAGGGGCCTTCACGGTGGCAGAGATCGATGGCCGGCGCACCTCTAAGTCAGCTGATTTCCTGCTCCGTCCCCTCGTCCCACCCACACAAGACACTCACGCAGGCACCCAGAACAGTCGTAAATCAAGTCCAGGGCGGCACAGAGGCAGCAGGGACATTCAACTGGAATGCCAAGGCACAGGTGCTTGTCACCACTCACCGTGACTTCCAGACCCGTGAACTGCACTCTCCTTGCTCCTCAAATGGGGCAACAAGGCCTGGCCTACCTGTCTCACGGGGATGCACGGAGACGTGCTCAAAACCACAAAGCACGGCAACCGTTCGCTATGATGAGCGCTGAGGGGGGAGGCAGGCCGAGGGCTCACGCTGCACTCGCCCGACGCGCGCCCAGGGACTGAACAGCTGAGCAGTCACAGCACGGGCCCACTGACAGCTTCTCGGGACACCACAGTTCCCTGCCATCTGGGGCTCCCGTACACACCAAACACACAGCGTCGTGCGAAATCCCATCCTCACTCTACAGTGCAGTCTGAGACAGTCTAGCACGTGGACGTTTACCAGGTTTTAACTGTCCCTGCCCTAGCCCTCTTCCTAACTGTTCCCCAGTTTCTTTACGGGGAATTTCTTTTCCTCTTCTGTCTCACCCCCCATAGTGCTGGGAACAGAGGAGAAGTGACCATGGCACGAAGGAAGACCCAACTCCCTCTCACTCTGCTCTCTCCCAAGGTTTTAAGAGCAGTCGAAGCACAGTGTTCACAAGCTCGTATGACTATGAAAATCTGCAAAAGCAAGACATGTTACCATCAGTGATCAGGTAAGTCCTCTGCCCCTTGCACTCTCTCTCCCGACCAAGAGAGGACGAGGGGAAGCGGAGCCATCTCGATACATCCGCCCTGGCTCAGCGGGATACAGCTGTGAGATTCGCACACGTCCCCTTGTACGGCTGCGTCACTGCTGGCTGTGCCGGAATTAAGAATGGCTTCCAGAAATACTTTATTTTAGGACAAATTATCCAATGTCAGGGCACAGTGGGCAGTGCCAGATGGACTAGCATGATATAAACTGCATGAGGGCAGAGGAGAAACAAAACTGGAAACTATCAAAGCCAGAAGCTAGCCTATGGAAAATTCTTCCACAGAATTTTTATCACTTATCAAGTCATTTGTCAATTTTTACCATTTATCTCATAAAATTACTAGAGACTTTCCAAAGTTTAAGAAGCCAAAAAAGTTCACACCACATTACCAATAATGGGCCATGAATCACCATAACAGCAGCAGCAGCTGGTCACCAGGCTACAGGAAACCCTGAATGGTGTATTTCCTCTATGGAAAATGATACTGTAAAGCTACTGTCATAGAAAGAGGTCACACCTAAGAATACACAACTTAAGAAAAAAAATGGAAAAAAATAGAGAGGCATGTCAGGCCATGAATTCATTCATAAATGTTATTTTCCCAGAATGTGCTATCTGCAATACCTGCCAACTTTGAAAAATTGTCTAAGTACTTACGCCCCTCAAAACCTGGCGAGGGCAAGTCCTTGTGGGAAGACTGCCAAGCTGGCTCTACTGAGCCCCTGGTCTAGCCTAGAGATGGGCACATGCTTCCAGGTCAGCCAATTAAATATGCACATGTGCACGGGCACGCACACACACATACACACACACACACACTTTGAATCTTGAGGTACTGACACAGAACAGAGATGTAGTTGGAGTTTCTTTTATGGTCTTGGTTACACTGGCGTGATGATATCTCGTTCCTGCCGGAGCGAGAATTCTCAATTCTGCAGACTGTCCTTGATCCCTGCTGCTCCCAAGACTGGCCTCACTGCCCCTCTTCAATTCCCAAGGGTCCACCTTAAGTCAGGCAGGAACTGTTTCTCTTGTTTAAAACCAAGAACCCTACAGGATACTCACTGGATCTACAAAGGGATTTATGTCTCCTGGTATACCAATATGCCCAAGATATATGTGCTTATGTGTGTGTATTTTATTAATAGGTTTGTTTTTGTTTAAAATCGAGCTGTAAATAAAGTACACACAACACACATGCTTATAACTGCATGCAAAACATCAGGAAAAATACACAAGAAACTATCAACAGTGTTTACTCTGGGAAGTGAGATTATGAGGGAGAAAGAGGCTTTTACTTCTAACTCATACCCTTCAGTACTCCTTGAATTTTTAAGTAAATAAACAGCATGTACTATAATAAATGCATACAAAACTAAAAGGAGGGCCAAACCTACAGAATAAACTCTCACCCATGAGAAACGCTTCATCTCCTCTTGAATCTTTTTTTCCCCCTTCCTTGTAAGGCAATTCCCTCTGACAATATTCACCCTGAGGCTCATCTCCGTCCGTGGGCCAAGTTCAGTCTAACCACCCAGTGTTCCAAGGAGCAAGACAGAAACCTCTTTCTCTCAGAGAAGCAGAACTGAATTGCCAAATCTAGCCTTAGTAGCTCAAGCTCGACACACCGACTTTCCCACGTTAGGTGCTTCACGTTTAATGAGTAAAAAAATTCACGAATGAATGAGTTGCACCATAATGAATGAGTTGGCCTTATGATCATTTGTTTCTACAATATTGAATTAGTACAGCTAATTATAGTTAAATTCCACCAAAAACACCTTTGCTTTTTTGTTTCGTTTTGTTCTTACATTGCTTGATTCCCAGCGTCCTTCTTTACCCTGGTGAGTGAAATTCTCTCTTTAATTGTTCGTTACTTACACCTCATACAAACAGCACATTCTTAACAAATGCTGGAGAGGGTGTGGAGAAAAGGGAACCCTCTTGCACTGTTGGTGGGAATGTAAATTGATACAGCCACTGTGGAGAACAGTATGGAGGTTCCTTAAAAAACTAAAACTAGAACTACCATACGACCCAGCAATCCCACTACTGGGCATATACCCAGAGAAAACCACAATTCAAAAAGACACATGCACCACAATGTTCACTGCAGCACTATTTACAATAGCCAGGACATGGAAGCAACCTAAGTGTCCATCAACAGACGAATGGATAAAGAAGATGTGGTACATATATACGATGGAATATTACTCAGGCATAAAAAGGAACAAAATTGGGTCAGTTGTAGAGACGTGGATGGACCTAGAGACTGTTATACAGAGTGAAGTAAGTCAGAAAGAGAAAAACAAATATCGTATATTAATGTATATATGTGAAATCTAGAAAAATGGTACAGATGAACCAGTTTGCAGGGTAGAAACTGAGACACAGAGGTAGAGAACAAACGTATGGACACCAAGGGGGGAAAGTGGCGGGGGGTGGTGGTGGGATGAATTGGGAGATTGGGATTGACATGTATACATGAATATGTATAAAATAGATAACTAATAAGAACCTGCTGTATAAAAAAATAAAATAAGATAAAATTTTAAAAAAATAGTACATTCTGCCTTTATTACCAATTAGAAAGGAAAAGCAAAGTTAGAGACTGGGAGAAAATTAACGCTGCATTCATATTTGATTAGACTGATAGAAAAAGCACTTTTACATCCTTAACATGACAATGAGAGAGGGATACATATACAATATGTTAGACCAACTAATAGTAACAGTCCCTGGGGCTTGTCATTAAATTGGAGGGTTTTCCAAAGAACACCCCAAGCATTAGTGAATGCATAAGCATCTTCTCTCCCACTTTTATCCGTAATAAAAACTACAGAGAAAAGAAATCCTGCCTAACCCACTGAATTTGGATTTGATTGTAATTAACTGTCCTTTCGCACCTGTTAATAGAAAACATTTTGCTATTTCTAAATTAGCACATATTGGAAGGGAAGATCATTTCCTGGGGCATCACTTCCCTCAGCTGCTCCAGCCTTCTACTAATGAGCCCAAAGTATTTAAATTTAACCCTGGCGAAGAAAGATTAACTTTACAAGGAGGAAAACACAGCAAGACAACTTCACAGTTGTCTGTGAAGGAGCCAGTGCCAGAGCTGGGCCTTTCTGGTTCACAGTTTCTCTCTGGCTTCACCTGCCAAATGACTTGATCTCTCCAGCATAAGACACAGATTTGAACAACCGTTACTTAGGGCACTGGGAAGCCTGAGCGGACCGTCTGGCTCCGACCATGTCCTCTGAGTGTGATGCTCAAGCTCTAGCGTGCCTTGGTCCTGTGACTCAGTAGCCACCCAGGGTGTGGTTTCTTTGTAACCTGCACTCCATGCCTCGTCCTTTGTCCTGGTAACCCCCCTAGGACACTAGACCCTCTAGAACCCGAATCCTGCCTGGCACATAGTAAGTGCTCAATGCGTGTGAGCTCTGACAATGAAATAATGATGATGCTGATAAGCTACTATGATCTCTGTCCACAGGGTCCACAACTTCACTTCTTGTGCCAAATTCTCCCCAAGCTACACCTAGCACTTGTGGTATCTGTACAAACTCTGGATGTTCTGCTCTACTGCCAACTATGGATGTCTTCTAAGATTCCACCCAGAACCAAATCTATCCCCTGGCACCTTTCTGAGCCCACCGGGTCAGTCTAGTTCTAACTCAGCCTACTGTCTACATGGATTATCTGCAACTGATGGGACATGCCCTTCCCGTGAATTGCTAACAGGGGTGGATGAGAAGAGTCAACCGCCTGGTCTTCACCTGTTTGCCCGAGCACACGCAGGTGCCAGGCTCTGTGGGAGGTACAGGACTACACGACGAATGTGACGCAGCCCTGGCTGTGACACAAGAACAGTTTGGTGTGGAGAGACATATATCTATAGACTATCATAAAACAACAGAGACGTGCTTATAACAAACTGCCCCTGGCATATTATAAAACACAGACCAAAGAAAGCCATCTGGGTGGGAGACAAAGGCCTGCTGGAGAAGGTGATACAGGATCCAAGTTTTAAAGAAAACGCAAAGTTAGGAGGAAAAGGGAATAGGGACCATCACAAAATGCCCCTCGTTTATAACAGAAACTAGCCTTTCCCAAGTGCCCATGTACCAAGATTTTCACCTGTGTCCATCTCATCTCATTGAGTTCATTCAACTACCTTATAAAGTAAATAGCGTCAACTCCATTCTCCTGATTCAGAGACCAAGGCAGAAAGGTTACCTCGGCCAGGCTCCACACCCATTCAATGGAGGAGCCTCATTCCACCCTGATCCAAGTCACTCCCAGACCACGCAACTTCCAGGACACCTACGACCTTCGTGGGACCACAGTATCGTGACGAAGGTCACAAGAAGGGCTTGTGCCTTTAAACAAGTTCACACGTGCCCAAACATTCCTCTTCATCCCCAAACACAATCTCTCCTCTTCCTCGTTGCAGCCACTCAAAGGCCCGTGAAGGGTAAGAAAATCAACACCCTAATTCCCTCTTGTCAGTCCCCTTCAACCTGAACTCTACCCTGCCCCTCCTCGGCCCTCCCGTTCCAGCACCATGTTCCCTGAGCGTCGGCAGCCCAGGACCACCACGCGCTCCACCTGCCCGCCGTCCTCCGCTCTAGCCGGCGCTGACGGCAGCAGCCCCGCACCTGCCTCTCCCAAAGGTGCACCCACACCTCGGCATCCAAGCATGCAACTTCTCCCCTGGCCACCTCTACCCGCCAAAGGTTCATTGGTAGATAACAGACGTGCTCTGGGGTCTGGACACGTGACACAAAAAATATAAGAACAAATACCATTGAGGAAACTGATACATAAGACAGAGCTGGACGCTCCCGTCAACGCTTTACTATAAGAAAAGTCACATAAACCAGGCAGAAATTATTAAAACTAAGAGAGCAGCATGACTGTCACGAAGACAGGACCCTTGAGGGAGGAAAAACAAAACAGAACAAAATCCAGACAAAATAAATCAATCTCCATACATCATTATGTTTAAATAATTAACGGAACCCTCAGACACCAAACAGCACAGATGCGCCAGTGGTTAACACTTAAACTCCTCGAGTCAGCGTCCCGACCTCTCCATGGCCCTCAATGTCAGTGACCTGATCTCAGCTGCACAGATGCGCTCCCACCACCTCGAACGGGGGCACATCTTGAAGCTGCTCGTGGTCACAGAGAATCACGTCCCTTCCAAAGTCTTCAATGCTGCAAGTTCTACCGTGCCACCCACCTCTCCCACGAGCGGTGCCACAAGCCCCCATGTGCCTCTGCAAACTTTTTAAGTATAAATTGAATTTAAGTTCATAGCAGCACTATTCAGAGTAGTCAAAAGGGAGCGATAACCCAAGTGTCTATCAACAGATGAATGGATAGAAAAAATGTGACTTATACCCACAACGGAATATGACTCAGGCTTGCTCGCTCTCTCTCTCTCTGTCTCTCTCTTTCTTTGGCTGCGCTGGGTCTTCGTTGCTGCGCGTGGGCTTTCTCTAGTTGCGGCGAGCGGGGGCTACTCTTTCTTGCGGTGCGCGGGCTTCTCTTCGCAGTGGCTTCTCCTGTTGTGGAGCATTGCTCCGCGGCATGTGGGATCTTCCCGAACGAGGGCTCGAACCCGTGTCCCCTGCATTGGCAGGCGGATTCTTAACCATTGCTCCACCAGGGAAGTCCCTGACTCAGGCTTTAAAAGGGAAGTCTGACAAATGCTCCAACACGGAATGATCCTCAAGGACATGATGCCAAGTGAAACAAGCCCATCACAAAAGGATGAATTCTGCATGATTCCACTCATGAGTCACCCAGAGTAGTCAAATCCATAGAGACAGACAGCAGAATAGAGGTTATCAGGGGCTGGGGGAGGGGAGGAAGGGGAATCATTGTTTAATGGGGAGAGAGTTTCCATTTGGGCAGATGGAAAAGTTCTGGAGATGGACGGCTGTACAACCATGTGAACGTAGTTAAAGCCACAGAAGTCTACATTTTAGAATGGTTAAAACGGTAAATTTTGTTGTATTTGTTTTATCACAATAAAAAAGGTAAACGAAATTTAAAGTTCAATTCTTCTGTCCCACGAGCCCCATCTCAGGTGCTCACCGACCTCACCTGAACGGCTACCACGTGCCAGCACAGATCACTGAAGGTTTCCGCCCCTGCAGAAAGTGAGTGGCTAACATGGGTTAGTGGCTGCTGACCACGTTTCCCTGGACTAAGGAACTGGCCTGACCGGTACCTCTGAAAAGCTACATTCCCATATTGAACCAGCCCACTGTGCTATCCAGCGTGCATTCATTCATTCATTCATTCATTCAGCAAGCATTGCTGAACACCATTCATCTTGGTGCCAGGCACTTGGTCTGAGTGCTGATAAATAAAAATTATCAAGACATTCTTGGCAGCTAACGCTTCCTAGGATGGCGGAGGAGCACACAGTTTAAAGAGAAATCACAATGTAACGCGACATGTGACCTTTCACCCACATAAGCCAAATGCTAACTGCCTCCGGACTTTGTTCTTTCCAGCACACATTCCAGAATGCTCTACGTTGCTCAAGGGCCAGCTCCCTAACCCAGTGCAGGCAGGTCACGCTGCACCTAGACTTCTGCAGAGTCTCCACTTCTCTCCTCCCCACCCAAGAGCTCATCTTCCCTCCCACTGTCTCAAAGGAAGAATTAGCCTTTACCTTCCCAAAGTTAATCCCGCCAACACTTCTTGATTCCATCCTCTCCTGCCTGTTCTGGGCCCCTCTCCATCCTCATCTCTTACCTCTCCGTATCCATAATTCCAAAGGACCCCCTACCCTTAGTCTACAGACAAGCTCAACTTGCTCTTAGTATAGGGAAAGCCAGGTTGTCCTCTCCTTTCCAATCCAACAGGGCTAGGCAAACTACTTCGGAGAAAGGCCAGGTAATAAACTTCGCAGGCTTTGCAGATCACAGGCCGTCTGTGCTGTATATTGCTCTTTACCCTTCTTTCACTACTCTTTAAAATGCAAAAAGCGCTCTTAGCTTGGGGGCAGGGTGGAGGTGTACAGGGATCTGGCCCGTGGGACACAGGGCGCCAGCTCGATCTACATGGTACTCTCAGATCATTTTTTCTTAGGTACAGTTTTTGATGTGTCCCTTCTCTGTCCAAAAAGACAACACTTGGTGGTCTCCTCTCTTTCCATAGAGTAGGAAGGGTGGGCCTTCAATACCCCAACCCACCCTCTGAAAGTCCCAGCTCCCTCTCCCCTTCAAACACCTTTGAGCACCACCCAAATGGCCCACTCCGTGCCACCCTCCTTGTCCTGCCACCGGGCTGCGACCACACTGTCTAGTGATCCTTGCCCAGATCCATCACACGTGCAGAGCCCCGTGCAAACGCCACCACGTTTACAAAGATCACTGTCTCCGGTTACAGTGACCTTCCTGGGCTGCCACTAACCCAAGCTTCCCTAACCTATCGTGCCATCTCCCCAAGACACCGAGAACAAGTTATTCCTGATATGCTACAGTTGCTCAACGAAGGTTTTCTTAAAGAATGACAACTCTCAACTTATACAATATTGTAACTCAACTATACTTCAATTAAAAAGATTAAAGTAAAATGCACCTGCCCACACAAAGAAAGAATGAGAACTCTCATCTCCACGGGGGCATCAGAAGCAGAATTTGAGCTGTTCTCACCTTGATCACCACTAAGCACCACCACAGCAGGGCTGCACAATTCCTTGTCTGACCTGTGAATCAGAGAACCGGTTCCATTCCTCTGTCTACTGGGAGTGCCTCTCAGGAGAGGGCATACCCCATAGGCCATCACCAAAGTCACCTATTTTTATATGATCACTGCTATGGACTGAACGTTTGTGTCCCCCCAAAATTCAGACGTGGAAACCTACTCCCCAGTGTGACAATATCTGGAGGTGGGGCCTTTGGGAGGTGATTAGGTCGTGAGAGCGGAGTCCTCAAGAACAGCAGTAGTGCCCTTATACATGAGACCCCAGAGAGCTCCCTCAGCCCTTCCACCGGTGGGGACACAGCAAGGAAATGACCATCTGTGAACCAGGAAGCAGGTTCTCACCAGCCACCAAATCTGCCTGCACCATGATGCTGGACTTCCAGCCTCCAGAACTGTGAGAAATAAATTTCTGCGGTTTATAAGCCAGCCAGCTTACGCTATTTTGTTAAAGCAGCACGAAGGGACTAAGACAAATCACCCCTGAGCAGATTCAAAGCTCTCAGGTGTCTGGGTAGTCATCAATGTCAAGACCAGCATCAATTAACAAGCATCAGGGGTTAATGCTCCTCAACACAGCCGAAGCCTTTCACGACACAGTGCAGACTGCAGGCAGGTCAAGGTCATTCTTCCACTCACTCCACAGGTACTTAGTAAGCACCTACTATATGCCAACACAGTGCTGGAGAGTGAGGTACAATAGGAAGCAAAACTGCCTCTAACAGCAAACTCTTTAATACAGCCAAACAAGAATGCGACGACATTTCTGAAACCAACATACACAGATCACGCAAGACAGTACACGCCTCAACGGTAAGGACCAAGATCCCTGAGACGCCCCACCTGGCCACCACGCTGTGCTTCGCTCCAAGTGAGCGCTCAATAAATACCGGCCACACAGAACCGCGCTCCAAATGATTACATCAAAAGCCTTCGGTAACTCTGGAAGGAATCAGGACTGACCTTTGAGTAATTACTTCAAGACTGAAAAAGGAACAGCAGCAACGCAGAGCCTCAAAACCACTCCAGGAATAATCAAAATAAGAGAAAGATGTTTGGGAACAGATTCTGCAGTTCAGTTTCTGTTAAACGGAGATGGCTCTCATCCTTCAAGCAGAAGAGAAATTAAAGTCATCGCCTCAATCCAATAGCTGGAAAATGTCTTTATCGTGAAAATTCAATTAGCAGTCTGTGACCTCCACGTCACTTCTCCGTCTGTAGCTCCACTCCCTTCCCGCTGAGGTTAAATGCACCACAGAGGTCAGGAAGCGCCCCATTTAGAAGATGCGCCCTCGCCTTTTTAGAATGAGCTGTGCTTTGATTTTACACCTACGCTAAAGAGGCTGCTGGGTCAACGTTTATACGCGGGTTCCGTGGAAATTATTTCGCAATTATTACCTGTGTGTACCAAACGGAACTTATTTAAGTTTCCAGGGTATTGGCAGTACGACACCACCACCACATGATAAAAGTGCTCAATTCCAATGCTTGGCCAAACAAGAATTGTCCAATACACTTAAAATCTGATAGCTTTTATGTAACAGCCACTTAATAACTATCATAATACCTGCTTGTAAGGTACTTTAAAACATAGAGGGCGTGGACTGAACTCATCATGGGATAAGAATGCCTGTTGCTGTGCACTTCAAGCTGTCAGACTTCATGAAAGATCACGGCACAACTGGGTATCTGACTGGTATAATATGGGTGCCGAGGCGCTCGCTGGCTAATTCAGGCTGATCAATTTCAAGCCATTCTAGTGTAAAGAGTGAATTATTCATAAACGTTTAGGGAACAAATCATATGACCTTAAACATTCATGCCCCCCACCTCAATTTCACCAATCTTTGTCACCGATACTCTACTGCTGGTCTGTTAAATGTACATCACTGTAATCCTCCCACACCCATGATTCCATTCAAACAGCTCGCTCTAAATAGTCTTTTCACAGTAGGAATGTACAGAGGTACGCCTGGCTACAGAACTTTATACAGAGACTAGTCTATCTATTTATACCCACACAAAGAGAATACAAAGCACGCCGTTCATGAATACTAAGCGCTCAGCATTAATGACACCCCTTAATGATGGGTCTGCTGACCTCTAAGCCAGTGATACACGAAGCACGGATCTGGGCTGAACTCAACCACAGCCAGAGGAGGTCTGCTGGGTGCTGCCCTCCTCTCCCAGGAGCACCAAGTACGACAGCCACAAGCAGAGCCAGTGACCAGGTCGGAATTTCTGGCAACTTGACCCTTCTGGCCTGGTAATTCAGCATCCCTCATGTTTTCAAAATACCACCAAGCATCACTCTGTCCTAACTCTGGGTCTACCGTGTTCGAGGCAGTCCCTTTTTTGCCTTGGAAATTGCGCTGGCCTTAGTGCCGCCTAACACGCATCAGGAATGTCCACAGAGGAGTCCAGAGCAATCTGACGATTTTCTTTGTGCTTAGAACTTGAAAACTGCATTTTCTCAACACCGGGAAAAAGGGAAGTATGTCTTTTCATTGAAGATTTTCACTGAGAAGGAAACCAAAGCTTCGCAAAAACTGTCTTCCCAATTTATCTCCCTAACATCAGAACATTTCTCTGAAGTGTAGCACTGACATTTACAAAATTTCATTTAGACACCGTTAAGGACCATAAGGTTTCTCTGAAAAACCAGAGGGGAGGGGGAAGGGAATGCATGGTTACAAAATAAGAAGGTAGAGAAAACCATCCCAAAGGACGCAGAAAGGAAACACGCTCTCCCATATCCGACACACCTGTGTCAAGTGTTCACGCTATTAGAGCTGAACCGTGTCTCCCCAAAGCTCAGATGCTGAAGCCCCAACCTCCCAGGACCTCAGAATCTGGCTGTATTTGAAGACAGGTCTTTAAAGGGATGATTAAGTTAAATGAGGTCACTAGGGTGGGTCCTACTCCAAGAGGACTGGTGTCCTTGTAAGAAGAGGAGATGAGGACACAGACACACACAGAGGGACAACCACGTGAGGACACAGGGAGGAGACGGCCGTCTACACGCCCAGGAGAGAGGCCTCAGGAGGAACTAGCCCTGCCCACACCTGGATCTCACATTCCAGCCTCCAGCACAGGGAGGAATAAACGTTTTGAAGCCTGCCCCACCCTGTCTGTGGCACTTTGTTACGGCAGCCCTCGCAGACTAATTAATACACGCTATGCCATGCTCTGTGCCAGGCCCTGCTCTCGCTCCGAGGTATGGACAGAAAAAGCAGAAGGGAAGAGCTTTCAAGGTTGGTCTTGCCCCGGGCCCTCGTGTGTTTGGGTGGAACTCCGCTTTTTTCTCTACGCCTCTCTTTTCTCACCTGTATAATGGGATAATATGACATGAAGGCCATCATTAGGATTTCCTGAGAGAGTGAATACGCAGTACCCAACAGAACTCCTCATACATCCCAAGCACGCAATGCACACTATCGTTTTTAAAACTGGGCCGCACCCAGGCCAATTCAACCTGTCTCTATGAGGTAGGAATTGGGCACCAGAAAAATCTGTAAAGCTCCTGGGGGCTGGGGCAGAGGTGGGCACACAGGTGGAGCAGAAAGATGAAGATCAGGAAGCCCGCCGGGCCCAAAGGCTTTTTTACCTTGAATCTCACGATGCCGTTGTTAAATCCACACTATTATTATTCCCAAATTAAGAACAGTGGCCAGCGCTGGGGCAGTTCTGGCAGGGGGTGGGAGAGGCGGAAACAGAGGTAAATAATCTTTTAGGCGCGCCGATCCTACGATCCTACGGGACGGCCCAGGGGAGATGTGTGGGGGCAGCAGGTGACACTGCTCTGAGCCCAGCAGAACCAGGGCGGGGAGGAGGGTAGCGGATCAGTGAGGCCTCACCCCTCAGGGGGATCTGGGGTACCCCCTGGGCCTCTCCTGCTCCTCATCCAGTTCACCAGCCCAGCCGGCAACGTGCTCACATCAACACGCCCGTCCCGGCTCCAGGGTTACCTGCTGATTGCCTATGGGACCGCTTTACAAACAGCCCAGGGAAAATGCTCTTACAGTGACTGTGTTTAATCTTTAATGTGAAACATTCCATTGTTTGAGAAGGGGAGCTGTTTCTAATTGAATACATCTACAAATACGATGAGAAGGTATGAATTAAGGTGAAAGGGTAAAATGTGCCATTGAAAAAACAGATGTATTTTGGAACAAATCCAGAAATGTCTTCCTCCTGTTACATGTTAAGATTTCATGGGTTGAAGTCAAGCCAGAAACACGCATATTTGTGATGGAAAGACAAGTACTACTCCTTAAAATTGAGAGACCAGCAGGATTTTCTCACTTTATTCTGAAAGAAAAATGTAAATACTTTTGAAGGGGTAGTGGGGAAAAAAGGAAACATGCAATACTTTAAAAAAAGAGCACTGTTTTACCACTTTAAAGCCATGGATAATTTAAGAACATAAAAATATGTGATGTGGTCTGTTCATTAAAGTGTAAGATTTAGTATACATTGAATTTTAAACTATAATTTACCCAGACAACAATTTCAAATGTAATGACTGAATATGCTTTAACTGCTTCTAAATCCTGCTGGCAAAATTTAAGGAAACTCTTAATTTCTGCCAATTTATTAAGAAGCAGGCAAACTTGAGTACAGAAAAAAATCATTAATAAAAAAGTTTTCTGAACTTGGTGACCCCACAAGGTCAAGCAGACCCAGAAGCTACTTGTTTAACAAAAGAAGAGGAGCCAAGATGAGAGAAAAGACCACCTCATTCCATTAAAATAACATCTGGCTTCTTATCGACATGTGCTCATTTGAAAGACAACGATAAACAGGATCCTTCTCATGTTCGCTTTTCAAAATTACCCTTTTAAGTCGAGGAATTCATAAATGCTTTCCCTCACGTTTACGAGGTTTTCTATTCTGTCCTGGGTTGTGTTTACGCCTCCATGTGGTGTGTTTCTAGACATTAACCTGTTCATCCACGTTTTGGAGAGGAAAAGCATCTGGAACGGAGGTTTCCTACCAGTTTTCACCCACAGCCTCCTAAGCCCTTCTTGCTCTTCTTCCCTGTCAACAGCCGAGGAAATGCAGCACCCACGACCGAGGGTGGCGTGTCTCAGCCCTGGAAACCAGCGGGACTCCGGCTACTTCGTGGGGCAGCCGTGCAGAACCGCAGACTGCACTCCAGCTCCCCGCGCCTACGCGGATTCTGAGCTCATCGCACTCCTCGGGGGCCCATCCTTCAACCAGCCTGAAATTCTGCACTGCGGGCCAACGCTGAGTGTGCGATCACCCCTCCCAAGACGGGTGAGGGATGAGTGAACAGGAAAGGGAAATGAAGAGGGACCAACTTCCCTTACACAGTAAGTGGGTCACGGGCATGAAACGTACCGCGTGCGGAACACAGTCAGTAATAATGTCGTATCTCTGTATGGTGACAGATGGTAGCTAGACTTACCGTGGTGATTATTTTGAAATGTACAGACATAGTGAATCACTATGTTGTGCACCTGGAAATGACACAGCGTTGTAGGTCAATTAAACTTCAAAAACAATCAAACAGACAATCAAAGTCACAGAAAAAGAGATCAGATTTGTGCTTACCAGAGGAGGGGGCTGGGAGCAGGTGGAAGTGGACGAAGGCAGTGAAACGGTACAAACTCCCAGTTATAAAGATAAATAAGTACTAGGAATATGTAATGTACAGCATGGTGAATATAATCAACACTGCTGTATGTTACACATGAAAGTTAAGAGAGCAAATCCTAAGAGCTCTAAATAATTATTAGAAAATTATCAACAACAAAGACAGAAAAAGATTCCTGTCCAGAGCTGAAGCGATTGACCAGTGTCTAGCTGACCTGCTGGCAATAAGAAGTCAGGACTTGGACAAGGCTCAAGGAAACCGGCTAAAAGCAAAATACTTTGTGTAATTTCTCCCTCCTCTTAGATGGGCAGGCACGGGGCAGATAAAGGACATTCCCCAAGACTTTCATTAAAACTAAATTTGTTACAGGAGCTTAAATGTCCTGATCTCTGGAGAGCAGAGACAAAGGTGCATAATGGAGATGTCAAAAAATTCTACTTCCTGGGAATTCCCTGGCCGTCCAGTGGTTGGAACTCCGTGCTTTCACTGCCGAGGGCCTGGGTTCGATCCCTGGTGGGGGAACTAAGATCCCGCAGGCCACGTGGTACAGACAAAAAAAAAAATTTCTACTTCCTGCTTCTCCCCTCTTCACAGTAGGTGCCTTCTGAATTATTACTGTAAAGAGAAGCAATCTTTTTTTTTTTTAAGTAGGAGATAAATATATTATTCTACCAAAGGACAAATGAATGTCCACGTGGATCCTGACGAGAGTGAAATCAGGTGTGCTCCTGGTGCCCGGACGGTATGGAGAACAAGACCATCGCTAGCTGCAGGCGTCTGCATGCACAGTGCAGGTCTCTGCTTCCCTTTACATACAAAGCTACGCTGCAAACTCAGTATCCACAAAGGGAAAAATAGGCACAAACACCAAAACCGAAGCTAACGTATCAATCATTTCAAATTAAACAAACAAAAACGCTGCTGTGGAAACCTGGAACTACTTGCGGTCGACATTTAGTGTCATGAAAACCAAAGCTTCAGCCATTCTCAGCAAACGACCTCAGCCAAAGACCTGAAGTTTGGAGGTGAGTCCTATGTCTCACCTCCACAGCCCACAATGTGGTCTGGGTTGTGAATGTAACTTTTGTATTTATTTACTCTCTGTAACACCAGTAATACAGCATCAACCAAAATGACAGTTTTCTCTTTTAAAAAGCCTCTAATGTGAAATGCAAAAAGTAAAAAAATAAAAGATTTAATGACAACCATGATGGATGAAATGTATTTCTGGAAAAAAACAACAACAAATAAACAGCCAGACTGAAGGCACCCAGAGACTTTTATCACAACCCAGTTCCAGCGCTCTCTCACATCTTTTAAAGTTTGAATCACGTATTCGACAAAAAGCCTGGTTTTGGGGAGCCCTGAGGGCATCCGTCAATGAAAGCAGCTGATTTATACACAGAATTAAGTGATTATGAAAACACTGCGGCGTCATGAAATGCTTAAAAAGCACAGCATTGTTCCAAAGTTTCCTCGTGCACCTGCAACTGGGATATTGTCATCTGGTTCTGAAACACAAATATTTTTTCAGCTTTAAAAACACGCACAATCCTGTAGATCCAAAACGTGCCCAGTACCCTGTCAACGTTGTTCTTTCTTCCCCAAATCACATCATTAATAGCTATGCCTCTGGAGGGATGTCCAATCTTTAAGCTGGCAGATCTCAGTCACAACACATGTGTGTGTATACACACACACACACACACACACACACACACACACACACACATCGTGGCAGGGGAATACATCTGTGTCCCACTTTATTCAGGGACTTCAATATCAGCCCCTCGTCACCTCTGGGGACCCCATCAGTGATCTCTAGATGCTTTTTCATTGCATATCCCTCTCAGTGAAAACCTTTTAAGCATTAACTCCAACTCATGTAACCTATTAACTAGAGATAACACACAACAAACATTATATGCATTTTTCATAGACCACAAATAGACATTTTGTAACTATTAAATAAAAATACATAAACAGAGAACTTAAGTTTCTTCCTGCACTCCAGTAAATCCCATTGTCACTGCCAGAGGATATGCAGTCCACTTGGGAGCCCACTTTGTGAATTAAAACCTGAGACAAGGCATTTCTGTCACCCTCTACCCCAACTAAACATGGAGACTATTGGTGTCAAGGAAATGTACTAGGAGGCCCATGAAATTTATCAGGCAAGTCTAATTTCCACAGGCCTCTCCCCTTGTTCTCATCTGGTCTACAACAGTTTCTGTCATGCACTGGACACATGAGATCATTACTTCTTATTTTCACCAACTTCTGAGCTGGGTGCCCCTCCAACGCTGTTTCTCCTGGCAAGGCTTTTTGAAGAATTACGCTACAGATCTCTGGAAATTGTTGAAACTGGCACAGAATCATCGTGCATCTTAGAAATACAAACCTAATGTGATATTTTTTCATAATCAAATTAGGAGTTAAACCAAAGCGCGTCTCCCAAGACTGACCTGTGACTGTCAGGGACTGGCAACCCTTGTTTTTACGTTGATCACTGTGAATACTTGAGTCTTTACCAACACAGAGTTGGCATTCAAGTTTCAAGGGATTAGAATGCCTGATAAGATTCTGCTGGGAAAAGAACCTAAGGCAAGGACCCAAGTTTATTCTGTCTCCCAAATGAATCAAATGGTAGAGACATCAGTTCTCTGCTCAACTGCTTTTCTAAATACAGCCTAAAACTCGGCAACCACCTGGAACTTTATAGGTGCTGAGAATTATGTCTGCATACCGGTGCTACAGATGTCTGCATCATATGAACGGGGTAACATCCCTCCAACTCCACTTTCTCATTTCTCATCTTCAAACGGATGTCAAGATAAGAAGGGTACCTCGACGGGTAGAGCTGACCCAGCTAAGGCTAAAAATCACCCCAACGCACTAGAAACAAAAAGCACTGCTCAGTTACACAGAATTTTCTCCAGTTCCCAATCATGACTTACGTGGTCTTACCATATTAAAGTATTTGTTATTACTGATTTAAGAAATAAAATGGCATCACATACAGTAAGCTTCTTTTGCCCAAATTTCCATCTATTGGAAAGTTTAAACAAGCAGAAGTGTTTGCAAATTCGATACCGGATGTTCACACAAACTCTAAAGCCCAATGACAACGGGCAAGTCTATAATAGTATGAGCCAAGCTCTCCCAAGAAGCGGACAGTGTCCCTCTAGCCTTGCTCCAACATGGATGAGGCTGGGTGTCCAGGTTGCGGTAGACATGAGGAAAGTCTTCAACATCTTGGAGAGAGAGAAGGTGATCATCACGCCGGTGGGGCGGTGGGGGGGGGGGGAGGGGCGGGGAGAGTCCTCACCTCCTCCTGCCTCTGTATTCTCCCTGGGGGTTGGTGTTAAGTGTTCCAGAAAGGAAAGTGCTCCGGGCTGGCTATCTCGGGTCATATTCTGGGTTCCAGGCTCAAGGGAAGTAAGCAGAGAAAAACTCTCATGTTTTCTTTACAGTATTCAAGCTCCATCCACCACGATAGGAAAAAATGACAGGAATTCAAGGCAGAGACACTCTCTTCAAGAATAAACACTATGAATTTTGCCGTGAGCATTGTTTGTGCTTATTTTACAGGGTCTCCTGAAACTGGGAAACTACAACACTCGTAAGAGTTATTCAGAGGCACCCCACAGCCCAAAGTGTCTTCTGAATTGCTGGGGTCTTTTTTTACAGTAAAACATGCAACTAACTTAGCAATGTTAAGTTGAATATTGTTTACTTCAATCATGGGTAAAATGTTAGTTAAAGCATGGAACATAGTTTACTCAAATTGCTAGTTAATATAAAACCACCATAATCCTTAACCTACAAAAGTGTTAAAAAAAAAAAAAAAAAAAAAAGAGCCTACGCAACATTTAACGTGTGCCTTTTCCACATTACAATCCGCAAACACGGGGTAGGAGAGGCCTCAAGATCAGCTCATCAAGCCTTTCACTCTACACGTGAGGACACACACAGGTTCAACAACTTCACACAAGCAGACAGGCAAAACAAGGCAGGACACAAGTGACCAAAACGCCAGGCAAAGGATTCTCTAGAAAACATGATATTCCTTATTTGATCACAAATAGTGAAATTACGACCCAAGGTAAAATTCAGGTGAACAACCACATAGAAACACAGACGTAGGAATTTATTTCTACAACAAACTAATGCAAACACAACTGGATATTTTTAGTGTACTTTTTGGTCACGTTATCAACCCACTGGGAAAACCACGCCTCTTAATGTGTGTCCTGTTTTTGAAACTAAAGACATGAGTCTAACCTACTGATGCATTTTACATAGTACTGCTCCAGAAACAGTCTCTGAAAGTGCATCCAAAAATGTCCCATCTCAACTGATTTGGCAGCAAGGATCAACTGGCATAGGAAATGTGCAAATCCTATAGGCAGCTCCAACAAGATACCCGATATTTTTTCACTATGATTTCTTACAAGTATTAAGAAGCTCTAAGTTTTGGCTTTTCCTTGCTTTTGATAATATCCACAGTGCAAAATCATTCTGAGAAAAACACATGGGCCCAAGTGTGCCACAGTATAAAATTCATGAGTCAAGGAAGGTGCTCGAAGAGTGGAGAGATTCACTATTAGGCATTTCATCCTGAGTTAAAATGTGATTACCAAGACCAGGAGAGCAGAGCTGATCGGCAGGTGCCCCGAGTTAGGGGCTGAGAGAGCGGGGAGTATGGAGGGAAACCACCACGGACACTTTTGGGGTGACGGAATTTAGTTGTTTGGTATCCTGATGATGGTGGTGGTTACAGAAATTTAAGCATGCTGAAATTCATCATTTATCACATAGTAAATTTAGGAAATATACAGAGAATACATATGTGTCTGAATACAGCACGTGTGTGTGTTTGTGTGCGTATGCCAGCCCTGAAATTTAACTTAAGAAAAGCAAGCAAGCAATTGATGGAGACCACCGTAACTAAAAAAGATATATTATTACTGTCATTATTGGATATTTCCACACCAATTCCCAACTTCAGAGTAGAGGAAAACCTAAGGACACTGGGCTCCAAGCATGATAATAATCCTCCTTCTGTTAATACAAGCCTGAGAAACAGATTTTATTTTCTTTCTCTCTCAAGAAGAAAACTAAGGCCAGAGAAGGTAACATGTGCCCAGAGGCGGTCAGTGCATGGTGAGCTGGCTGCAAACCAAGTGTCCCCGACCCCATGACCACCAGGAGCCCACAGGGCCCCCAACCAGGCTGGGCTTGGCGCTCCTCTTGGGCGGGGGGGGTCACAGGCCACGGGGCCACGGGCTGGCTCAGGAGGACCAGACTCCAGGCGCCAGCAGTGCCCATTCGTGGGAGAGGGCCCCACTGCAGGTCCGCACCCAGCTGCCCCCAGCCGTTCACGAATCAACTACTCACAGGAGAGGACAGGGCCTGAAACAGCATCCAGAGTCCTGCAGGCCGCAAACGCCTCCCACACTGATGTGTCCGCCCGCCCTCCCAAGCACGGCGGTGGAGGTTACCCCAAGTCCAGGTTAACCGACATCTCGCTGGGCACAGAGAGGGTCCGAAAACAGCAGACAGGTACCAGGTGTTCCCCTGATAAATACCCAAGTCCCAAGAAGCCGACCAAAGGTGAGACCCGCTAAATCTGCAATGACATCCGCAAAACCAGCAGGAAGGAGCCCTGCAGGCGCGCTGGCATCGGGGCTCTAAAATACTCGAGTTGAGACAGAGCTCAGGCGACTCGCAGCCGCCCCCCCGCCCCCAACACCTCCTGGCCTTGCGCCGCTCCCGCCATCCACTTCCCACCTCCTCCTTTCCCTTCTCATTTACTTCCTAATGTATCCCAAAACGGCCTACGGGAGCCGGAGCCGTGAGAACCACAGCGCCGGATACCTATCTTGACATCCAGCTGCCCGTGGACCTTGCTCAAGACAGGACTGCACGGCTGACAGCAGAACTCAGGGCTGGTGTCTCCACCCTGGCATCACGGCCATTAAGCACCGGGTCGCTCTCTGGGGTGGGTCTGTCCCGTGCACTGTGGGATGTTACGCAGCATCCACGGACCCCCCCCCCGCCCCCCCGGATGCCAGGAGCATCACCGTCCCCCTCCCCCAACTTGTGACAACCACACGTCTCCAGATATTGCCAAAAGCTGCTTGACGGTAGGGGACAAAACTGCCCTGAGAACCATGGGCTGACCACAAGCTTCTAGAGCTCAACGCTGAAAACACGGTTCCAGTAAGCCACCATCTCCGCTACCTTCGTCCCTACGACGTCCCTTTCTCTCGAACCTGCGAGTCACACGCTCCATCTCCACCTCTTCCTTCCCAACTACCAAGAACAAACCAAAGCCATGGAAACGGTACCCAACTTCCTCCATCAGAAGAAAATACTCTCTCCTCTGTTTCCAAGTTTAAATTTGCTCCAATTTAACTTTTCAATGGCTTCCAGTTCACATCTGCAATCTTCAATCAGGCAGTGGATTCTCAATAAATATTTGACGACGGCGATAATGCACAGAAGTGCTTTGCAGGAGGCGGCCACCTCCATGGTCAAGTTCCCGGGGAGCACATTCCTTAATGACTGCGTTTTTCCCCTGAGGTTTTAAACTCATTTTCTCACAGCAGGCTCTCTTTCCCTCTACAAACATGTTGACTGTTTGTCCCTTCCCACATCCAGCGTTTATTTTGGTTGCTGGGTCTCGCTCTACTCACGTGGCCGGGGCCATCCAGTTGGTCGAGCCCCATGGAAAGGATGGACAGGAGGGAGGGCCAAGGAGGGCAAGACCCGAGGGAGAAACTCGCATCCAGTCTCCACTCACGAGGCCAGTTACTTCCTTCACGCTAAAAATAGATATGGAAAAAAAAAAAAAAGTTTATCTTTCCAACTTAAAAAACAAAAAAGTTTACAAAATGACTTTAGTCTTGCTTCCTGATTGAAACTATTTTTTAAACGTCTTGGGTGGTGAAAGATTAACAACTTATTGGAAGTCACGTACTCTTCTTTTTTAAGGGAGAAAAAGGAGGCAAATGCAAGGTATCCGGGGACACCACACCTGGGACAGTCTCACCTCACAGGGCAGAGTGATCGTGCTTGTCCTCTGGCCCGGGTCAGGCCTGGCAATAACCACGTGTGCAGAGCCCAAGACCCAGACACCTGGCGGAAAGCTCAAGGAGGGGGCAGCCTCAGGGTTGGGGTGTGGGGTCCTCCCTCCCAATAGGTAACTGATGAAGGGTCTGAATTCCTGACACTCAGGACCTACATGAGATGGCTCTTGTGGGCCTGGCTTCCCTCTGCAGGAACCCATTGCCCGCCTCTGGAAGAGAATCATGGATATCCCAGGTGTCTCAAAAGCTTGACAGGTCACAGCAGTCCTGAGAGAAAGCAAGAGTGAGGACAAATGGCAGAGGGGGATCTGGGAAGTCACCTCTCTCACAGATGCAAAACTGGGTTTTTCCCCCCAACCACAAATAAAATTTCTAATACGTTGCTATAAAAAAATACAAAAGACTATGCAAAGAACACACCAACTAAGTAATAAAAATAACATCCTGACTCAGGGACCAGTATACAGGAAACGGCCAGCACTCAGCCGCTTTTAAAAAATACTTTGACTATTGTTAAGCCTCACTTTGTTGGAAGGATTCCTGATCAGTCTTTTAATAAGAGAAGATTTGACCCTCAAGAAATTAAACCTTAAAACTTAAGACATAAACTTGGGGGGAGGGGTAGGTAGCCCATGGCGAACACCGCTTTAAACATATCAGATAAGGCCTCTACATCACCTAAGGCCTCTAAATCACCTACGAGGGGCTTCACTGACGGTCACACCTTGGGCTCCCCACCATCCCAAGAGATGTTCGCCACGACACACTCAAAGGCAGGCAACATGGGGACTGGCTATGCCATTTTTCACATGGGGAAACTGAGGCACAAAGACACTAAATGCCGTGTCCAAGGTTAAATACTCAGTGAGAGACTCCAGCTTGGAGTTCTGGTTTTCTAATTCAAAAGTGATCCAAACCACCTCAATCTAAAAAACCACAGCTGTCAACCTCACTGAAATCACTTTCCTAGGTCACCTGCTAGCTGAAATGGGCCTACCTTTTTTTTTTTTAAAAGTCTACCAGTAAATTATTTCAAACTCTTACAGCCTCTCCCCTCCTCCCACAAAAAGTAAACTAACTCTCTTTACTGCCTTCTTTATCAATCCTTACTTGCAGTAACTATAGAGAATCGCCTTCCAATAGAACATTCTGCAAGTTCTGCGCTGTCCCAATATGGCGGCCACTAGTTACACACATCTATTGGGTATGTGAATTATGGGTAGAGCACTGAAAGAACAGAATTGTTTATTTTAATAACAACAGAATTGTTACTGAATCTTAGTTTATTTGAATCTAAATATGCACATGTTGGCTAGTGGCTGCCACACCAGATAATTAAGCTACAGATGAAAACAATCTTTCCACTGTGGTGGACATTTCATGATTTCTGCTGAGATTCATCTAGGTGTACAAACAGATTTCAATGTAGGTTCTTCTGTGTGGGAGAGGGAGAGAAAGAGAGAGAGAGAGAGAGAAAGAGAAATGGTGTGTGTGTGTGTGTGTGTGTGTGTGTGTGTGTGTGTGTGTGTGTGTGTGTGTGTGTGTGTGTGTGTGTGTGTGTGTGTAATTTAACGAGCTTGTCTCCAAGTGGGAAGATTCACACTATGTATACACAGGAAGGCAAAATAACACCAAGCTTAAGAGCTGGGCTTTCGGAATCAAACAATCCTCCCTCCACCATATATTAACAAGTCAGTGTCCTCTGAAGTAGAATGAAAATAATTGCTGCACACAGGGCATTAAGTGCCTGTAAAATCCTCACTGCATGGCATTAGAGTAACATTAGGAAAACTACTCTACCTGCACAATACCATAACAACTAAAACTTACAGGCAGCGTTGTAGTTTTCAAAAAAATTACACGTACATTCCCTCTTTCTGTCCTTGCACTACCCAATGAGCACCACGATTTCAGTTCCCGTTTTTATTTTTACATACAGAAAACGACACTCAGAAAAGTTACAGGACTTGAAGGTCAACGGTAGAGCAGAACAACAGGGTGGGCCCTTTCACTAGTTCAGGCCAAACGGGGACAAAGGCTGCTTTTCTAGCAAAGCGTTAGGTGTCCTCATGGAGCTGGACTCGGGCTCTATTCCCCTTTCTGCTGGCTAGCGCTGAAACCCTCCTAACAGCTCACCCAGGTAGACTCATGATGCCATCACACAGATGAGAAAACTGACACTCCCATGGTTAAAGGTGAGATTCGAGACCAACTAGGATACCACACACTTCATTTAAACACCCAAACTTTCAGGAGGGGTGAGCTTTGGGAGATTTAAGGGTCAAGGTGTGAAATTTAAATGAGGGGTGTTGACAATTCCCAGAGTGACTTAAGCCCTGGACAGAAGCACAAGAAGAGCCAACCTCAGAAGATCCAATGACACACACCCTGCTGTGCACAACACCAAATCAACACCTGAAGTCTCCATTTTCGTCCCACAGGTGTGTGTTCCCTTCAGGTCTAGAATATCCTTAAGGGGCTATCTTAATAAGTGGGTCAAGTGATGCACTTCAACTTTCATCCCTGGATTCATCATCCAGCTGGGGGGTTTTCCACGAAAATCTGCCGTACGTTTGAGATATTAACATCCCTAAACATAAAAGAGTCATCTTCACGTCTCAACTGTTCCATACTCAACATTCGCGCCCCCCTCCCACCCATCGCGTCTTTCCTAGGAATGACTAGTTGTAAACTTTTCATAAAATCGTCCTGGGCAATTTCCTACACCGAGGCCACCGTTCAGGACGGAAGAGTGGCGCTCCCCTCCCCCTCCCAGGCTGGAGTCCCGCCCCTCCCCTTTCAGGTTAACCCAGGGACCCAGGCGGCGCGCCTGGAGAGAAAAACATCCAGCAGTCAGGTCAAACCACATGTGACAAAGCAAAGCAGAAACCGTGGCACAAGGAATAGGGCATGGGTTTCTGTTTCTTTTGGGGTTCTGCTCTACAACGTCAGCGACAGAAAAGAAAGAAGGAAAAAAAAAAAAAAACACCCCACCTCCGACTCTAACTTTGTGGAATTTCCAAAGCGAGGGGCTCGGAGAATGCGAGGCCGTGCTAAGAACGAGCCCCCGCGCGGGCCTCACCGCGCACGGACAGCGCACGTGAAGGGCAGGCCCTAACCCAGCGCCCGCGGGCCTCTGGCAGCCCCCAACTGTCAAGGACCCGGCGACCTCCGGCGACCCCCGAAGGCGCGCCCCACCCCGTTCCGAACACCGGCCCCCGTGGGCAAGGTCCCCCTGGGGAGCAGCGCCCAGGACGCGAATCTGGGGGCACCCCTCCCCCCAGCCCGGGAGCAACAGGTCTGCAGCCTCCCCAGGCCGCTCTCCGCAGACCCGGCCCGACCAGGGACGCCCCCCGTCCGCCGAAGTCGCCCCCAGCCCGCACTCCTCGCCCGGGCTGGGGAGCTCCCGACTTCCTTGACGGTTTCTGCGGCTCAAGAACTGAGCCGCCCAGGGCCCGCGCCGCCGCGCTTCCAGCCGGCCCGGGGCTGGCCGGCCCGCGCCCGGGGATGAATGGGGCTCCCCTCCCCCCACGGGGGATCCCGCGGCGGCGCACGTCCGTCCAGCCAACCCCGGGTTGGGCAGACAAAGGGGCACCGGGGGACAAATCGAGCGCTTCCCCAAACTTGCCGGCCGCCTCCCCCGCCCCGAAACAAAGGAGCCCCCCAGCCTCCGCCCGCCCCCAACGCGCCGGCACTTTGGGGAGCAGCCAAAACGGGGTATTGTGCAGCCTGCAGGGAGCGCGCCGCACCCCAGCCCAAGCCCGAGAGACACTTGGGGACCTGCCCCTCCAAAGCCCCGGAGGCGGACGGAGCGTGCGGGCGCCCCAGGCCGCCGGCCTGACCCCGGAGGGAGGGAACCGCCGGCCCCCATGCGGGACAAGTTGGCGTTCCCCCCCGCCCCACCCCGCGCCCGGCCAGCCGGCCGGCCGAGCCCCGCGCACTCACCTCGCCGCGAGCAGCGCAACTTGCGGCGGCGCCGCCGCCCCGAACCTCCCTCCGGCCGGCCGTCGCCGAGCCCGGGCCGTGCCGCGGCCGAGGAGGGCCCGGCACCCGGAGCAGCCGCGCGCCGCCCCCGGGCCGCCCCCGCCCCGCCGCAGCCGAGTCCCCGAGAGGCGCGGGCGCTGGAAAGTTTCGGATGCCGAATGGCGGCCGAATGGCGGCCGAATGGCGGCCGAATGGCGGCCGAATGGCGGCCGAATGGCGGCCGAATGGCGGCCGAATGGCGGCCGAGGGGGCGGCGGCGGCGCGGCGGCGCGGCGGCGGCGGCGGCGGCGGGGCGGCGGCGGCGGCGGCGGCGGCGGCGGGGCGGCGGCGGCGGCGGCGGCGGCGGCGGCGGCGGGGCGGCGGCGGCGGCGGCGGCGGCGGCGGGGCGGCGGCGGCGGCGGCGGCGGCGGCGGCGGCGGCGGCGGCGGCGGCGGCGGCGGCGGCGGCGGCGGCGGCGGCGGCGGCGGGGCGGCGGCGCTGGCGCCACCTCGCTCCCGAGCGCAGAGAGTGCGGGGGGATGGGGGGGGCTGGGGCGAGAGCGGTGGCGGCGGCAGAGGGCGGGACGGCAGGAGGGACCCGCACGGGCAGTGACCTCCGGGGGGAGCGGCCGCCAGCGCGCCGACCCCGGCCGGGAGGACTGCCAGGGAGGCCGCCTCCGCCGCCGGGCCGGCCCCTCCCCCCACGGCCCCCAGCCCGCACCCTCCCCCACCGCCGGGGAACAGGAGCCCGGGTCCTCCCCCCCCGACACACCCCCCACCCACACGCCCGGGGGGGAGGGGCGCGTCCCAAGCCGGTCCCTCCCCCACGGAGGGTGAGGCCACCAGGCCTGCCCTCCCCCACAACCAAGAGGGGGAGAGTCCGCCCCCAACACAGCCCCTCCCCCAGGGCTCCAGGGAAGACTCGCGTCCTGAGCCGCCCCGTCCCCACGGCGGGGGAACCTGCAACCCTCCCCCGTCCCTCACCCCTGACTCTGCTCTCCCCGCCGCGCCCGGGGTGGCTGAAGGGAACCCGGGTCTCCCTAGTGTATCCGAACCCCGTCCCTTCCTCGTGGCCTCCATGCGGGCGGAAGGAGACGCAGGCCTGTGCCCACCCCGTCCCAGGCCCGGACCCAGCCAGGAGGGGACAGGAGCCCGGTCACCAGCACCGCGGTTTCCAGGGGAGGGGGGAACCGGGCCACCGCTCTGTTACCCTCCCCCACCTCCAAGAAGCAGCCGCCCAGCTGCCCTAGCAGAACCCCTGCAACCTGCCTGAGGACGCCGCTCCCTCAAAATCGGCGGCCGGCAGGGCACCCCAATGGTCTCCTCCCCTCCCCGGAAAAGTGGGGGCCCAGGGGGGAGCCTCGACCTTTGCAAAATGCCTCCAGTGAAGAGCCGGCAGTGCGTGGGGAGAAAGAAACTCGGGCCCAGCGGGGTGGAGGCTCCCGGCGGGGGCAGGGGGAAGAAGCCGGGCGCTCGGGCCTTCTCACCCCCGCCCCCGCCCGGAGGCGTCGGGCCTCGGGCCCCGGCCAAGTGCTAAGGTTGCCGCAGCTCGCTCGGCCCAGCTCTGGTGAACCCGAGGCCCCAGCGCTCCTGCCTCCCCTCCTGCTTGGCGACAACTGCCCCCCACTCGAGGCCTGAGTTCACTTAAACAAACATCTGCACCCACCCGCCGGCACCTTGGGTGTCTGCTTTGCCGAATATTTTAGAATAAGTTTGCCCCTCCCTTTGGCGTATAAGGAGCTTCGCCCCAAGAGCCCAGTACACACTCAGCGTTTTACACTGGCACCTCACTTGCTCCTTGCTGGGACACCGGGCCATTTGCTGTACTGGTTGTGCAGAGAGGGGGCCCGAAGTGAGTGTTTAAGGGGCTGGTCCTCCATCAAAAAGGCAGACTAAAAATTATGCTGCCAAATATTGCTGTGAAACGTCAGTGATGTAAAACGACGGTTGCTGCACATTATTATTAGAGCACATCAATAAAAGATACACAGTCTCCATAATTGTGAATCAGCAGAATAGATTTTGCCTTATTTTGTATCAGTTGCCATTCAAGGCCCCCCAAAAGGACGTGGTGGGACCTTCCCTTGAGCTTGCCCGTCGTTGCTCCCGGGCTCCCTGGGCTTGTGAGGACTGATGCTGAGGTATTAACAGGCAATCGAAAAACCAGGGGGGCAACAGAAAACCCGAGCGAGCTCCTGATGCAACCCTGCCCGGGTTACACGTGCTTCCCTTCCCCCACCGCCTGCTGATGGGAGCGCTGCGTTTTTTCCGCCTGTAGGGTCACATTGTGGTTGATTGATTCTCCTTTCGCCTTGCTCAGTCATTCAGATTTGGAAAGTAAATAACAAGTTGACAGCATTACAGCTCTCGCCTTTACTGGGACACGGCCCCCGGCTACCGCACACTCTCGAGTAGCCGCGCAGCCAAACTGGCCCTCTGGCTTGCCAGCCGTGCTTGTCCTTAGCTGCTTGGAAATTCCGAACTGAACACGATGAAAAGGTTCCTTGGTATGTTTTGATTACTTGGCAGACGCCAATCATTTAAAGTATGAGAAAGTGGTGGAAATCCTCGCTTCCAAACTAGGACCCGGTGTGACCACTTTTTTTACAGCTGGTCTTCCGTAGCTAACAATGCGAGGGAGCTTGGAATCCATCTTGCCTGTTTGATCGTGTCCCAATAATCCCAACGATCTTCTTGCAAGTAAGGAGTCGAGCACTTTTACCACAGACTCCTAGGAGCCCCCAGGGACTCTGTAAGACCTCAGACAGGAAACGCGACCCCCTACATTTATCCTAATAACACCGAGAAATTCCACCTTCTGAATGCTAGACGGGTGGTAGGAACGTGTTAAATTAGACTATTTTATTTCATCTGTTTTGCAGATTTTTCGAATGGTGTAAGAAAAGAGGAGAAAAAGCACATTAAAGTAGAGCAGGAAAGGAGCTAGTGCGTTCTGACAAAAGTATAAAGGTTAATTTGGAGGCCGTGAGCAGCAACGATCTACACAGGTATCCACTGCACAATATCTATATTCCAAACAAGTATTTTTGGTTGCTGACTGCAGGGGGCTGGAATACAAGAATCCGCTCGCAACAAATGCTATCAGTATTCCCCCTAAACAGTAGCCAAATGTTTAATAAAAAGGCAGCAGGAACCCACACAAATATAGTCAACTAATTTTTGACAAAAGAGCAAAGGTATTTCAATGGAGAAAGAATATCCTTTTTAACAAATGGTGCTGGAACAACAGACATCCATAGACAAAACAAACAAAAAAATTAATCTAGCCCAGACCTCAAGGCTTTTCACGGAAACTAACTTAAAATTGATCATGGGCCTAAAAGTCAAAAGCAAAAACATAAAACTCCTAGAAGATAATGTAGGAGAAAATCTAGACGACCTTGGGTTTAGCAGTGAGTTTTTAGATACAACACCAAAAACATGATCCGTGAACAAAAAAAAACTGATGAATTGGACTTACTGAAATTAAAAACTTCTGCTCTGCAAAAGACACTGTTAATGAAAAGACAAACCACAGACTGGGAGATATATTTGCAAAATCCATATCTGATAAAGGATTATATCCAAAATATGCAAAGAACTCTCAAAACTCAACAATAAGAAAACAATACAGAATAAAAATGGGCAAAAGATCTGGGAAAAAAAAACTCACCAAAGAGATATACAGATGGCAAACAAGCATATGAAAAGATGCAGAATATCACATATCACAATGAAAACGCACATTAAGACAAAATATGGGGAATTCCCTGGCAATTCAGGGGTTAGGACTTGGCGCTTTCATTGCCAGGGCTGTGTTCTGTCCCTGGTCTTGGGACTAAGATCCCACAAGCCACGCAGCTCGGCAAAAAATCAAATGCTAACAGGGTGCTGAGCAACAGGAACTCTTCCGCGTTGCTGGTGGGAATGCGAAACGTAAGACCACTTTGGAAGACAGTTTGGCAGTCTCTTACAAAGCAAAACATACGATCCAGCAACCATGCTCCTAGGTGTTTACCCAACTAAGTTGAAAACTTATGTCTGCACAAAAACCCGCACAGGAATGTTCAACAGTTTTACTCACCAAACACCGAAAGCAACCAAGATGGTCCTCAGTAGGTGAATGGATAAACAAACTGTGGCACATCCACACAATAGAATATCATTCTGCAATAAAAAGAAATGAGCTATCAAGGCATGGGAAGACAAGGAGGAACTTTAAATGCCTATCACTAAGTGAAAGAGGCCAATCTGAAAAGTCTACATACTGTATGAGTCCAACTCTACGGCATTCTAGAAAAGGCAAAACTGAAAAGATCAGTGGTTGCCAGGGGTTCTGGGGATGGGAAAGAAGGGACGCATATGGGGAACACAAGGGATTTTCAGGGCAGTCAATGGATTCTGCATGATACTGTAGTGGCAGATACATGACATTTTGCATTTGTCCAAACAGGTAGACCTGTACAGAAACGGAAGTGAACTCCAATGTCAGCTGTGGATTTTATCAATATTGATTCATTCATTGTAACAAATGTACTACTGTTACACAAAAGATGTTAACACTGGAAATGGTGTGTGGGAGGAGGAAAATTGGGAACTCTCTGTACTATATGCTAAACCGTTCTGTACATCTAAAACTGCTCTTTAAAAAAAAGTCTATTATTTAAAAAAAAAAAAAAAAGACAGTAGGAAGAGGTGTTAAACTTCTCGTGAGAATTACTGCCCAGTTTTCATGGAATCCAATATGTAATTTCATCGAGGCCCATCTAACGGCTCCTAACACATAGGCCAATATTTGTTTGCATGACTGGCCTACTCAGAAAGGCCTGCGAGTCCAGGAGTCGTGTGCTCCATGCCGCAGTGGCCTCTCGGTGATGTTTGCAGAGCATGTCTCAGCTGTGAGGAAGCATCTGCCACAAGCTTCTCGTATGAAACAAAGAAGAGGGGTATGCTCGCCAACTTCACTTACAACCCTCTGGCCGAGGTTTGCTTTGGGGCTTGCTTCTACTTTTCCTCAGGGAGACTGGAACCGAAACTACAAAGGGAGATGGTTGTATCAGGTGGTAGCACGTGGTGAACGCACTTGGAGAAGTAAACAGGAGTGAGGACAGAGATTTCCATCACCTGCCTGCCGTGGATGTGAGATGAGGTGGGTGGTCGCCCCTTCTGCTCCCCTTGACCTGGGTAGGCATCCAGTCTTTTTTTCAAGATAGGATGAATTGTGTCTCCCGCCTCAAATTCATATGTTGAAGTCCTAACCCCCAGCACCTTAGCATGCGACTATTTTTGGAAAGACAGCCTTTAAAGGAGTAAATAAATCAAATGCAGTCATTAGGGTGACCCTTCCTTATCCAATCTGACTGGTGTCCTTATAAGAAGAGGAGACTGGGACACAGACATGCACAGAGGGAAGACCGTGTGAAGACACAGCAAGGAGGGAGGACTCGGGAGAAACCCACCCTGCCGACACCTTGACTTGAACTTCCAGCCTCCAAGACTGTGAGAAAATAAGTTCTGTTTGTTTCTCATTCTTTTTGGCTACGCCGAGTGCAGGATCTTAGCTCCCCGATCAGGGATCGACCCCGTGCCACCTGCATTGGGAGTGCAGAGTCTTAACCGCTGGACCGCCAGGGAAGTCCTAATAAATTTCTGTTATTTAAACCACCCAATCTTCGGTGCTTTGTTATGGCAGCACGAGCAGCAAATGCATGTGAGTTATTGCTGTTTCTTTTCTATTTGGAATGTCACATTCACTTCACATCCTTTGAATACTGAAAACACCTCACATTGGGCATGGGGATGTTCGTGCACAGTGTCGAATTTGATCCTCCCAGTAATACTGGAGGGCAGGGATTTTTATCTCCAATGCTCAGAGTAAAAGACTTGGCCCAAGAGGTTAAAGGATTGAGAGGAGGGGGTTTGTAAGCACTTCTACGCCCCAGACCTTCTTTGGCAAGTTACTGACTATATTGATTACCACTGCATAAATACATAAAATAATATACATAAGATTACAAGGAAACTCGATTCTGTAAAAATATAGTTAAATTAAAAAAAGAAATTCCAATGTCATAATACATGTGCTTCTTTCTCAGTACTTCCAATCATAAGCTCTAGAGGTGGTACTAATAACTTCTGTCATTTCAAAGTAGTGGTGGGTACAAATAAAATCTGCTTCGACTCTAACCTGCTCTGAAAATACATCAGACTTCTCTTGGTGACAAATTGGTAACAAATCAAAGATACAGTTAATGCTACTGTCATCTCCTCTATAGTCATAGTTGTCAGAAATGCTCAATTTGGGTTAACTGCAGAGGTTTTCCCCATCCATGTTCATGGACCCCCCGCAATCTCTCCCTGGGACCTTCCTGCCAAGGGAGGAAGTGCAAGCTGCATCCCATGACTCTCTATGGCCCTTCTGCCTACCTAGACTCATCCATGCCACCACCATGGACCCCCTCCCATGGCTCATGGGCCGGGACCCTAGAGTGAGATGACTTTAAGGGGATGCCAAAAACTTACTCATCCAGATGAGTAATACGTGCTTCCCTGGTGGCGCAGTGGTTGAGAATCTGCCTGCCAATGCAGGGGACACGGGTTCGAGCCCTGGTCTGGGAAGATCCCGCATGCCGCGGAGCGACTAGGCCCGTGAGCCACAATTGCTGAGCCTGCGCGTCTGCAGCCTGTGCTCCACAACAAGAGAGGCCGCGATAGTGAGAGGCCCACGCACCGCGATGAAGAGTGTTTATTTTGACAAAATTCAACACCCATTTATGATAAAAACTCTCCAGAAAGTGGGCATAGAGGGAACCTACCTCAACATAATAAAGGCCATATATGACAAACCCACAGCAAACATCATTCTCAATGGTGAAAAACTGAAAGCATTTCCTCTAAGATCAGGAATGAGACAAGGATGTCCACTCTCACCACTATTATTCAACATAGTTCTGGAAGTCCTAGCCACGGCAATCAGAGAAGAAAAAGAAATAAAAGGAATACAAATTGGAAAAGAAGAAGTAAAACTGTCACTGTTTGCGGAAGACATGATGCTATACATAGAGAATCCTAAAACTGCCACCAGAAAACTGCTAGAGCTAATTAATGAATATGGTAACGCTGCAGGATACAAAATGAATGCACAGAAATCTCTTGCATTCCTATACACTAATGATGAAAAATCTGAAAGAGAAATTATGGAAACACTCCCATTTACCATTGCAACAAAAAGAATAAAATACCTAGGAATAAACCAAAAAAGAAAAACAAACAAAAAAAAAAACTGGTAAATGAAAACAACATTTAAAATTGTGTTGTCATTAGAGTATACACAAAGTAATTGAAGCTGTAGGTATAGAAGTGATTGCCTTGAGAAGACATGTATAATAAGGAAAGGAAGAAAGGAAGGAAGGAAAGAAGGAAGGAAGGAGGGGAAGAAGGAAAGCAAGAAGGAAGGAAGAGAAGGAAGGGAAGGAAAGAAGAGGTCTTCAAAAATAGGGAGATTTAAGTGGCATTTAAGTAAACCTGCCAAAGGGAGCAGTGGCAATCAAGGGACCTGAGTATTAATTAGGAATGACTGATCACGTGAGTCCCATGAGGGTAGGGATCACATCTGCTTCTCATTTCTGGAGCAGAGCACCTAGCACAGTACCTGGCCAGTAGATGCTCCATTCACAATTGTCCAGTGTTGTCCGTGGGGCAGGAAAGCTACAAATACCATTGGCTGCAGCAACTGGGTGACTGGGGATGTGTGCAAGCTGGATGGCAGGCAGTGAGTAAAGAAATGAATAGGGAACAGAAGTGCCCTTGACCGGTGGGGAGGGCCGCGTTGTGCACCCCTCTGCTCTCGCTGCAGGGAGATGGCTTAGCGACTTCTCCTGGGGAGGTTCCTGGCCTCCATAATCTGCAGGAAGCCCTCTCAGAGTCAGTGGGCGCCCCTTGCCTCCAGGGCCCTGCAGACCCCACAGCGCAGTCCTAATAACCTGACAGTAACACCCAGCCAAGCCCAGTCAATATACACCACCAGAGTCTGTACAATGACCTTTAACATCCAGGATGGACCAGACTTTCAAGACTGAGTTGTCAACAGTGAGACACCAGTGGTTGTGGATTTCCATGCACAGTGATGTGGTCCCTGCAAGATCCTGGGGCCAAGGTTAGAGAAGGTGGTGGCCAAGCAGCATGGAAAGGTGGTGATGGCCAAGGCGGATATTGATGACCACACAGACCTCGCCATAGAGTATGAGGTATCAGCTGTGCCCACCGTGCTGGCCATCAAGAATGGGGATGTGGTGGACAAGTTTGTGGGCATCAAGGATGAGGACCAGCTGGAGGCCTTCCTGAAGAAGCTGATTGTCTGACAAGCAGGGAAGCGTCCTGACTGCCCCTGCCCACCTGGGCCCCGTGGTCCCGGGGGACCCAGATAGAACTCATAGCCCTTCTGTGCCGGCCCTTCCTACCTCCTTCCTCTGCCTGGCCCCTGTGGGTCCGTGCTTTGGAGACCAGGCCTCCAAACACAGGAGCCTCAAGTGCTCCCAACCTGGCTGACCGCCAGGGTGGCCGCCCAAGGAGCGGTGCCGCCACCGAGCTGGGACAGCCGTCTCCTCACCCACTCTCTGCTCCTTCTAGGTCTTGTTGCCGTGCTCCCAGGATGCTGGGACAGAGTTCCGGGGCCAGCCTGCAGTAACAGCTTGGTCTCCCTGCTCCCTTCTGATCTGAACCCCGGTGCCTGGCTCATCTGCCTCCTGCATTTTTCTTTCCTGCTGCTGTTTTGTAAAAAAAAAAAACAAAAAAAAAAAACAGAAGAAGCAAAAAAGAAACCCAGGGCTTCCCTGGTGGCGCAGTGGTTGAGAATCTGCCTGCTAATGCAGGGGACACGGGTTTGAGCCCTGGTCTGGGAAGATCCCACATGCCGCGGAGCAACTGGGCCCGTGAGCCACAATTACTGAGCCTGCGCGTCTGGAGCCTGTGCTCCGCAACAAGAGAGGCCGCGATAGTGAGAGGCCCGCGCACCGCGATGAAGAGTGGCCCCCGCTTGCCGCAACTAGAGAAAGCCCTCGCACAGAAACGAAGACCCAACACAGCCATAAATAAATTAATTAATTAATTACAAAACAAAAACAACCCATAGAATACAGTACCAACAGCAGACCCTAATACAATCCACGGTCGTTGGTGATAACGATGTGTCAATGTAGGTCCATTTATTGTAACAAATGTACCACTCTGGTGTGGGATGTTGATGATGGGGAAGGCTGTGCATGTGTGAGGGCAGGGGGAGTATATGAGAAGTCGCTGTACTTTCTACTCATTTTGCTAATGTTTTGTTATTTGTAATTTCTTCTTCTAAAAAAAAGAGGATATTAAAAAAAAAAAAAAGAAATGAGTTATCAAGCCATGAAAAGACACGAAGGAACCTTAAGTGCATATTGCTAAATAAAAGAAGCCAATCTGAAAAGGCTGCATACTGAATGACTCCAACGATATGACATTCTGGGAAAGAAAGTAAAGAGATGTGATAGTCAGGGGTCAAGGGTCAAGGCGGGGTGAGGAAGTGATGATTAGGTGAAACACAGGAGATATTTAAGGCAGTGAAACTATTCTGTAGGATACCGTATTGATGGACACATGACATTATTTGTCAAAACCTACGGAACTGTATAACACAAAGAGCGAATCCTAATGCAAACTATGGACTTTAGTTAGTAATGGTATATGAATATTGGTTCATCAATTGTACTAAATTGTAACTGCACTAAGGCAAGAGAACTAAGAGAGAACTAAGAACCGCACTAAGGAGAAACTGTGAGTGGGAAAAGGAGAGGATATATGGAAACTCTCTGTACTATCTGCTCAATTTTCTTTTTTTAAATTTTATTTTACTTTATTTCTTTATTTCTTTATTTTTGGCTGTGTTGGGTCTTCGTTGCTGCACGCGGGCTTTCTCTAGTTGTGGTGAGCGGGGCCACTCTTTGTTATGGTGCACAGGCTTCTCATTGTGGTGGCTTCTCTTGTTGTGGAGCACAGGCTCTAGGCGCACAGGCTTCAGTAGTTGTGGCACGCGGGCTCAGTAGTTGTGGCTCACGGGCTCTAGAGCGCAAGCTCAGTAGTTGTGGCACATGGGCTTAGTTGCTCTGTGGCATGTGGGATCTTCCCAGACCAGGGATCAAACCCGTGTCCCCTGCATTGGCAGGAGGATTGTTAACCACTGCACCACCAGGGAAGCCCTATCTGCTCAATTTTCTGTAAACCTAAAACTGCTTTAAAAAATTGTTTATTAATTTTGTAAAAAGTGCAACCCATGGCTTGACCAGTTCTGTATATACCACTTTCTTAGGCAGTAAATTATCTTTGCAGAGCGCCTTTGGGCAACAAGCAATGATGCAGCATAGCCCACATAGACAGAAGGGTTTTGAAGACAACAAGCCTTCAAACTCATCCCCCCACTAGAGTGTGAGCAGGAATGACAGAAGGGGGAACAGAATGTGGTGTGTGGAACCCTGGGTCCCCCTTTTAGCTACAATCAAGGAGTCACTGAGCACATGAAGGCAGCCTCGCAGGGGTAGCACCGCTCTAAGAAACAAGCGACACTTCTGACTTGTTTTACCCAAATAACTTAAACAAGCAAATAATAACCAAGTGATTCATCCTACATGATCTTCAGTTTTCCCATTGATACAACTGACAGTATTATGCATTATAGATGCTGCTGTGTTGTTTTCAAGCCTTCCTTGAAAGCCTTCACAAAAACGTCAAAACATCCTCGCATATGATACTGATGATAAGGAAGTGGATATGTGTGATCACATATGAGATATCTTATTAAGGGAAGTGTGGGAGGGTTCTTCTTTAGAATATTTTCAAAAAGCTCTTCTAAACACTAGATATATTTTTTATTACTTTTACTGCTGTTCTTCTCCTACTTGTTACCTGAAGTTTTGTCTAAGGACCGCAGGGGTTTTCTTAACCTTACAAGTAAGTTTCTGTTGAGTAGAACCTCGTCATGCTACTTGTTGCTATTGATAGAGTTTGTTAAGCCAACAGTGAAAGCAATCTGTCCTCTCAATGCATGGTAGCACTTCAATAGTGGAGATTCTGGAATGAATTTTAAAATCAGAGATGAGAAGCATTTCCCCCACCCACCTGGGATTGGAAAGAGAAAATTCAGTAAGACAAAACAGGATGCAGAGCTTAAGAAGTGGGTTAGAGCCCACGAAGTTCTAAGAATCACAACTGTTGAAGAAATATTAAGCAGACCAGAAAATTAGTGAAATGAGTCCAGGTTGAGTGAGACTGAATGCTTTCCCCAAGTCCCACATGGTAACAGCCTTTTTTCTTCTGTAGGGGGAGAAAGAATTGGGAAGAGATTTCAGATTTCTAGAGATTCCCTTGAATAGTTCCTACTGGACTGCTCACTGGGACAATATTCTTCTTCCTCCCCAAGGTGGCCATATGCAGCAGCAGTTCACCCCATCCATTCACTCTCATCACTTAGAATGGAGTTGTCCCCATGCAAACATCGAGCAATGGCACCGTGAGAATTGATAGGCTCATGAAAGCAAGGCTGATGGGAGCCCTGGGGTGCACCCCCAAACTAAAAGGACTCAGGTTGCAAGACCTGTCACTTAACAGTCACAGCAGGATATATTTTTTGGTAATTGAAGCCTAATTTGGATTGTGTTTTTGGAAAACGATAACATTAGTTTTCTAAAAACTAGAAAATTTGTTAGGGGGGAGTGGTGGCTCTCTCCAACTCCACTTTGAAGCTAAAATGGCAAACTGTTTGGAATACAAACTTTTCCTTCCCGTGGATTTATGTAGTAGATGTTTCAAAATGACTGGCAAATACATAGAATTCATACAAAGTTAGAGGCAAAAGGGTGCTCCAGAACCCTCTGGTTGAATCTCTTCACTCTATAGTTGAGGAGAATGAGGTCCAGAGAGGCTAAGTGTTATGCCCAAGGGCACACAGCTGGCTCACAAGACGAGACTTGAATCCGGATTGCCTATGTACTGGCCAATGCTCTTCCCTCTCTACTGTGCTCTACTTCCCAGCACCACAAGAGGACACCTACTGTGTCTTGCAGAATCTAGACTATTTTTTGAAAGCTTGGAACTAAACTTGTGACTAATTAGAATACAGTGTTCCACCACCTTTAAGTCACCAGCTAAAATCCACTGCTCCCCGTCGCAGCACGCCCGAGGCCTTCTGGGTAACCAAAGAAAGATTATTGTCTCAACTCAGTTCTCTGTGTCTAGGTACCCACAAAATGGAAATCACTTTACTTGGGGAAGAGCAAGAGGACAAGATGAGATGAAAAGGAAGCATGTTTAAAATGGATAAAAGGAGGCACTTTTTCCCCACTACACACAATTGAACTGGGGAACTCACTGCAGCAGGATATTAAGATCAATGGTGAAGATTTGTGTTTTAAAAGATTAGACATTTCACATGCATATCATCAACAGCGACACTCAATGGGATGAAAGTAAGATGGATGAAAGTTCTCAAGCTTCAGTGCATAAGTTGATCACCAACTGGGTCAGGTGAAAAGAAAAAAAGTTGTCTACTGGATTAAAATTTCACAGAAAGGCAGATCTGGGGGGTTCCAGTCATTGCTGCTGTGTAACAAACCACTCCAAAGTAGTGGTGTGAACCAACAGGCATTTTATTATGCACATGGATACGGTGGATCAGGAATTTGGAGAGGGCACAGCAGGGATGGCTTGTCTCTGATTCATGATATCTGGGGCCTCAGTTGGGAAGACTTGAACAACTAGGAATGACTTGAGGTTGGGGGCTGGAATCATCTGGAAGCTTCTTTACCTAACCTGGGATGACTTGAAGGCTCACTCAGCTGGGACTGTCAAGTGGAGCATCTATATGTAGGTGTCAAGAGGGAGTGTCCCAAGAAAAAGCACTTCCAAAAAACAAGTGTCCCAAGAGACCCAGGTAGAAACTACACGGCCTTTTATGACCTATCCATGGAAGTTTTAGAGCATCACTTCCAACACAGTCCATGGGTCAAAACCGTCACAAGCCCACTGAGATTCAAGAGGAGGAGACTTAGGACCGCCTACATCCCTCCCCTATGGGGAATGGCAAGATCACATTGCAGAAAAACCTGTGGGATGGGAGAGGTTTTCGCAGCCATCTTTGGAAAATGCAATCCCCCAGGGAAGTGGTGGGTGATGTGAGGTTACAAGAACACACAATCTAGTGGAAAAAACTGACATATGAACAGAGAATCACAGTACAATAAAATAAATTTCAAGGTAGTTATTTCCCCCTCTTTTACAAGAATTCTTTTTTTTTCCCTTTGATAAGAGTCATCACATTAAAATTTTTTCATTCATTGTCTGTCTTCTACTAGATTGGAATCTCCATGCATTTAGTTTCCTACTGTAACCCCTGTGCCTAAAACACTACCAAGCCCCAAATAGGCACTCAATAAATATTTGCTGAAAGAGTACATGAGTAAAGTGCTGTAATAGAGAAGTAGTGGGAGGGCTGTGGGAGTACAGGCAATAACAAAGCACTCAGCTTGACAGAAATGACATTTGAGTGGGTCTTGAATGCTCTTGAAGGATAAACAACAATTTTTCTGGTGGAAAAAAAAGGGCATAAATTTTTCTCCTTAAATCTCCTCCAGAGACTTCATTAGCCAAGTTTAAGTGGGCAGATCTCATCCTAAGTGTACAGACTGCAAGTAGTAGTTACAATGTTCTTGGTTGCAAGTGAAAGAAAACAGGGACTCAAATGTATGAAAAAATAAGCAGCGTATCGTATCACATAACAACAAGTCTGGAGGCCAACAGTTCAGGCAGCCTCAATGCCATCCTTCTTCACTGGGTCAACTTAGCTCCTTTGTGGTTGCAAGATGGTGCCCACAGTGGTAGGCATCACAGGCAGACAAAACAATACCCAGCAGGGGAGAGGACTGCTTCTCCTTTGGAGTAAGAGCTTTCCCATAAGCCCCTGACAGACTTACCTCACACTGGCCCCCACACCACGCCTTATTGGCTAGAACTGTGTCCCATGCATGTATGTAACCTAAACGCTGATAAGAAGAAGGGGAGAAACACGAGCAGTTAGACTAATCACGTGTTACTCCTTGGGGCTTGACCTGAAGCTCCTGCCTCTCCTGAAGCACAGGGCTATGCAGAAAAGGGTGGATTCCCCCACAAAACAGAACAAAACAAATAACGGGGGTTTTGTTAGGAAGGAAAAAGGGGAGATGACTCCTCGGCACATAATCAACAGTGTTTGCAACATTAGGCTTGGGGAAGGTTAATGTTCTGTTTTCTTTGTGGATGACTATTACCTAACAATTTTATTTATTCTTTTTCATGCTTTTTGCTCCTTTCCTTTCTCCTCTGCACTAGTAGTCAGTTGAATACATCAAGCGCTGTATCAATAGGAAAGAGTGTCATGTGTACAGTGTACATACGAATCTAATTAATCAAAAATATGTTGATTAGACGTGAGTGCACTTTCAGGTAAAAACCTTGATTCACATGCTTCTGATAGCATAGCCATGCCCAGCTGTTCACCACTTGAATCGTGCTCTTTCATGGCCTTGTGCCCGTTACTTGTGCTGATTCCTCTGTCTAGGAAGTCCTTCTCAGTTTCCTTACCTATAGTGGATACTAGTGATTGCCTCTCCAGCGTCCATTCTATCCTTCTAGTAATTTGCTTGAAGAGATGGCGAACTGCCAAACTACTTTTTTCAGACTCCCTTGCAGCTAGGGTCTTGATCTGAAATAAGTTCAGTCAATCAGGTGCACTTGTGTAAGATTTGGAGGCAGATGCAAGGAGAAGGCATCATTCTGTTGCTGTTGCTGTTGGCCAGCAAGGTTTGAGCAATAATGTTAAGAGGCATTTAATGCTGTTGGACTCCATGTCCTGTTTCAGTGTCTAGTCACCAGTTTCATGGGTGTGAAGCGCCCTTGCTGCAGCACCATCCCAACTTCTGGAACATAGCTACTGTGGTAGGCCCATGAACTCAATAGCCCAGCGGTACCCCCCTGACTTCTGCCCCTCCAGCTCATCAATTTTGTAAGCCTCTGTTTGATTCTCAGTATTAAATATTTCTCTGTTTGAAACACCTAGAGTGGTTTCTTCCTGTACTAAACCCTGACTCATAGATCACCTAATTCATATTCAGCCTTCCAGGCACAGCCTGGGTCTTCCCTGAGCCACCAGGTTGGGCCAGGTGCTTCCTCTGTGCTCCCACCACGTCCTGCCTGGTAAGCCCATGCCTCTTTATCTTTGCACCCCTGGCACCAGTGTTTGGCTCACAGCATGTGCAGCATCAATATTTACCGAACTGAAGCTCCCTCTGCCAAGATACCAGACAGGTCCTGAAATCTAGTCTAAAGGGTGCCCCACCTCATGCCTGGTCGGCAAAGCCCAAAGAACAAGTGGCTCTAGACTTATACTGGATTCTAGATGAATCCAGAGCCCTCAGCTTTTCCGTACTTTAGTCCCCCACACAAGAGGCCACACCAGAATTGAAAATTTGACCTGATCCCCAGGAAAAGGATGATAAGGAACAAGGGAAGTTGCTTATCTCAAGAGTTACCATCTGGTGGTTTTCAGGACCCTCTACTGCTGGGCCTACAACGAGGCCTGCAATCAATGGCAGCATAGCCTTTGGAGCGAGGAAAACCCAAGTTGGAAGGTGTGTGCCGTTGTGTAGCAAGTTACTTTCTGAACCTCAGATTCTTAATCTATAAAATGGGGTTGATAATATCAACCTCACAGGATTCTTGGGAGTAAAAGAGATTATATATGTAAAATGCTTAGCACAGTGCATGCACATTGGAAATGCCCAATACCCATCAGTTACTGTTACGGCCACCATTGTTGTTGACTGTGCCATCACTGTACCACAATTCTGTTACATATTTTTTACTTCATATACATGTACTTTCCTTCAGCCCAAACAGACTCACATGCAGTTAGACTAGAACGTACTTCTCTATACTTTCTTCCGAGGTGTTCCATTTTACATCATGATGTGATTAACCCTTTTCTGCAGAAGATCCAGCTAGGCCCAAGTTTGGGGCTGTGCTGAGGAAATAACAAAACCATCTATGTCAGTGGCTCTCGACCCTAGCTGAAAATCAGGATCACCTGGAGAGCTAAAAACAAAACGGCAACAAAAAGAAACAAATAAAACGAAACCAAGAAACAATGTCTGGGTCCGTCAGCCAGAGATTCTGATTCAGTAGGGCCCAAGCATCAGTAGATCTTAAGGCTCCCCAGGTGATTGTAATGTGCAGCTGAGAGCCATTGCTGAGGGTGGGAAAGATTAGCGCTTCCATCGCCTCTGGGAAAGAAGAAAGAAGCTCTTACTTTTCTATAATCGCCACCACAGTGGAGGAGGGGAGAGGACTAAAGATTACAGTTGAATGATTCCACTTATAATGTGAACAAGGCATTCTTATTATGAACCTGGATAAATGACTCATCATGTTAATCCTCTGATTAGTGTCTGGGTTTCTCATCTAGAGGTGTCTGATCTGACGAGAAGAGGAGTTATCAGAAATGCTCTAGGACATGGAAAAAGCTAGTCTGGAAATACCTGTGAGGGATTTCAAGTTGGCTTGTGGGTGTCTGTCCTGTGCCAGCCCTGTGCACACTCGCACACTTGCGGGCTGGTTGCTGATGTCAGGTGTACGCACTTTGATCCAGGGCAAGTGAAATGATCCCTGCTTTGGCATAAAATCTAGCTAATATCTAAATGCTAGAGATAGCTGGTGACAGCTGGGAGTGTGCTCAGACATAAAGTACAGGCATACCTCATTTGATTGCGCTTTGCAGACTTTGCTTTTTCACAAATTGAAGGTTTGTGACAACCCTGAGTTGTCAGATGATGGTTAGCATTTTTGAGAAATAAAGTATTTTTAAATTAAAATATGTACTTCTTTTAAAGACAGAATGCTCTTGCACACTTAATAGACTGAAGAATAGTGTAAACATAAGTTTTATAGACATTACTGGAAAACCAAAAAATCCATGTGACTCACTTTATTGTGATATTTCCTTTATTGCAGTGGTCTGGAAGCAAACCCACAATATCTCTGAGGTATGCCTGTACATCTAAAAAATGTAACTTCTTCCCCATTATTAAAGTGATACACAAAAGAAAATAGAGTGGGAAAACAGAAAAATAGCATGAACCCAGTAGAAACTAATAACAGACTTAAATAGAGTTATGAGGTGCTAGACATGGTTTTAAGCTCTTCACCATATAAATTCATTTACCCCTCACTACAACTCTATGAGGGGTAACTCCACTTTACAGATGAGGAAAGAGGACCTGGAGCTGTCGTGTGACTTGTCCAAAGTGGCAGCTAGTAAAGGAAGAGCCAAGGTTTGGACTCATGCTGCATTTAACAGGGTAGGGTCAACCTCAGAGATATATATAGCTCATAAGGTAAGCTTTATCCAAGGATTCAGTGCCACTTGCTAAAGTTTAAAAAGTTAATCTCAGTTGCCATTTATTCATCCATTTATTTCACAAATATTTACCAAAGGCATCTATGGGCAGCACACTGTTCCAGGCTTGATTATCAAGATACTGAAGAGTATACAGAGGCTACCTGTCCAGTCATTCCTATAGCATTGAACTCTCAAGTGTCTCAATATGTATAATCAATACAAGTATAGTAAGATTAGAAATGCAATAACTATTCTCTGATTACAAAATCCAAAACCAATACTTCAAAACTTTCAAAATGTCACAGTCTTACTGGATGGAATGTTTGGCATGATCCTCCGTATTTTCATCAATTAATAAGTACACCTTGGACAATAATTTAAGTTGAACCTCATGAATTCCACTTTGTAGCAACACGTTTAATATAACAGTAGTGTCTTCAAGTCAGAAATTTGGTGTTTTTGGATGGATGGATGGATGGCTGGCTAGATGGAAGGATAGATGAGTGAATTAATAGCTAAGAATGCCTGGCAATGTTCTAGTTGCTTAAAAATTGCATCTTTAAAAATAATTCAGTGTTTTCCAGTTTGTTAAACAATAACTATGACTCAGAAGAAAATTGTGATTTCTGTCCTTTCCATGGACTAAACATGCAACTTCAAGGAAGCCATTATGATGCCAGTTCCATCTGATTGTTGTGAGGATCAAATGAGCTAACTGAAATGAATTATGTAGCACCCTGCCTAATACATGTTAAACAGCATATTTTAAACTGCCTTTAAAGTGAAATACTATGTGCAGAAAAGCAAAAATTCAAATGATACAAAAAGCTATACAATGCAAAATACGTTTCTTTTGGCCAAGTTTTCCCGCTATTATTACTACTATTATTAGAGATCTCCAAGCAAAAATAACATCTCCCTGTTGATTAAGAAGGGAGAGGTTTACAGACTAGGAGATAACATCCTTTGAGTCAGAACCAAGTGAAATAACACATGTATTCTGGTTCAATTCCAGCATGAGTGATTAACATTCTCCAACTTCAAATAATTTTTATTATTAGCCAACACTTGTCCATCCCCAATAATACACATGTTGCATACAGGCCACAGAATGAGGCAGCCTCTCTTGGCATGTTCACAATCTGTGCATACTTTCCACTGAGGGTTTCCCTTTCTTTTTGATTGCTATTCCATAGCTTTTCAACTCCCACTACTTTCAACCCTGGGATGTTTGCCGACACTGAGTGCCAAGTAGTTCCCAAAAAACCAAAAAAATATAAGCACCTGTAGAATCCCAGGGAAGGAAAGAGGTAAAGTACATTTTAAACATATTTATTAACGGTTTTAATGTTTGTGAAGAGATTTATATTTATTTCTTTTAACTTTGAGGCTGGGATTAATACACGTATTCCTCATTATTTCTCACAAAGTCTTGTTGATAAGCAGGAGGAAGAGGGCTATTCTGCAATTTTGTCTCCCAGTCTGTGTAAGTGGGATCCAGGACACAAGAACGACTCAGCCCTAAAGTGCAGTCCTGAGTCCCTCAAGAACTCAGGCCCTCCTGCCTTTTTGCCGCCTTCTTCCAGTAGAAGGAAGGGGTGGGGGGAGCGGGAAACAATTCAAACCCTCTTTGTAAGGGGCGGGGCCGGGGCGGAGCCTCCCGGCGGGCATTAGAAGCAGGTGACCCAGGCTGGGCGGGAGAGGCCAGTCAGCCCGAGGCCGTGACTCCACTGCGGCCAGCGCCGCCGCCGCCGCGCGCAGTTCAATACCCGCCGGAGGTGGGCCAAAGGGTGCTAGAGCGCGGGGGGGGGGGGGGGGGAGCGGAGCCCGGCGCATCCCGGGAGAACCGCCACCGCCCCCAGGAGTCCGCTGGAGCGCGGATACCCCTGCAGGGGAGGAGAAGAGCGGCGGGCGGGACGCGGCGGCGGGCGCGCACCATGCAGTCCTGTGAATACACACTGGCAGCGATGGGGGAAAATAAGTGTCCCTGGACTTTGGACTAGATTACAGCCAGATATTCCAAAAGCATCGAGACACTGCCCTCTGCGGCCTCTGAAAACAAATGAGACCCATAACACCCTTGCATAAGCTTTTAAAACATGGATCAGTGTAGCAAAAGGAAAGCTGTTTCCCCCCCGCCTCACCTCAATATATTTTTCTCTTCCTCCTCTTCTGAGAAAGCCTATATAGTGATGAGCACACACTTTACTGTTAGAGAATTCTGTTTGCTTTTCTAATCTGTTGAACCATTCCCTCATTTATATATTAAAGTCTATGTATTGATGAATACACACGTACACACACCACGCATACATACTTTACTGTTAAAAATTCTGTTTGCTTTCCTAATCTATTTAACCATTCATTCAAGAAGAGTGTGAGGCCATTACTGGGGAAGGGGGTGACAGTGCATTGGCCAGCAGAATACCAGTGACCAGGACTGAGTGGGGACTAAATTTAAGAAGCTAAAATGGCAAAAACAATTAAAATTAGAGGATGTCTCCCTAGAAAAACAGCAAGTGTAGGGATTTGCGCTTCATTTATACCAAAGTTGGAAAAGTCAGATTTAAGCCCAGGTCAGTTTTTACATTATGGATATTAAGTAAACAAGTGTATAGTTTCCATAGTGTATTTAAGCACTTTGCTGGTGGAAAGAAGCCTGGTGTTATAGTTTTCATGGACTTTCAGAAGCTATTCACGTTTATAAAAATGCACTGCTCTTACACACTCATCCTCTGAATCAAAATTTCAGTATATTCGACAAAACCTTGTACACCGAGCTACAGAACTTTTTGCACATCTAATTCCTCTACTTGTTCAGAAGCTTCTTAGAACCTTGAAATAGATCCCCTGCCTGAGGGCCAGTTCCTCTCTTGTTTTTCAAATGAGGAACTTTTCTGATCACCTTGACCTCTTCCCTCAGTTAACATTTCTTCCCAGAAAGTACAAAGATTATTCTGCTGCCTTAGGTCATTGTGCCTAATTTGGGTTTTTCCTCTTCCTTTTTTTTTTTTTTTTTGTGGAGGAGTGTAAAGATGATGCAGAATGTATCTAAAAGTTGTGGGATGATGTGGTTGAAGTGATTTAATTCTTCCTGTTAAAACAACTATTTTTCATTTTGGCAACATACCAAACCTAAAAAGAACAACCAATTTACTTTAAAAAAAAAAAAAAAAGACAGTTAAGACAAAGGATACTAAGCCAAGGAAAGGCAATACAGGTAATGCATTTGGAGGTCTAGGTCCAGGCCAACTCTCAGAGCTGCCTCTGTTTTCAGCCTCTGTTCTCACCGCTGCTCTCCCCCTCCCTTCCCTCAAAGATGAAGCCCACCTGCTTCCCTCAAGTCTTACCTCAGCCACCCCTCCCGCTACCCAGGGCAGAGAAGCCCATCTATTTATGGTCGCCCCCTATTTCCATCTCATATGCTGTTTTCTTCTGATTTTTATTTTTATTAGGCAAACAATCCACACTCATGAAAACAATTATAAACTGGAAGGTTGTGGGGTGATTTAGCAGCTTCTTCACAGCCAGCTCTGTGATTTTAGTGAGGATTTAAGGCCCAGTTTAGTTTCACATGTACAGCTTTTGGGCTGTCCCTTTCATGGTTCAATTGTAAGCAACGTCTCCCATCACAGATTAGGGGGTAAAGATTTAGAAGGAACTAATATGTGACCTCTCAGTAAATCAGTTGATAAGACTTAGGAAGTCATTTTAATTTATATTATTAACCTCACACTTTGAAGTTGTCTAAATTGGCTGAAAATAAGTATTCTTGGTGCCTTATTGGTTTATCCTTGCAAACCTTTGTCATGTTTTCTCGTAGTCATTTCCAGTGATAAGCCTGTGTGTGTATTGTGTGTAATTGTGAGCAATGTACAAGCTTAAATAACGTGCTGACACCACTGTTTCCAAGTTGGTATTCATTAGGCCGTTTCCTCCTGGGCTAGGGCTGCACTAATCCCGACACCGGCTGCCAGGAGAAAACCTCATGGAGCCCACACCGCACCTTAATAACAGCATCCGTGACCTGCAGTCTCAAGTACAGAATGGGAACCCCAGAGCTAGGAAATGTAGTTGTATATTTTAATGAACTGCTACCCCTGCTAAAGAGTCTTCTTTCACTTTTGTGCTCTACAGAAAGACCAAGGGGGGTAGGAGGGACAAAGCCTTGAATAACTGCTTTCTAACACCGAATGTGGCCAACAGGACAGAGAACATCACAAATCTAGGCAGGTGTGAGGTACAGTGGCTGAGGATTTCCTGCTCCCCCTGCATGCCCTCTCTTGCCTCCAAAGTCCGATCAAGGGATCCTGGGAAAGAAATACGCCTGGGTCGAGGAGGGTGGTTTTGAAAGAAAAAGCTACCAAGACATTAAAGCAGGGTGAATGAAGGGTAGGCAGGATGAAAGTAACTAAGTAACCTGGCTCAGAACTCTCAAAAGCTTCTAGCAGCTTGATGACAATTACAGGATTTATTTCAGTCTGTGGTACATCATTTGAAGACAATATTACTTCATGTTGTTACAAACTGTATGTATAGTGTGTATGTGTTGTGGGTGTGTATATAAATAATATATATTATATATATGAGAGATTTAGTGACTTTTGATACGGGTTTGGTGCAGGTGAATTTATTACTGAGCCAAGTGAGGCACATACTGAGTCAGTAGTTCGAGTCCAGGGCATTCAGTACTTTTCCTGATTTCCATGTGTGTATAGTGCCTGTCCCATGCGGTATTGTTAGTGTCATGTCAAATCCAGAACTCACAAAGCAGAGCCAGCGATATTTTATTTGTAGACAATCAACTAGAATCTATAAAATTATTACTGGCAGATGATTATAATTCCGGATCCCTAACACTAGCAAAAGGAAACCCAGAGCATCTTGATAAGAAGTTTTCTGTTTTTGTTTTGTTCCTGGAAGTCAGTAGAATAGCAGTTGTATGTGGTTATATTAGTGCCAAGATACTTAATTTGCTGACCTTATTATTTCAGAAAAAAAAAATTGTATGTATTATACTTGTGGGAAGTTAAAATAATGCTTTGAGATTTTTATCAAATATGGAGAGTAGTTATTTATGAAAAACAAAGAAATGTCTATTTTTGTTTCTTTGTTCCCAATTAATGTAGCTAAATTTTAAAGTGCATTAAAGCAATGGTAAAGCAAATAAGATGCTGTACAAGTAGTTTTCTCATGCTTTCATGGAGAGACACTGTTTTCTAAGAGTATCTGAAGGAGGTATGTGCATTCTAACTTCATGATCAGATTTCTCGGATGTACTTTGAATATAAGTGGCAACGTTTTTATTGATAATAAAATCAAAGAAATTCCAATCACCAGAAGGAGAACTAATGAAAACATGTTTTACCTGAATGAATATACTTCATAGGTTTCTCCTGCTGATCCTGTGATTGTTTCATGATTCACTTGAAGAAATGAAGGAAAATACACATAAGAACAGAGACATTACCTGAGATTGTGTTCTATTTTATCAACCCTCCATCTATACTCTGTACTGAAGCAATTTGGATAGAAGTGCTGCTGTTGTTGTGTGTGTCTGGTTTGCAGTCAGAAACTCCCAAAACTTCATCATTCAGCAGTTAGATCCACAACTTTGTATTAAGGTCTAAATACAAGTCAGGGAACCCAGCTAAGATAAGAGGATATATGGTTCTCCCTCTGTATTTGTGGGTCATTGGTTCCAGTAGTCTCCCTCCCCCCCGTGCCACCCCATACCAAAATCCATGGATGCTCAAGTCCCTTATAGAAAACGGTGCAGTATTTACATATAACCTACGCACAATCCTCCCATCTTCCCCCGCACCCTCCTTTATACTTTAAGTCATGTCTAGATTACTTATAACACCAAATACAAATCCTAAGTAAGTAGTTGTAAATATAATGCAAATGGTTGGTGGTGTGCAGCAAATTCAAGTTTTGCTTTCTGTAACTTTCTGAAATTTTTTTCCCTAAGTATTTTCAGTCCATGGTTGGTTGAATCCACTGATGCAGAACCTGTGGATACGGAGGGCCAACTGTAAATTGATTTAGAGTTGGCACTTCCCTGACAATCTGGACAGATGCTTAGTAAACCTGAGATAATTAATTTAGCATCAAAGTGAGTACTATGAGCATTATTAGATTGGTACATGTTAGGGCATTTGGGAGAACAGAGAATACAGCAGTTGAGCTGGATCCTGGTGCAAGAGCCACTGTGCCTTACCCGTCCAGGTCTCTAGTTGGCACATCTTCCCAATGCTTTCTCATTGTTCATTCCCCCCAGTGGAAAAGGGGGGCACTGTTGGACTTAGGAAGTTGGAGAAATAGGTAATAATGCTTCTTTTAGTGATTTAGTTACAGAGCTCTTACGTGCAACAGAATGAGAGGAAGTAGAATGGTTCTGTGCATAGATTTGGGAGCTAGACTGATTAGGGATTCAACTCCCAGCTCCATCATTCATGGGCTGTTGATCCTGAACAAATTACTTAAGCTCTTAGTACTTCGTTTGTGTACTGCATCTTATACTTTCTCATCTGTGAAAGGGGGATAATGATAGTACTTATATTTTAGGGTTGAGAGGATCTAAAAGATGAAATCAGGTTAAGGTAAGTAAAACAAGGAGGAAGCAGCCATTCAGGCATGGAATGGAAAGGGAATTGAAAGACTAGTTTTCAAATTTGTGTCTGCATAAGAATCATTTGGGCTTCCTATTAGAAATGTAGATTCCCAGGCTTCAGCTCCAGGAATTGAGATGAATTTGGGATCCAAGAATTAGGTCTTTTTGTTCTGTTTTAGTAAACTTTTAGAATGATTTTAGGTTTACAGAAAAGTTGCAAAGATATATCCGTTTTGCCCTAATATTAACATATTATCATAGCACATTTGTTAAACTAAGAAGTCAACATTAACGCACTACTGTTAACTCCAGACTTCATTTGGATTTCACCAGATTTTCCACTGATGTTCTTTATCTGTTCTAGGATTCCGCGTTGCATTTAGAGAAGCTTCATTTCTTACAGGGACTTTCAGCCCATGAGAGGCAGGTGGTCTGGAGACCACATCTTGAGAAACACTAGGACATGTCAAGGGCTGAGGAAAGTCAAATTGCCCCATCCTCACCACCATCCTGGTGGTGGGGGTGTTGGATATAGAAATTTGATTTGAAGAGTTGGGATGGAATCCTCTCCCTTAGATGAGAGGGGTTACCTTAAGAAGTGAGGCATCTATTCCTAATGCCAGATGAAATGAGTTTTGGAGTTTGGAAGGTGGGGTTGCTGCCTAGCCTGAGGAGATACATCTAGGGATGTGGGCAGATCAGGGGAGTGAGTGCAGCAAATTGGGAACAACTACTTTGTGGGAACACAGGAGGGCTCAAGTAGTTGATTAAAGGGGATTACAAGGGGCCAGTTAGCCCGTGAGCCATAGAAATCCTGTATTTCCTGGAACCTGGTGATAGTGTTTTAGAAATGGCTCATAGTAGTAACCAACATCAAGCACTGCCACATTGGACACGAGCAGAGAGTCAAAGGGTGAAGCTGAGATGACCTTGTTGAGAGAGGGCAGTGGGAGGTGGACAAAACACTGATGCCCTGCGTTTGGAAGAGTCGGTTCCCACAGTGAGGAGATAAAGGGCCACCATCTGGGGAGCTAGAAGTAAAGGTCAGTAGAATTGAGAACGGTAAGATGAAGGAATAGATGTTGTAAGAAAAAGCTAGCAGAGTAATTTGAGGTCTTGAAGTAGAGATCGACATATTCTTGAGGACCTTAGGTTCTGAGGCTGTCACTGACTTTCTCTAATCACATTCAAATTATTTAGCTGCCCTCACAGCAGTTAAGTAATCACCTAACCTGTTCCTTTTTTTTTTTTTTTTTTTTCTTTAAAGAACATTCACCTCTTTTCATTTGACTCTGGATTTCTCTTAATTTCTATACTACTTCACTTTCCTGGTTCTTTCTGCATGTTAGCGATCCTAAACCATAAACTGGTATTCATAACATTTCTTTCACATGAAGTACATGTTATCTCATCTGCCAAACCCATTTAAAACGGACTAGTGGAAATTGCCTCAGAAGCCAAACAGATTGCACCTGTGTACAAGGGACCAGGTGTCTCTGAAGGGCTCCTAGATCTTTTGTATTCTTGCTGGCACGGTGTCAGGCTGGCCAGGCTGGTGAGTGGCTAACAGTTAAGATTTTAGGTGATCTAATCCTTAACTTGATAGATGCTGGGTGTAATCTACAGATTCTGCATAGAAATTAGCACTTACCCCTGGGAGAGCCCCTACCAGCTGTCAAGTGCTTTACCAAATAGCTCTATACTCAAGAATGCGGCTTCTGGGTGAGGGAACAGTCGTAGTCATTTTACATGTGGTTAGAGAGAAGTCTTGGGTGATGAAAGATTTTAGCTAACCTACACGCTATAGGTAAACATTTCCAAAAACATTGCATAACCTGAATACAGAGTGAATTGTTTTCCAGTAAATACTGGCTTCAGCATTTTTCAAAAATCAAGGAATGGTATATTTTATAGAATGGGAAAACTAAGAAATGAAATTTGACCTGTTGTAAAACTAGGATTTAGTGCTGTTGAATTTCAAGAATGGGCATACAGGGTACATTAGGAGTAAATGTGAAAGCATAGGGTCATGATGGAATCTGATACAGGGTGGAAAAAATTTCTCTTAACCAGAAACACTGGGCCCTAAGAAGTTGTCTTAGGGTCAACCACATGAATTTAACATACAAAAATGGCAATTTAATTTGGTTCAAACATACATTTCAAACTTTTGTCTTTTCCTTGTAAAGAATAAAGTTCAGTTCACGGTATACCAGAGTTAAAATTGCACAGATGTCAGTATTCCAATAGAGAAAAATAATTTTTCTTAAAAAGCGAAAAAATAAAATTTGAGTTCAGGTAGTCAGATATTCTTTTATAGTCTTACTACTTTAGGGAACAAACCCTTCCTCGGTATAAAAATCTGGAAAAACATGCCATAGTTGCCACCCTATTAATAACTAGTTTCCATGCCCCATATTTGTTGGAGAACCTACTTTGTGATGTTTAAATTTTTACCTTAAGTTGCCTCAATTTCCCATTTATTAAAATGGCTGTATTGCCTCTAGAATTAAAGCTGAAGGGGAAAAGCAATTTTTAGCGATTCCCCTTATTCTACCAACTTGTTCTTGAAGCTACAGTCATGCCCAATGTTCCTACCCCCAATTTTTTTTTTTTCAAACCTTCGACCACTCGAGATATGTCAGCATTTCTGCTTAGTAACTGGCATATTACTACGCGGTGCAAACTATTGATATAAACAGTGACTTGTGATCGATTTTTTTTCCCTTCTGTACTAAATCAGATCATTTCTCCTCATCAGCAACTTAACAAGAACAAAGTTAAAGATGTGACCTTAGGAAGGTAACTAAGGTGGAGGAAATACTACGGCAATACTATCAGGACTGATGGAATATTGCTCAAGTGCAGTGGCTAGGGTCTAAAAGAAACTTGAGAGATCTGGTATATTTCCAACTGAATGTTAAGTGAAATAGCATGTTAAAGTCAAATTACGTGGCTTGTTTAAAAGTCACCCTCTTAACAGCAACCACAATTCTACTGCTTCCTGTTCTTCCATTTTCTTTCCTGTTCAATTGCTTGAAACCCTCAAACAACAAGTTCTGATTCTACAGTATTCCTGTAATTCCTTTCTCTGTGGATTTACCTACTTTTATCTTTCAATGTGCATTTCCATCTTGGCACCATAACAAACAATTCAAAAATGCCATCTAATGCATTATGCCACTGAGCACTGTAGCCAGTGATTTTAAGTGGACTAGATTATCTTCAGGTTGAAAAGAGCGTAAGCTGAAGAAATAAATGTCTACATCTTAACTAAAGGCAGGGGTCAAAACAACTTATGAATGGTTAGTTGGAAAATGCTTTAAGGCCCGACTATCAGAGCTGACTGAAAACATTTGAGTTAGGCAGAGTTGTAATGTTATGTGAACAGTGAGAAGTGTTACAAACACAGTAGCCATATATTTTAATTAAAACAGAGTTTATTAGCTTTTCTTTTAATATAAACATGAGGAAGAAAAACCACATAAGTTGTAGCATTCTTTTCAAAATAAAACTGCAATCAGTACTTGAATTTCCAAGCTCCAAACTCCATAAACAATATTTTTTGAGGTGGTAGATTGTAGTATTTTATATACCATAATTTATCATTTATGTCTCTGTCCCTTAAAAATGATGGAACCTGCAGCACTCAGTATAATGTGAAGCCTTGCTATAAAGAGAGAAAGTACTTCTGGCCCAGAAATGCTTTGTTTACAGGCAAAATTCCTAGGATTACATTTGAGAAGGTAGGAGGAGAAAGATTTCACATAGTTGAGAACACTTTTTTTTTTTTTTTTTTTTAATATTTCAAGTTTAGGTGACATCGTTACCAATCTCCAAAAAGACTGATTACTGGACCTCCCTGCCTTTTAAAGCCTGAGGTAAGGGTTCCTAAGGTTTATATGTTTCCTCTTACATAGAACTTGAAGTGAGACACCTACAGCCAGGTTAACACACAGGATAGAAAAGCTGTTTCGTATCACTTACTCTCCTGTCACTACTACTAGGGTCCAGTTCTTTTCAATTTATTACATGTGAATTAACACTGTTGTTCATAATTCCTTCACCAAATCTAGAAAAAAGAAACTTAGGTGATCAAGCAGGTAAGCAGCCCAGCCTTGCAAAGGACTATTTTAAAAAGAGGAGGGGAGGTATCCCCTCAAGTCTTAGTGCAATTTTAAGCTTTGATACTTGTAGAAGTATAAATGCCACAAACTTACGAAACATCATTTGAAAGTTTAATCGAATTTCTTCTAAACTCATTTAGTTTTGTAAATTTTAAACGTTAAGCGTTTATTGTTTTATTTTTTATTTTTTAAAATTTATGTATTTATTTATTTATGGCTGTGTTGGGTCTTCGTTTCTGTGCGAGGGCTTTCTCTAGTTGTGGCAAGCGGGGGCCACTCTTCATCGCGGTGCGCGGGCCTCTCATTATCGCGGCCTCTCTTGTTGCGGAGCACAGGCTCCAGACGCGCAGGCTCAGTAATTGTGGCTCACGGGCCTTCCCAAGCCAGGGCTCGAACCTGTGTCCCCAACAAGAGAGCCTGCGACAGTGAGAGGCCCGCGCACCGCGATGAAGAGTGGCCCCCGCTTGCCACAACTAGAGAAAGCCCTCACACAGAAACGACCCAACACGCCATTAAATAAATTAATTCATTTAAAAAAATAAAAAATAAAAAAATAAAAGCTTAATGTTTAAAATGTACAAAAGTAAATGAGTTTAGAAGAAATTCGATTAAAGTTTCAAGTGATGTTTTGCCAGTCTAGCATTTATACTTCTGCGACACTGTTCTGGAGTATCCAAGCACACTATATTAAAGCTTAAAATTGTTCTAAGACTTTTGGGACACCTTCTATTTCATCACCGGCTTGTTAATTACTGGACCACCATGTTGGCTGGAATTATGAAAATATCCTTTAACACAAGTACATAACAAAGAGGAAAATCATCACAAAATCAGAAGCACCATTATAGTTAACAAGAAATGCAGCACGGACCCAATAGAAGGAAATAACCTACTTTCTCTGTTTATGATCGCAAACATGCTAATATGCTAATAAGTACTGCCTGCAAAGAATTTGGATGACATGTGTTATTCAGCAGCTTTTTGGTTTAAATTGATTGCCAATAATGACTAGCAGCTTCAATGATATAGTAGGGAGGAAGAACCCTGCAAAACCTAACGATGCTACAACACAGTCTGTTCCGAAGTTTGGCTTTATGAGTTGTTAGGAGTCCCATGTTTTTTTTTTGTTTTTTTTTTTGTGTTTTTTTTCTTTTTTGTTTTTTTTTGTTTTTTTTTCTTTTTTGTTTTTTTTTTTGTTTTTTTGGTTTTTTTTCTTTTTTTGTTTTTTTACTTTTTTTTTTTTTTGGAGTCCCATTTTTTGATGGTAATACTGCACTGATTCTAAAGGAATATGCAGCAGTATGGGACAGTGAGGTAAGAAAAACATAGAAGTTATATAGCTAGTGTCTTTAAAGTCTAAAAATTTAAACTATTAATTAAAAAACCTCACATAGCTCACAGCTATCAGATATCTGTGCATGGATTGGGAGCAGATATCTGTGCGTGGATTGGGAGCTTTTAGCTTTGGAGTGGTTTTTGTAACTCTGTTTACAATAAAAAGGACAGAAGAGCGTGTTACATTGACGAGGTCCCGTTCTTTCCTATGAGCATAATCTTCGCTTGTCCATGAGTCTCTTGAATTCAATGTCTTTCTTTAAGGTGAAAATACTAACTTTGCTGGTTTCTGAGCAGGAGAGGTGATATTTCTCCAGTCTTTGTTTCGAGGGGTTTATGATGTTACAACCCCTCACTTCTCCCTTAAGAGAGGATGGCATTGGAGCGCCGAATACCAATGAAATGATCAGCGCTGAAAGACCTTCTCATAGCAGCTCTACACACGTCTTTGTATTTGTCGTCACACAATCTGGAAATGGCCTAGGAAAGTCAATCAGGTAGAACATAGGTATAATTAGGGGGGGAAAAAAATGTTCGGACCTTAAAAAAACAAAAAAAGCATCATTGATAAGCCACACATCTCCATTCGTTTAGATAGTTCATAGTTACTGCTACTTTGGATAGCTGATATCTACACTAACTGACAGTTCCCTAAGGTAATAACCTTTAAGGGCTATGATTAGATTGCTGGGGCAAGGGGTAACTTGCCCTAATAACTTAGAGTTACTTAAAAATTGGCTTCCTAATGATAGGCTCCTAATAGCAATATCATCTGTTACCTACACACGTGATCCTTAAACGTAATGGACATACACTTGGGCAAAATCAGTGTTTACTCAGCTATTCAACTTCTCTTCAGTTTTCATTAGTTATTACATACTCTAAGAAAATTTTAATCAGGTAGGTATGTGCTGAAGGTAGGAGAGGTCTAATGACAAGCGCTGAAAGGTGCTATTTCACTTGCACATAAATTATGGTAGAAAAACATCTTATTCTAAAGTACCACCAAGGTACCACAGAAAGTATCAATTTTAAATGTGTTCATTTCAGTTGTGAATTTTGCTGTATACCCACCAAAAATCATAAGCCATAAGTATTACGTTGTTCCATGTACGTTACCATTTATATTAAAAACTCATGTACTTTCTACATCCAGTATCTGAATCCACATTATACCTTCCAAGTATAGGTCTCTCAGGTTAGCCACGGATGCTTTGTCTAATAAACTCATGGGACTGAACTGTGATACACACACACACACACACACACACACACACACACACACACACACACGAACTGCAAGCTGAGTAAAAAACAGTTAAGAGGGAATTCCCTGGTGGCGCAGTGGTTAAGAATCCGCCTGCCAATGCAGGGGACACGGATTTGGGCCCTGGTCCGGGAAGATCCCACATGCCGAGGAGCAACTAAGCCCGTGCGCCACAACTACTGACCCTGCGCTCTAGAGCCCGTGCTCTGCAACAAGGGCAGCCACTGCAATGAGAAGCCTGCGCACCGCAATGAAGAGCAGCCCCCGCCCGCCGCAGCTAGAGAAAGCCCGCGTGCAGCAGCGAAGACCCAATGCAGCCATAAATAAATAAATACATTTATTTATTTATTAAAAATATCAAGACAGTAGAAATAGTCCAAAACATCAATTATTAAAAAAAAAACAGACAGTTAAGAGTGGTAAGTAGATTCTGTAGGTACATCTGATTAGGGATACAATTTTAAGAAATTATTCATGTACGGTTATATGTAAGTGTAGAGGTTCAAATGGAAAACCATTAAGAACAGATTAAATATGATTGAAAGTATTCTGAATTATGGTTACAGAAGAGACAATTTTTTTTTTTATAATGTGGGATCCCTGTATAAACCATAAAAGACACAGGAAATATGATGCCAACGGGTCAATAAGCTCTTCAAACTGTTAACAGCTTTCCATTTTCCTAATCACTGCTTAATATAATTTAGCTACAGGTGTGGCTTCGGTGGCTGACAGAAAACCCCAGTTAGTGATTTCACAGCCTTACCTCTAAGTTCTGTGCTCTTTCTTTGCTAAGAGGAGTGAATAGAACATTCAGGTTGTTGTCATCTGCTAAGGAGCGAAGGTCAAAGTAGTATTTGGCATACACACTGAAAGGAACATTAATATTAAACTGAAGTAGCTCCACGAAGTGCCTTTCCATCTCATTCCTGGGGGAGGAGGAGAAGACAAAACCAACACAGGACAATTTTAGTCAACTGGGCTATCTTCAAAAATACCATTCTGAGCTACTAGGATGGCTCTAAATACTGTTTTGAAACCAATAATGGCTACCCAGCTGGATTAATACCCTAATGTGCAAACAAGGTACAGCTATTTGTGGTCCTTTCTGCGTCCCAGCACTTTGAGTCTGGGACAAGGGGGAAGAGGTCATGGCCCTCTTATGCACTCATGCTGCTGACTCAGGGGCTCATTCTTCAGAGTTCCATTAGTGCAGCTGTACGATTCATGCTCCACACTCACTCACGAGGCCCCGCTCTAGTGATCAGTTGAAAGGAATGATGTATGCTGTTTATTAGCTCTGAAGAACTTGCAGACATTTTCACCGGGCTGATGACAGGAAGGGGCTTACTGAAGTAGAGACGAGCCAACAAAAGGAGTGGGCACATCACCACGGCAACAAATGGATCCATCGAGAGCCACTGCTATTATCTCTGAGGGGGGAAAACTCTTGAGGCAACAAGGATTCATCTCAAGTAAATAAATAAATAAGCTACATTCGATGGGAAAGGGAATCCCCCCACCCCCACCCCCACCCCGTGCATGGGGCTGTGTCAAAGGGCATAATGCAAGTTTCTGTTCACCTTAAAACCTTACTAGGGTGAGTTGTCGTCACCATGACAGGACAGGATGCACTTTTTAAGCTTAGGAAGGCAGTAAGATTATGTCTCAGCTAGACTAAACCCACTTTACGATACGACCTCTGATAGAGCAGTTGTTGCCCCCGGTGTTAGGAGAGCAGCCCAGAATGTTCAGACCTACCGCCCCTTGCCAGGACAGACTGCACACGCCCACAGAGGGCGAATTCAATGAAGTGGGAAAGTAGAGTGCTGGGAGCAGGCTTCTGCTATATGACCATATCCAGCCATTTGCTTGCCAAATGTTTAAGTAAATAAATATAAAGTTAGAGTAAATCTTACCACTTTTCACAGCAATCACTTTAGAGAGTTGATTAGATAAAAATGATAAATACCCAAACAAACATGCAAGTGGCTTATTTTACAATACATTTGGTTTCTTGGTTTTCAAGTGTTAATATTTTATCCATTGGATAAATCAACAAATGCTCCATGTTCTCCTGTATGGAGAGCAGAGTATGAGCAGAAATGAGGTTTCTCATTTGTTGAACTTTAAACCTAACTGAACCTACTTCCAAAATTAATTTCCTGTTCATACGGCCAGAAGTCTATAGAAATGTAAATCAGATAATGTTTTGATAATCAGCTAATCAGGACTTAATTTACTACAGGAATAAATGCACTTCACTATCCCTTTTATATTTTCTCCACTAATACATTTTAATTGTGTGGAAATACAGTACTTCATAGGATTAACATGTCTATTAATAGAGCTTTAATCACTGAAGAAAAGCATTATGCCTACAGAATATGCATCTTCTGTGTTTTTTGCTGTTTGTAAATGGCTAGGTGGCTGAAGAGCCTACCACTTACAGGCGCAGCAAACTGTCTGAACAGCAGCTGCTCAGTTTAACTTACTCTTTTGAAGGGAAATATATATTTAACAAGACACAGAGATGTTAGAAAGTTTTAAGGAAAAGCTGATAGACAGCAATTTTTCAATTCAGACTCAAAATGAGACCATTACAAATAGTAGTCAACAGCAGAGGGATGAAACAAATGTGTATTAAACACTTTGTTGTAATGCTTTCCAACTCCCAAAGATCATAAACAAAAGCAGCCTATTATAAACATAACTCCTGGTGATTCTCCGTTCTACACAGAAAAGCGTTGTTTAGAATTAGTTTCTTCATAGCTGGACAGTGCCGCCAATGCTCCTGGGCTCAATGTCTATGAACACCCACACGTTTCCCTGCATGTTCTCGGATGTTGTACCTGGAACCAGAGCCCCAGTCAGCTCAGCTGCAGATTCTGAGAAAATTTCAGCTGCCATCATGGCAGGGATGGTGTTCACGATTACAAATTTTCCTTCCTTCAAGGGACCAGTTCAAAGACTGATGATAGTGTTGGTCAACGTCACTTTAGTTTCTGCAACTTCCAAAAGTACTTCTATTCATTTCAAATTCATTATCTGCTGTTCCACTGTTTGCTAAGATTGCTACCAGCAATATCACCACGACCACCTGGTTTACATGATCACCAAAGTGGGCATTTTCACCAAAAGCCACTTTGACAGCTACTGACAGTCACTGGTCCCTTCTCTTAGTCACAGCTTTCCTCGCTTCAGCTGTAAATATGCACTTTGGTAATTGTGAATTATCTAGGGTAAGGGGCAAAGGTAACAAAAACAAACTCTTGCCCCTGCCTGCCATCTTGATCGGCCGCTGCTGTCCAATATAATCAAGAGGTGTCCTTTCACATTTTCCCGAATGCCACCCACAAAGACAGGTTCACTGTCAAGCGGGCACTTCGAGAGTCTGCTGGAATTACCTCTCTGGCTCATCCTGCTTCCCACCCTTGGGGCCCTTCACCAGAGCCAGATTGGAAGCCTGGCGTTTCATGCCAATGTGAGCGTGCCATCTGTGAGGAGAACCTGCCTAGTTAACTCAAGGCCCCACAAAGTGCCGCTGTGTTTGCTGAGTGCCCTGGGTGAGGCCCCAGGGATGCTTCCCGGACGACCTGAGAGGTAGGTGTTTCCTAGCTCAGCAGACTTTAGGGGAGGAGACAGGAACACAGGGATCTGAAACCTTTATATGTGGCTACCTGTACATCATAGTTTCTGTAACAACAGAACCTCAGATAAAAAGGAGAAAAAGACCAGCAAAAGCAAATACACAATGTGTGACTCAGGTTGAAATTATAACCTGTCAGTAGTCTAGAGGCCCTAAGACCTTAACAGTGGCCACTTGCTTCAAAGACCAGGCATGTGCCCCTTAAAAATGGACTGGACCTGGTAGACAGCTTTAAGAAAGCTGTCAAGTTACTTACTGTACCATGTTGCTCTGGTAGTGAGCTTGTAAAATGTTTGGCAAAAACCACCAGAAAAATAATTTCAATTTCTCAAGCAGAATATTACAACAATAACACATCAAGACCTACCAATGAATGAGGGGAAATACAAATTGTTATACTACAGCTAGATAGAAAGAAGGCTGTAATTTTATGTCTATTTCAGCTCTCTGCACAAGGTAACCTTTCTTAAAATGTAACATTTCTTAAAAATGTAAACTTTATGAGAGCAAATGAGGTATTGGAAAATGGTTAGAAAGTTCACGGTAACCTTACAAACTCACATGTCCTCAACTGTAACGTCCTTGAGGATCTGGCAGTCGTCCACATTCCATACAGCCCGATCGTCCCAAAACTCGGAGGCAAGAAGAATGGCTCCCAAAACAATTCTTTTCCAGTTAGTGGGGCAAATGTCGATCTCAGCATAAGTTAAAAGCCTTTCTAAGTAAACCTGCAAAAGTAGAGCACTGATCTTTGATTTTCGTTCAGTTTAAGTGCTGTGATAAGAATTGTTAGGAATGACAGATTTCATCTCTTTTTGACACCCCTTTTATTCCTAGGTTCTACAAAGACTTTGCTCAGCCAAGCCAAGGCCAGAGGCCAGGTCACAGTTGTAAGTCAGATATTTCTGTGAGTCTGATATTTCTACTCTGCCCTGCCCGTGTGAATTTCCAACCCAATTTTGGTCACAGGAATGAAAGGACATCTCAGCAAAGGGCATTCTAAAGACACGCATTGTATTATTACCTTCCCACTTGTCAAGGGCAGCACATACAGCCCAGTGTCGACTTCAACTGTTCAGTAAATGCTTGAGTGCCTATCACGTGCAATGTTAACTACAAGACTGGTGGTGGTTGCATGGCGATTTTACATAACGCTTGAGTGTGTAAAATTCTGGTAAGACTGAGCACATCTTTACCTTCTCTTCAGAGTCAGTCACCAGTCCTTTTGTGGCATGAACTTGAAGATAAAAACTGGTGGTCAAGAGAGCCTCCCAGTGGCTGCTGCGTGGCACAGCAGGACAGGCAGTACAAAGGGGCTTTACAACTGTCAAGTATTCCCATATTTTAGTGCCTTTTGAAGGAACACACATGCATACAAAGGGTAGTCCTTTTCATAGCCCCAATTTTTCACATCTCCATTATCATTTCATTATTCATTTCTGTCTTACATAATCTGCAGCTTAGTCAATTCTTTTGGTTTTAAGGTGGGAAGACCTGCCTGTGTCTGTATCCCTGGGGCTCCTCTAAACCTGCCGGTTTGTGAGATGATTTCACGGTTTCTTTTACATGTATCAAATGTCTACCCTACAAAGAACTGGATGGAGTTAACAGCTGAGCAAAGATTAGAGAGGTAAGCTGTGATTTGTTGTTACCTCTGTAGAAGAGTGTATATGCCATTTGACAAAAAGAAAAATGTCCAGTTTGAAAGAGTCTGTTTACTCTCTGAAGGGTTATCAGATTGACAGCTCAGATTCGCCCATGCCCTCCAAACTCTACTGTGTTTTCAAACACGGGTATTGAGATTATATGTTCTTAGTGAAATTCGGCTCCCATTCCCCAAAGAACTCAGCACTCTCTAGTACCCTAAGAACGACTCTCCCCGCAAGGTTCAACTCTCTACTTTATGGGACTCATCAGAGGCACTGAAACGACACTGGCAATCTCTCAACTTCCTCTCACCTTTGTACTGGCAAACTTGGTACACGTGCTGATATTCATTTATCCCACTTGCCCTCCTGTCTCGGAGGAAGCGAGATTTCTTTCTTTTCACTGAAGCTAACTCTCCTATGAATGAAGTTGATCCCACCTCACTTCTGCAGAGCACTGTGCCCACAGTTAGTCTCCTTTTGAACAACTTCTCCCTGTCAGAGGATTCCTCCAGTGTGAATGCTTCCATGTCCCCAGCCTGTCCCCCACTGCCCCTAGACGGCGTCCTCAGGCCTGAGGCCAGCTCCTCATCTCCCATCCTCTCCTTAACCCACTTCAGTCAGCCTCCTGCTGCTACCACTCTACAGAGACTACTCTTGCCGTGGTCACCGGTGCCTTCACACAAACAACCCAGAGCTCTTCGTCCCAGAGCTCCACTCCCCAGGCCTTCCCTCATAAATGAAAGAGCACTGCCACACGCCCAGTCGCTGAGACCAAAAACCTGCACTTGAGTGTATCCTGCTCCAATCTGTTAGGACTTCTTGTTATCTCTACCTTCACTGGTACCCTGACCGCTTTTCTGTCTGTCACTTCTGACTTGTATCGCTGCCACTGCCTAACTTCTCTGCCTCCCAACAGACTACAGTCTGTTCTCCCCAAAGCAGCCAGGAGAGCCTCTTAAATTAAGAGTACTTTATGCGCCTGCTCCAGATCTGCCAGAGGCTTCCCATCAAACAAATACCTTCTTCCCGTGGCCTGCAAGTTACGAGGCCCTGTGCGGTACGGCCTTGTCCTTCCGTGACCTCATCACCTATGCTCTTTCCCTCATTCCCCGCTCGGATCACAATGGCCACCTTGCTTTTCCTTGAACACACAGAACAAGTTCCTGTCTCAGAGCCTTGCACTTGTCCCCTCTGCCCGTAATGCCAGCGTACCTGATCTTCCTCAGTTCAGCCAGGTCCTGGGTTCAAACATTACCTCTTTAAAGAGGCTCTTCCTGAGCTTTCTAGTAAGCCCCTCTAATCACTTTATCCCTTTACCTTGCTTTCTCTTCATGGTTTTTACCACCACTTGAAATAGTCATCTTTTAAAAAACACTCATTAAAAAAAAACACTTATACTTTGCTATACACCTGAAACTAACACAACACTGTAAATCAACTGTACTCCGATAAAAAAAAAAAAAAAAAAAAATTTACGTCTTCCACACTTGCTCCATAAAGGCGAGAACTTTATTTATCCAACTTGTTCTCTCCTCCACCCCCCACATGTAGAAAAGTGACACAGAGTAGGTATTCAGTGACATGGTATTTATGACATGAGCAACTTCTTGGTAGCATTTAGCGTTTGGACCATACTCTCCTTCTTGAACCTCTCCTGGTGTCTCTTAGGGTTCTCTGCTGGGTTTCCTACCACTGTAGCCACTCCTCTGGGGATCTGTCCCTTAAGTGCTGACAGTCCCTAGTAGGATCTATCTTCTACCCACTTTTTATTTTACATACTTTCTCTGCATTTGAACAGCTACACTTAATTCCCTCCCTCTAGCTCAGATTCATGCTCCAATCCCATATATTCAAATGATTACTAGACACTGCCATTCTGCTGTCTCGCAGGTACATCAAGCTTAACTTGGCTACAAAGAAATGCCCCTCTTCCAACCCAAATACTCTCCTTCCTGCATTTCCTAGCTCTCCATATGCAAGCACCATTCCTGCCTCTCTCAAGCATGTGCTAAGCACTCCAAGTGGCCTGTAGCGCCAAGAAAAGGCCTGTGTCTGATCCAGTACCCACTGAGGGGTCTCTTTTCAAAAGGACAAGCCTCCTGTCCTAAATTCTGCCTTGATAGGAGCAGGCAGTGAGTGGCCTAAGTATTCCTTCCCTGCAGACCACGCAGCTGACTTTCCCCCCTACAGGTTTGCTATAGGGAGGAGTAAAACAATCCCAACTACCTCTCACTTGAATATGATTTATTATTCAAATGATAAAATCTTACCATAGGAATTAGGAATGGATGACAAAAAGGTCCTTACACAGCTGTAGCTTAGCAGGCTAACTAGAGTAAAGCCTTCTGAAGTCCTACTGGCACCCTAGTCCTGGGCAACTTCACATGCAGGCAATAAGAGGACAGCAGGGATGGTTAACACCATTATCCATTATCCAAGGAACAGAGAACTGAGGGCAGTAGTTCTCAGTCAGGACACACATCAGAACTGCCTAGGCAGTGCAGTCTGGGACTCAGCTTCAAACTGCCCGGAACCTGTTTCTGCCTGTGGACCAGAGCGCTCAGTGATTGCCCCGCCCCACCACCACCACACGCGTCGTCTGTGTGTGCGTGTGTGCACTGTGCGTGCGTGTGTCCCCTCAGGTGTGGAAGGAGAAACCAGAAATCTCTCCTGCTGCCTTTAATAGCAATTGTTTTGTGATGAGAAAAGCAATGGCAACGTTTTAAATCATAATGATGATTAAAGCTCAAATGTGTATACTTTACTTTCTTTTGATAGGTTTCTCTTAATAAAGTTCTAATGATCGTTTCAGGAACCTACTTTCATTTGGGAAAAACAGGACCATACCATGTGTACAAGACAGAAATTTCTACAGATGCTTTATGAAAGAAAAAATATCTTACCAAAGTTACTACTGCACCTTCAGCAGTTAGCTGTGCGGCACTAGAAAGAGTATGAACAAATCCGTAAATGAATTTGTGTTCAGGATCATGCTCGAAGTATTCCTCTGGAATCTTTTCTCGCTGAAGGGAGAAAAAATGCAATTTAAGTATCCACGGAAGAAAAATACTTAAAAGTACCCTTAAGATAGCAGTCTTCACACTTGGGCCCACGTGCCCCTTAAAATAATTCTGATTGGGTGACATGTCTTGTAGTCTTTTAAATCTAAACAATGGGATCCTAAAATACCACAGTGATCCAGTACTCACCACCATTCATTAAAGAAAAATACAGGCACAACCGCAGAAAATTTATGTATTTCCACGTTCCTCCCCACAGAATTCTAACCAAATGTAAACTATTGGGTTGGCCAAAAAGTTCATTTGGTTTTAAGTAAAAATAAAAGACACAGTTTTCATTTTCACCAAGCATTTTATTGAACAATATATTCACTAACCAAACAAACTTTTTGGCCAACCCAATACTTTTAGGCTCAAAAGTCTTGCTGATCACCATATGTCATACTTTTCTGTAGTCAACTTTGAAAACACATTTCCAGTGTCCTGTAACCATAAGGCTCTAAGAATGTGCTGTCCTGTACAGCAGTCGCCAGCCACGTGTGGCCACAGAGCACCCGGAGAAGTGAATTTTAAAACTTTGTCATTTTAATTCGTTTAAAATGTAAACAGTTTTCTAATTTTCTTCTTAGAGGCCTTATCATATTAGGTTTATTTACAAATATTTATATTGTTTGATGCTATGGAACATCATCCTTTAAAAAGATACATTTTCTGTTACTTGGGTATGTTTACTTACCTGCTCACTATTCACACAAAGTGCAACTCGGTTCATATCCATCAACCCCTTATACAACACGCCTTCGGGAAAATGACTAGACACAACATGGCGTGGGGAAGAAGACTTAAAGGAAGATGAATTTGACTTCGAGCTGGAGGAAGTAATTTTCTTCTAGTAATTAATTTCAAAGCAAATCAGCATGAAATAAACACAACTGTATAAGAGAAAAATACCACTTCAATAAAACTGACACTTACTGTGAGTGGATGTAATCTCTCATCAAAAATATCCAAGGATCTATCTGCAACTCTATAAAATAAGAATGTGCATTTAAAAAATTAATTCAGGACTTACTATCTTAGTAAAATATCGGCTAGGAGTAGAGAGAGGGGTAGAGGAAGCTTAACCTTCAACGAAGCAAACAGTTTTATAAATTCTTCTCCTGGATTCCACCCTTAGAAAGGTTTCCTGACCTATTTTTACTCAGCACATCAAGTTCTGTGAAACCTTTTCTACAACAACCAGCCAGAGTTGCCTCTATAAGCACTGACCCTCCCTAACAGGCAATGCTAGTAAACCAATATATTTTCACCCCTCTAACCTCACACTGGAATATGCAAGAACATTTTATGAAGCAGTGGTGGTGGGCAATAAATTCTTCTCACTTCAATCAATGTGAATATGAGATTCATGGTTTTTTCCCGTTTTTTTCTCTTTAGTTCTTTATATCCTTATTGTGTATTTCTTCTTGTCTCTTTTAAATAGTTTGAGTTAAAAATGTAATTGTCTTTTTATTTTAAAAGAAACCAGGCTTTTTAATTTAAAATTTCACCACACTAATACACTGCGCTCATTTGAACAGCGGTTCTCTAAATGTGGTCTGCAGGCCTCTGGGATTCTCCCCTATCCCCTCCTTCAGGAGGCCCAAGAGGTCAAAACTGCTTTTATAAGAATACTAAGACACTACCTGCCCTTCACATTGTGTGACATTTGCTATGGATGTATAAAAGCAAAAGTGGGTAAAACTGCTGGTTTCTGAGCATGAATCAAGGCAGTGGTACCAAACTGAATTAGAAGTCATTCAATTATTCACTGCCACTTGCAGTTAAAAAATCTGCTTGAAGAACATCCTTGATAAAAGAGTAAAAATTAATAGTGTTCTTAAACCTTGGTCCTTCTTTTTAATATTCTGAATAAGTGGAAAGTATGCATTAAGCACTTTTACATACTGAAATATGGCTGTGTTAAGGAAAAGCACTTGTGACTTGGCGGTAAGTCATTTTTTTCATAGAACACCATCTTTATTTGAAACACTTTTTTCATCGAACACCATCGTTATTTGAATGTACAACTGACACAGTCATTCTTTCAAAAATGAACAAAGTGAGCCTGTCACTTCAAGGAAAATAACTCTAAAGTTATTTGTTGCCAATGATAAAATTCAAGCCATCAAGCTAAAAATATCAGGAGTTTTGGAAAACTTCTACCTTCGATTGTGAACTTGACAACTTCTCAACACTTAAAAGACTTTTCTGGTAAGACTGGTGGTGATACTAACAAAAGTGAGTTTTTGACACTGTCTAAAGAAATGTGAACCAATACTTTCCAAATGACCAATGTATAATATTATAAAGTCAGGTACAGGTAAAAAGATCTACTCAGTATGCATGACAGATCAATGGGTATTAATTTAACATAGTATTTATTACAAGTTCATTGATATGATTTAGAATTCCATTTTAACTAATTTAAGAAACTAGCACATGCAGACTTTTGGTACAGTATCAAAGAATATACCAAATTATCTGAAGGCTTTAAAAATACACCTTTTTCCAACTATATATCTGCAAGCGGCTGGATCTTCTTCATATTGTTTCTTCAAAACAAATGACTGAAGACAGAATAGATATGAGAATCAGCTGTCTTCTATTGAGGAGATACTTTTCTCTCAATATTTTTTGTTGTGGAAAATAGTTATTTTTCATTAAAAAAAATGATTTATGTTGAACACTGGGGTTCCCAATCAGGGGTGATTTCGTCCCCCAGGGGACTTCTGGCCATGGCTGGAGACAGTTTTGGTTGTCGTAATGTGGAGGGAAGAAGGTGCTACTGGCATCTAGTGAGTAGAGGCCAAGGGTGCTGCTATATATCCTATAACACACAGGACGACACCCCACAACAAAGCATTATCTAGCTCAAAATTTCAGTAGTGCTAAGGCACACCCTGTTTTAATATACAATGAATTTAATTTTTTAAATTCTCAATTTCAATTTCTAATACAGTAAATTATCAATATAACCCATATAAACAAATACTCTTTGGGATGCTCAGTAACCTAAGAATTAAGGGTCCTAAGAGAAAAATAAATGATTCACTTCTATATTGTAATAAAAGCACTCTAATAATAAAAGCTTATGCCAGTAACATCTATAGTTATTACCTAACACTAAACTTGATACCTTGTAAATTAATTAGCTGGAATAACAAGATAGGTTTCAAAAGAGCTCACCTGTTCTTGATGTGGTAATATATTGCTAAGGTCATACTGTGGAGGAAAAAAAATACATTGTCATCACTGATTTTTATCATATCAGGCCTGAAGACATTTTTAAAAAGGGGTTAGCAAGGAGGGAAGACCTTCCAGAGGCCCAGTGGCCCCGAAATCCTCGAATTCAGAACAGTACCACATGGGTGCTTTCCCCCTTGTTTTAGGTTCTTCAGCTTTTAGCAAAATTAGGAGACCCAAAATGCTAGATATGCTGTTAGAAGGCATGTTTTGGTTGATTATTATAATATATAAATTATTACATATGTCCCCTGTCATTTGTCCTTCTACCCACAAAACCTTCTGTCCTGTACAAGTTATATCTATCTATACACATGCTTAAATTTAAGCCATATAGTAGTTTGTGTGTGGGGGTGTGTGTGTGTGTGTGTGGTTGTTTTGTTAGCCCCTGCATTTCAGTTGATTTAGTTCGCTATCCACCTACCCATCCGTTTTCCATTATTTCCCTAAAAGTAAATAATAAAAGTGCTCTATACCAAAATGATTTCAAATCACTTTTACATAATTATTAGAAAATTTAATAGCAAAATTTTATAGCCACAAAACTGATGATAGGTCTAGCTATCCTGAAATAAGCAGTGCTAATAAGACAGCATAATACTACACAGTATCCTATTAATGACAGGTATTTCCAAATTATTTTAAATAAAGTATTAACGAACAGATAGATACAAGTCCTTAGGTAGTCTTTTTTAAGTTACTATATTCCTAAGTTATTCACAGATGTTGTATATTAGGCAACAAAGGGGTTCTCTGGTTAAGTTATATGCTCCCCTTTGTTCTCAGTGTCTAAAATGAAACTCAAAATAATTGAGGGAAGGCAAATCTGAATTTTAGAATAGGTCTATAGAATCTTAGCACTTGTATAAAGGCCTGTAACACCGTTAGCATCAAAGATGGATACTTCTATAGTGCTTCCAAGTTTCATCTTCAAATTGATTTTAAAATCACAGCATTAGAAGTTTTATGATGGAAAGGACCACTGAACCGTAGATGACATTTAATTAAACAACCCATTTTACAGATAAGGGAACCAAGGCTTAAAACTGACTTACCTAAGGTCCCACTAATTATCAGAAGCAGTTCTCTTTCTCCTGCCCTCTAACCAAATAGTGGCTCCCAAGCTCAGCTGCACACTGGGATCATCTGAGAAGCTTTAAAAACTGCCTGGCTTCTGCTTCAAGATGTTCTGATTTAACCGGCACTGGGTATGACTTGGGCATCAGGACTGTTTTTAAAGATCCCCAGATGACTGCAGCGTGCAGCAAAGTTTAGGGATGAATGAGTTAGGGTTAAGATCGGAGAATCACTCGGGATGCTTTTGTCCATATAATCATGCTTCACATCATTCCCCATCTTGTCAACAGGTGTGTGTGCGTGGGTGAGAGAGAGACAGACAGACAGACAGACACACAGACACTGTGTCTTGGAGGCGGGGGCAGGCGGGTGGACTTTGTGCATCCAGAAACATATATCTTGAAAAGTTGCATAAGTGATTCTAATAAGGCTCACCTACCCCACTGAGAACAGCTACCCCACTGAAAACTAACCCCATGATAAACATTTTCAAAATCATTCCTAAAAGCCAATTGGCCCTATTAATTTTCTCAGTAAACCTTTATTTCACCAATAATGAATGTGATGAATGATCATTTCTAAAACTTCATGAGAGCAAATTAAAATTTACTGTACTTCCAAAAATTAGACTAGGTCGGGAAAAAAAAGGATGAAACCTTCTTGTCTGAGCAAGGTAAATCTTTTTTTTTTTTTTTAATTTTATTTAATTTTACTTAATTTGGGATGCATGGGGTCTTTGTTACTGCGCGCGGGCTTTCTCTAGTTGCCAAGAGCGGGGGCTGCTCTTTGTCGTGGTGCGCGGCCTTCTCACTGTGGTGGCTTCTCTTGTTGCACGGCACGGGCTCTAGGTGCGTGGGCTTCAGTAGTTGCACACGGGCTCAGTAGTTGTGGCTCGCGGGCTCTACGGCACAGGCTCAGTAGTTGTGGCGCACGGGTTTAATTGCTCTGCGGCATGTGGGATCTTCCCAGACCAGGGCTCGAACCTGTGTCACCTGCGTTGGCAGGCAGATTCTTAAACCACTACACCACCAGGGAAGTCCCTGAGCAAGGTTTACTTTCAAAGTACTTTTGAATTATATACTGGACATCAGACTCTTTTGAATTCAAAAGAAGCTGCGACTCTAGCCAAAGTAGAGTGGTTTTTGTACCCACAGATTCAGTGTCTTGGCTGAAGAAAAACATTGAGTGATTATGTGATAAGTGCCCAAACTCAGGACTTTAGAGATGGGGCTCAGTTTTTGCTGAAACATGACTTGACTGCAACTATTATTGTAAGCAAGAGAGGAAAGTTACATTATTATGACTGTGAACTTGCTGTCTTTAATTAAAGTAGAAGTTACTGAGAATTTAAATAGCTAAAAAAAAAGCTGGCACATTAAAAACCAATTAAAAATACAATTAGCTTATAAAATTAAGACAACAAATAAAATTAAGGATAAGGACATTAATATTTTCAAATAGCATTTCCCAAACTGTGTTCTGGAAAATCAACATTCATATCCTAAGGAGATGTTAATGTTTCGTGGACAACCGCGAGGGAGGAGGCAAGAAGCTCTGCATCCCGTTTGGTTTTTTTCTCTTAAATAAGCTTGAAAGGTTCATCATTAGGGTGTTTTGAAAGTGCATCTCCAATTGTGGACTATGAGGTGCTCCCAGAAATTAAAGAATAGTTTCCATCATCATGACACTGTTCGTGTCTCCTTAAGTATAAGCCTGACCACAGCCATGTTTCCGAAACCTCACCTCTTTTATTGTTCTCTGCTGTGAGTGATACAGTGTGTTGGAGATATATATATATAAACAAAACTTAAATGTGTCTATTAAGTTAAAACCTCAGTTGAACAAATTTCATCTACAAAGAAATTAAGCTTGAGTGTGTATTTCTTAAGACTGGTTTGATATATTCTCCCCCTCTTTGGGGGACAGGAAGGAGAAGTAAAATTTCATACAGAAAGAGTGCAGGAAAAAAAAAAAAGCACAGTGGGATAAATCTGACAAACTCCAATTAAATTTAAATGCAGATTCGCTTTGGTGCCAGCAGGGGACAAGCTGTTCCTTCTTCTAAGAGCAGCTTCCAAAGTAGTGCACGTTGTTTGAGGACTACAACTCATACAGTAATAATTGTCTCTAGAAACAGCCAATCAAAAGCACCTCTCTTTCTCACTGTGTTCAACAATGGCTTAGCAACAGAAACGCGTCAAATAAAGATTTATACTTTTTCTGGGATTTCTTATTTGCTAACTGGCTTTCCCTTCTATCATGCGCTCTAAGATTAAAATGGAAACTGAAAATTCATATTTAGGTCCTTGAAATCAATCTATAGTTGACACCAGTTTTTTAACCTGATCACTGAAAAGGACAATTCAAATGAATGAACTTATGTATGGCTAGGATGCTTTTAGCGATAAGGGGGTCTGTCACTCAGCCCTTGGCAACCTACTTGTACTCACCATTTTACTGTGGTTCTAAGATTAGGCTGGCTGACCGTGCTGTCATCTAGAAATATTGTTGAGCATGAGCTATACTTTTTAGTAAGCTGCCCTGGAGATACCTGAAGGGGAAGGGAAATAGAAGAAAATGTCACAGTAAGTTAAACCTATCAAGTGTGTGTTTTTCCTCGGTTAAAATGTCAAACGATAAAGCATTAAGATTTTTCTTACACTCCATGAACTGCCTGAGTGTGATATCATGTGCAGCTCTATGGGAAACCTCTATACTCTGACTTCCACAGACGAGCTTTGAGAAATGGGTTATAAAATGCTGCCTTGATATAGTACCTATAATCAAACCTGGCAAGCACCTATTATAAATTACCTTTATAATAATGTAAAAAGTTTAGAATAAGATTTCAGGGTTTTTTCCTTAAGCAATGAAATGCAGCTGAGATTTCCTATTTCTATTCATTTACTACAATAAAACGTAATGCTTTATATAATACCGATGTAGGAGCATTTCACTGCAGTAAATGAACACCAATAATAAATGTTCAGGAGACAGTGTGACGAAACAAACGTTTTCCAATCAGAGGCTGGGCATGCCAGGGCTGCTCTATCACTAAAAAGCTGGGGGCCATAAGTCTCTCTGGGCCTCAATTTCCTTATCTGGAGGACAAAAAGGTACTGCTTAAAGATTCTCTCGCATCCAAAAAAAACGGATAAAACAACTCTGAGAATTTAACTTCTCACTTCATGTTTTAAGTAAGACTGCCATTACATTACTCAAGTGAGAACCTCAGAGAATACTTGCCATTCATTTCAAAATTGTACTAATTCTGTTCTACGTGTTATTTGACACTCCTGCCTCACCCATGCTGCTCTCTGCCTGCAATGCCTTTTTCTTCCTCCTGTCCCAGCAAGCTTGACCCCATCTGCCTCTAGGATCCCTTTGCCAGCAGGCACACCACAAAACTTCTCACTTTCTGCACACTCACACATCTAATTTACCAACTGTTCCATGGTCTCAGCTGCTTGCATAGTACCACCCTCTTAAGTAAACAAGCTTCTCCAGGTTAGGAAGATTCTTCTCCTACCTCCAGCTACTGAGCACAGAATCTGGGACAAATTAGGATTCGACAAGTGTTTGAGAAATTATTTAAGATCAGTTACAACTGGAGGTAAATCTTACTAAAGGTACAAATTCGTGAGAATTTATCTACAGTGGTGTTGGATAGGTGACAAAGAACTTTTTGAGACCCTCTAGAGAATGAACTATCTTTAAAACACTTTAGAAGTATCCATTTATTTGTGAAGAGCCCATGAACACGGCAATAGTCAAATACTAAAATGGCCTAAACTATGTTAGGACAACTCTCTTCCTTAAAGTAAGGCCAATAACCAAATCCCAATCACTGAAAGCCACTGGAAGGAAGAGTAGCATTCTTTAATACCACAGAATACGAACAATTTTAAAGCTGGGTTTTGGTTTTGGTTTTTGTTTGTTTACTAATTCAGATGAGCCTTCCTTCCTCCTATTAATATAAAATAGTTTTCACCATGCTGTCACACTCTCCCATCAATGTCCTCCACAAACACATGAAAGGTGAGGCAGGGAGAAAATCTAGTTGATGCTTTTTAAAATACAGAGCATTTAAATAAAAATTGCCAGTATCCAATAATCAGAAATATCCAAATGGCATATATAAAACACCATTTTGCTTGTTTCAGATGCTTTATGCAAAGCCACTTATTCCTTATTAACAAAAAGTTCTAGATGTAACATATTTGAAACAGTATCACTATTTGGAAGACTAATTTCTCCTTCAAGCTAGAAATGTTTTAAACTAAAACTCTGATATGGTCCTTAAGCTATTTGGTTAATGTGTAATTTTAGAATCTCAGAAAACAGATACAGCATGAAAAATGAAAATTCACTCATTCAAATACTTTGATTCTAAACGAAGCAGGTTATCTTTTAAGGTCACTACTATTAGGGTATAATATGACATACACTACACGTAATAAAAGTCAATGCTGACCAAAAATCTATATATATGAGGGGAATAAAAATAGTAAGGAAATGTACCAAAATATAGACTAGTTGGTAGAGCTTTGGGTGCTATTTATCCTGTTTTCCTCTATTAAAAACTTTTTTTTCTATTATGAATGTATATTGATTTGTCTTTGGAAATATTACTGCTAAAACATTTAAAATTTTTAATTAGATGTGCTCTATAATCCTATGGGGGCTCATTTAAGTTGTATCAGCAACTTACAGTCTACTGGCTCGATCCTACAAAAGAAACACTTCCACAGGCCTACTCCTGAAACTATTCAAACTTTCCAGCATCTAGTGTTCACTAAAGGATGGCAGAATTGAAGCCTCTGAGCAAAGCCTAGATATGTTAGCTGCCAGCAGATTACTTTCCTCTCATCTTGCTTGAAAATTTAAGATAACTGTCCCTTATGATTAAAGCTTTACCATTGCTGGCTCACAACCTCAATAAACTGCACTGACACACATAAGGGTATAAAATGCAAATACAAAAAAAAAAAAAACAAGTAGCAAAAAACACTACTGACAGTTTAATGTTCATAGGTATTATTTCAATTGGTCACTGAAGAAGAGTATTTATCTTCATTCAGCACTAAGGACAAAATACATGGACTTTTACAATCTTTATAAGGGGAAAGGTTGCTTAGTAGACTGCAGGTTTAATGGTGAAGACTAGAAAATAATCATACCTAGGAGGCTAGTAAGTAACAACCCTCAAAGCTTATCATTAAAGGTCAAGTACCTGTTGAAATCCTGCCCCCACCCAATGACTCTTCCTATTGTGCCTACTGCCTCTGATTTTAACCCATTAAAAGAATAAAGCTGGAGAGAGCGAGAGTACGAAGTGCGGCAACCCGAGTCATGGCAGGACAGGCATTTAGAAAGTTTCTTCCCCTCTTTGACCGAGTATTAGTTGAAAGAAGTGCACCCGAAGTTGTAACCAAAGGAGGCATTATGCTTCCAGAAAAATCGCAAGGAAAAGTATTGCAAGCAATGGTAGTAGCTGTTGGATCAGGCTCTAAAGGAAAGGGTGGAGAGATTCAACCAGTTAGTGTGAAAGTTGGAGATAAAGTTCTTCTCCCAGAATATGGAGGCACCAAAGTAGTTCTAGATGACAAGGATTATTTCTTATTTAGAGATGGTGACATTCTTGGAAAATATGTCGACTAAAATAAGTCACTATTGAAATGGCATCACGTGAAGCTGCCCGTTCCCCCAATGGCATCACGTGAAGCTGCCACTGAAGTTCTGAAATCTTTCATCCTGTAAATAATTTCCGTGTTTCTTTTATAATAAAGTAATGATATCCAAACTAATGATATTCATTGTCTCTGAAATTTCGTTTTCTCTGTATTGATTTAAACATTCCCAAATAAAAGTATATAAATGAAAAAAAAAAAAAAAGAGAGAGAATAAAGCTGAAGTTCACTTTTTTCTTCCCCCTTTTCACAAGTTTTGGATACGTTTATTAAGAATCAATGACTTTCACTGAAAAGTCTGTAATACTCCATCTATGTTGCACATTAATGGACAATATGGTAGGGTGAGTGGTTTGAATAGAATTCATACTCAAGGCCTTAGTAGAAAAGTATAATATTCTAATTATAGGTATAATCAAAAATATTGTCTGAATTAATATCGTTAATTATATTGCATTAAACTTCAAACTCAGAACCTATATTCAAAGAATAAATCTAAGTTTGAGTAGACTGACCACAAATCTATTTCCTCTCCCCCTTCTTTCAGATATCATCTCATTAGAATTAAAGGCATTTTTTAAAAAAGCTATACATAAGACAGGATAAACAGCAGATGATTTTTAATGTTTGAAAGGTGAAAAGACTAGATAAAGGAGTGGTAACTGACATGGCAGAACAGAGGAAGCACAACCTTGGTACCTACAGAGGCTGACTAGGACAGGAACAAGAAAACCAGTTTGTCTTACAGAACCCAAGGCAGGCTCAGAGTTCAGAGGCGTGGTCCCCAAATCCTTGCAGTGAGGCCCATCAGTTAACGAGTTGTCCAAGTGATGCTTCCAATTAGATCTTAACAGACAGCCAAGGACCATCACACGTTTGAGGGAAGCCCCCAACAAGTAAGAGATCAAAACAGGAAGAAGGAATGGGACTTCCCTGGTGGCGCAGTGGTTAAGAATCCGCCTGCCAATGCAGGGGACACGGGTTCGAGCCCTGGCCCAGAAAGATCCCACATACCACAGAGCAACTGAGCCGATGCGCCACAACTACTGAGCCTGCGCTCTAGAGCCCATGAGCCGCAACTACTGAAGCCCGCACGCCCTAGAGCCTGTGCTCCGCAACAAGAGAAGCCACTGCAATGAGAAGCCCACGCACCCAACAAAGAGTAGGCCCAGCTCACCGCAACCAGAGAAAGCCCACGTGCAGAAACCAAGACCCAATGCAGCCAAAAAATAAATAAATAAAATAAAATATAAGGACGCTTTAAAAAAAAACAAAACAAAACGGGAAGAAGGAATTGATGGGAGTGATAAAAACTCAGGAGCAAATGAAAACTTGAAATTGCATCAGTGAAAAAAAGAATGACAGGATATAAGAGAACTCTATAAATTGAAAATAAGGTAGACAAAACAATATATTCAATAGAAGGATTAGAGCACAGTCAAGGAAATCTCCAGGAAGCAGGACAAAAAGACAAAATGCAAAGCAGGAGGGGAAAAAAGTTAGCGATCTGGTAAGTCTAAGACTTCCAACATCTGAATAATAGGAACCTGGAAGAAAAAAACAGAATATCAAAGAAACACACCAAAAAGGTCTATACCAAACCAAATTATGAAATTTCAAAATCCCAGGGAGAGGGAAGGTACTAAAAGGTTCCCGAGAAGGAAGGGATGGGGGAAAATGACTAAAATCGGTCATGTACAATGTACCATACAATGTCAACAGGTTTAAGAGCAACAGTGTAAATGAGAAGATGAGAGGGAAATGTCTTTAGAACGGCAAAAATTAGTTTCAACTGAGAATTCTATACTTTATCAAATAGAAGGAGTTTCAGAGAGGCTAGATCTCTCTAAACTTTCTGCCCATGTGCCCTTTTCCCAGGAAAATGTGCTCCAGTAAAACAAGGAAGTATAACAAGACAAGAGGGAAACAGAATCTAGGACATAGGGGATCCAACATAAGAGAGCAGAGTTATGTGAGATCCCAGATGACTTCACACAGATATCCCAGGAAAAGAGGCATAGAGCAGGCCTAGGGGAACACTAGTCTATATGGGAGTAGGAAGACAAAAGATTGGGGCAAAGTGTCTCCAAGAAAAAAATGGAACAGATGTGGCTTAGTAGACGGAAAATAGTTTTCATAGGCATGTGACAAATGTTAAAACATTTGGGGAAAAAAATAGCTGTTAGAAAACAGGCAAGTGAATATAGTCAGGAAATTAATTCCACAGAAAAAATGAAGAATGTGAAAGCAGGGAGACCGGGCAGGGAGCTACTTACTGCATTTGGCTGTGTGAGATCACGTTGGCTAGGAAAAGGGGGATTGGGTTATCCTAGAGAAGTGCAGAAGTGCTCCAATTTCATTAATATTTAAGAAAAAGAATGAAGGGTGTACAAGGAGGAGGCACAGTCAGAGAACTATATGGCTCAGCAATGCACAATATTTGCAGAGTCGTAGTAATGTAAACATTGATTCTGATTTAATAAAAACTGATACATGTTGAGGGAACACAGGGAGGGAAATAACGTCATGGTGGAGCGAAGAAGCTCAGCTTTCACCTGCTATGACAAGAAGTCAATGGACAGTGCTAAAAATTAACTTACCTGTTATACTTTTATTACTTTGGTTAAAAAATAAGATCAAAAAAATAAGGCAAAAGAATTTAAGGCAGATCTTTATACTACAACCGTATTAGTGAAATTTAACGTAAATGTCAGAACCCTTAAAAAATGGGCACTACTAAGTCAAAGACTTTCCTGAATCCATTTGATAATTAGGAAAATAGAGATTTAGAAAATCTACAAAAAAGAGGTCCATGCTAACAGTATTGGATCCATCATATTTTTAGGAATCATGGCAGACATATTTTTAATTCAAACTATTAATTTCTTAACTTTTCAACTGTTTACTTACATGGTTGAAATGGTTGCTCCTCCTCTTTTCCCGCACTAAGAATAAAAAAAATTAACTGATGAATTCTGATACAAATGCCATAGAAAAATAAAAGTAGTCACTAATTATCTGATGGATTACCAATAACACAATGAGATAGAATTCCATTCTATTTTTTAAAATAATTTCCAACAAAATATATAATTTAAATCACCCAGCAAGATGAGTCCTATAAATAAAATCTAAAAACTTAGTTTCACTTTTTTGACCTAATAGATATTCTGTATTAGGCACAAATGAAAGACTCCCCATTTACAAAAGAAAAGGACAAAGCAAATCAGGCCAGGTGAGAAACTTAGCTAATAAAAAAATGTACCTGCTGCATAGCTGAACTACTAGCCAGGAGTATTTTCTCAGTCTTCATTTACACACAGCTTACTTTAATTACCACAATCCACAGATGACGACTCTAAGAACCAGTTTCTGGCCAGGCACTCGTCTCCGAACGCACCAGGATCTCTGGAAGCATCCTGAACCACTTAATGGTAACCTACTCAAATACCTTACTGAAAAAATACACAACTGGAAAGTAACCTATGTTAAACGTAAATTTTAAAATGAGTGTGCTGACCTAAATGAACATATCTACAGCACACAAAACGGTTTTGCTCCAACAAAGGCCAGAAGAATAAAAGCCTGAAGAGGGTCTTAGGCCACACTCTTGCTCACATTGCCTCCTTTAACTCCAGACAGGCATCACAGGCACGGATTCCTTAAGGCTGAAGAGAGAGACAGGCATGGGACAGCTTTTCTTTTACTGTCTCCAGAGCCCCTCTACATGTGAGCAGCTCATGGCTCTGGAAGAAACTGAGAAATAGAGCAATCCTAACCAGAAAGGAGTGGCTCAAGTACACACACTAGAAAAATGCAAGTTAGAAACCCCAGGAGCTTCCAGGTTGGTGAGCATGTAGTACCCTTGCAGAGGGCATCAAAGCTCTGTGCCCTGTCCCCATGCCTGGCCCTATGCATCTCTTCCATCTGGCTGTTCCTGAGTTATATCCTTTTATAAAAACCAGTGATCTAACGGAAAAAAACAAAAAGCAAAACAACAACAACAAAAAACCAAACCTCCGTTTTTTATTGTGCTGCATCACTTTAAATATTATGGAATGTTCACTTCTTGTATTCCTGCTCTCGTAATCAACTGAAAAACTTGGTCACGTATGGCTTTTTAGCAAATAAACTAGGATTTAACATAACATTCAGGAAGACAAGCAGGCAAGCAGGAGTGCAAAAAATTCTACGGTTCTGATTCTCATCTTAAAACAAGGAGGACACAGGAAATGTATATGAGTTTCACATGCTGAGGATAATCTTCTGGAAAACCCCATATGGCATGTTGCTCTTATTACCCTGGCACAGCACTACATTAGGATGAGAAAGTTTTGAATAGCTTAAAAGTTCTGAGTAGCATAAATCTGGATGTGAGATAGGCTCGTCTGGTTGAACACTGTGTAAAACAGGGCCAAAATCACAAGGCTCAATTCCCACATATAACAACTGATTTTTCTGATTTGACCAAATGAAAACCTAACTGTGACCTAAACCCTATCATTTGTCTTTAACATATGTGCTCTTCGGAGCAAGGGGAAAAGGACAAAGTAGCATGGAGAAATAGACCACATCTAAATCATGTGGCCAGTTGACTATGTTGATAAAGAGGTGGCAAAATGTATAAACAGATAGTCTAAGTGTTCTCCTCCCTAAAACACTGACAACTAAAGGAAACTGTATCATCAACATATTAAAATAAGACAAGTGAATACATAAAAAAGTGAAACATTTAAACCACTGTAAGAGTTTTTCTAAATACCTCCTATAATACACAAAACAAAAACAGTTTTCACTCTTTTTCTCAGGGAAAAAAAAGCATTGCCTTACCATCTGTTTGAGATTTGCTCGGAAAAATGGTGCTTGCCCTTGGGTGGTCAGAAGGGTTTGGTTCCAAAGCTAAGTCTGTATAGGAAGAAGAGAAAAAGGTGTGGTGATTTAGTTGAGTAGAAAAATACATGATTTTAAAGATAGCTACACATTGATTGAAACCACTTATTAATAGTCTTGAGAAGAGCTTTTAGTAATGACAAAAAGGCAATTTTAGTAAAGGCACAATATAAAAATTCTATTGGGAAACAGCAAAATTGTAGAAACTCTCCATACATGTGGAGAAAAACCATGGCTATGTCTTAGACTTCTTTAACTTGCACCTAAATAATCTATGCCATTTTTAGATGAATCATATATGTGACTCCCCTCCTATTTATCAATTAAAAATTCAGTCACCCTCTTTTAAAGCTGATATTACTAGCACATTCCAGGAACAGTCTCAAGAAGCAAGTTATGCTGTGGCCAACTACTGTCAGATACCAGCTCAATATATCAAATATGCCAAAACGAAGTGAGTTGCTTTTGGCAAATGTTCTTCAGACAATCAAATGGCTAATTCTAACTCCATTCAACAAATGAACTCATTTCATTGGCTGTGGTTTATCTGGGGGCTATTCATCATGGCAGATTTAAGAGGACTACATAAAAGTTCAATGTTCTAATCTAGAGGAACACTTCCATGAGAGTGATTTTTAACTTTGCCCTCTATTTCCAAAGCTAAACTCACTTCTTCATTCCACGCTGCATGATTAATTTGGGGCTTCAATAAGAGTACTTTCTGGAGCAGATCATAGGGCTACTAGAAAAAAATTTTGGCCATACCTACACGAAAAGGTGGGTCTGCCTGTAGCCCACCTTGCACCAAGGTGGGATAGCGTCTTCTATTTAGGCAGAAATACAAAACAAGCACAAGCTACCACACAGGATAGTAAGGTTGTTGTTTCAAACAAACAAACATAAAAGCCCTATGACACTTCCTCAGCAAAGTCCATCTCAAACCATTTAACCAATCTTTTAAGAAACTGGACCAAGATTCAGATAAAGAGTAATGGTTAAGGCAATTATTTCCCAAACCACATAATAACTGATCTGTTTTTGAAAGATGGCTTTGATGGTCAAAGTGAAATACAAATATATCCCTGCCTCTTAGAGAATCCAAAGAATACACACATTGATATATTAAAAACTAATTAGTCTAGTAGTGAATTCTGTCTAACCCAGCATTTCACAAATGTATCTACCTAGAATCCCCTTTTCCCACCCAGAAAGAATGTGGCACGAACAGTAATTTTGGACTTCCCGTTTTAACAGGAATCTGAGCCATCCATTTTAATGTCATTGCCAGCACTAGTAATTTACAGAGCTAAACCAACTGCTTTGTTCTTCATGAAAATTCCTTCACTGAATTTGAAGTTTATCAAGCTGCTTTTGGAGAAAATATTCTATTCAACATTTTTATGTAAAAGACCCATACAATTATTTTAAAGTTTTTTTCTCCTACATATTTGAAAAATTAAGACAATGGGAAAATAAATTATTTCAGCTGTACACAAAATGGCAGGCAGAGACTTTCACAGCTGCCTCTAACCTATAGCTTCCGAAAGAATTCATGACTACTTACCTATACCAAAAAGAAAGTAAATAGACTACATTTGAATCTAAAAAATAAGCAGAAATGTTTGCAAAGTAGCTGTATTTTTTTTTTTTTTTTTTTTATAACATCTTTATTGAAGTATAATTGCCTTACAATGGTGTGTTAGCTTCTGCTTTATAACAAAGTGAATCAGTTATACATATACAATATGTTCCCATTTCTCTTCCCTCTTGCATCTCCCTCCCTCCCACCCTCCCCATCCCATCCCTCTAGATGGTCACAAAGCACCGAGCTGATCTCCCTGTGCTATGCGGCTGCTTCCCACTAGTTATCTATTTTACATTTGGTAGTGTATATATGTCCATGACACTCTCTTACCCTGTCACATCTCACCCCACCCCCTCCCCATATCCTCAAGTCCATTCTCTAGTAGGTCTGTGTCTTTATTCCCGTCTTGCCACTAGGTTCTTCATGGCCTCTTTTTTTTTTTTTTTTTTTTCCCCTTAGATTCCGTATATATGTGTTAGCATACTGTATTTGTTTTTCTCTTTCTGACTTACTTCACTCTGTATGACAGACTCTAACTCCATCCACCTCATTACAAATACCTCCATTTCATTTCTTTTTATGGCTGAGTAATATTCCATTGTATATATGTGCCACATCTTCTTTATCCATTCATCTGTCGATGGACATTTAGATTGCTTCCATGTCCTGGCTATTGTAAATAGAGCTGCAATGAACATTTTGGTACATGACTCTTTTTGACCTATGGTTTTCTCAGGGTATATGCCCAGTAGTGGGATTGCTGGGTCGTATGGTAGTTCTATTTGTAGTTTTTTAAGGAACCTCCATACTGTTCTCCATAGTGGCTGTATCAATTTACATTCCCACCAACAGTGCAAGAGTGTTCCCTTTCCTCCACACCCTCTCCAGCATTTATTGTTTCTAGATTTTTTGATGATGGCCATTCTGACCGGTGTGAGATGATATCTCATTGTAGTTTTGATTTGCATTTCTAGCTGTCTTATTTATCAGTGTCTATGGCATGGTAAAACTTAACAATTTTCAATGGAAGTCCAGGAAAATTAAGTGCCAGAATCAAAGAGAAGCAAGCTTTAACACACACACACACACACACACACACACACACACACACACACAGCCGCCAAACCAAGATGTGCTACTACAGATCTAAATACAAAAGTCAAGAAGGCTGGGATAAAAGAAATGACAACATGCAAAAAAAAAAAAGTAAACTTAGCCCAAGTGACCAGAAAAAAGCTGGCACTCTCCCTACTCTATCCTAGGGGGTTCAAAGGTAGGCACAGGATCCAGGAACGGCCAATCAATCACAGCTGTCCTGGGGCTTGCCAAGAAAAGAGAAAGGCAGAACTGTACTCTAGGATCCTTAGCTAGTCTTGAGCTGCTGGACACTCCCCTTGCTATCATGAGGGGAAAGGCTTTTCAGGAGACATCAACAGAGGAGAGCAGAACTGAGGAGATCATTTAACTCCTGGGTCAAGTAGTGCTTAACTCTGTGATGTTCTTTTAACTTGCAACTGAAGGAGACCTGGTTAATCAGCAGTACTGATGATCACACTAAAGGTGGGGAAAGGTAAAAGTCACTTGCTCATTCCTTTATCAAATATCATGAACAAAAATCTGCATGAGACAAAACGATGCTCTGTTTAAAAGTTACACACAACCATTCACAATCATTAACACACAATGATTCACAACTGTTACTTTTAGTTGCTTTTCTTATACGTTAAAAAAAGCTCTAATTAGTGTACAATTTATGTCTTCTTGTTACTAACAAGCGCTCTCCACCCCACTGTTGCATATTTATTGTTTAATGAATACACACTGGCCCATCAAGTGTTATTCCTATACTGGACTTAGCCAATCCCCTATTGCTGGGGATTGGTGCTTACAAAGTTCTATTCTTAAAATATTATGAGGAAAATCTTTATGTACATAGTTTTTTAAAATAATGGTTTTATCTCCTTAGCAAAGATCTTCGGAAGTGGAATGACTAAGCCAAAAGGTTAGATCACTTTCACGGCTCCATGTACAATGCTAAATTGCTTCCTAAAGAAGGTGGGGGGCACATTAGGGTATAATGCTACCAATCATGACATTTTGAGTTCCTACCCTTGCTTTGGATACTTGAAAAAAAAAAAAAAAATTCCTACTGATATGAATGAGGAACCTCACTGTAGATCTAATTTGTATTTCTTCTGATTACACAGTTTGACCATTTTCCCACAGTTATCAGTGTTATTTCCACTTTGGTGAGTTGGCCTATCATTTGAATGTACTGTAAACACCAGGGCCCTACTGCTGTCAGTTTGCATGAGGTTTTCAGAAAATATTAATCTTTTGTTTATAGCCTATATAACTAACAATTTTCTATATAACTTGCACTTTTTGCTAATGAAAAATACCACATCACTATCTTATAGAATGGACATGTGAGCCATTAGACAGTAAACTCATACATACACACAATATTTCTGCACTTCCCATGAACTATCTTCCCAAGAGCCTAAGGAGACTATGATAAAACCTACCACACTCTTCACTATCACAAAGGTAAGACTGCCAACTATTAAGCAAAGCTTTACCACCCACCATCCCTCTCATCCCTCTCCCCACCACATGCACACACAGTAATTTAGAGACTTCAGGGAATTACTGTGCATTCAGGAAATTACATGGATTCTTCCGAAAGTTATTTCTTTAGAAACATCTAAGAATGTTTTACCCAGGAGAAATATTCTTGAGCTCATGATTAGGGGTTATGATTAAAACTGTATTTTAAGACCCATCATTTTTGTATTATCAATTTAAATTGCAACTTATTTGACAGCATGATAGGTCGATGTAGAAAAAGTATGATTAAAAAAAAATTAAACTCGGTCTTCATGTAAACATTCCTCAGAGGAAACCTGTAAAACACCACCGACACTGAGTACTGTTTTTCCTCCAATCTAAGATTCTACCAGTTGTTAAGATCCATCTCAATTGCAGTTGTTAAAAGTGTGAAAACATAGGCAACTTAGAACAAATGAAATGCATTACTGAAGGCTAAAAGTGTTAAAACTATGCTATCAAACTGTCGATAAATGATTTGTCCTTGTTAAAATATTAGAGGGAGAGGGAAGTGACCAAGAAAGCATCTGACAGAAGCAGCATATTTCAGAAAGCGATTAATATCGACATATTGATTTCAATATATTCCAAATAAACAGGAGATGTCAGCAGTTTCTGGGCCAACTGCTGAGCACCAGTTTACTTAACGGTAACCACTGCATTTACTGAACTGCCCTAGCATCCCTATACTGTGCAGTGTATTAGTTTTATGGCTCATAATACAAACATTACAATCTTTACAATTACCATGTAAACTGATGATTTCATCTCTTTGCGTCCACACTTTCCACCGCAGTCAGGGAGTTCCTGCCAGCCAGCCCTGAGCTGGGCTGCCTCACCAGCGGGTACACAGCAGGCTCCTGCACCTGCCAGGCTACTGCTCACCCAAGCCTTGATCCTGCTTTCCTAGCTTCTGACAATCCTGGCTTCCAAACTTCCCAGCTCTGGTTTCCAACTGCTTCTGTACCTGCCTCTACCCTGGTTCTCAGTTTTGCCTTATTTTAATCCTCAATCAGTGTTACAGTGATCATGACTGAGAGGTGACACATAGGTAAGTACACCTGGCTTTATATATTTCTAAAGAGCACTTTACTCAGTTTCTTGGACTTTTAAGAACCTTTCTGGGTTGCAAGTTACCTTCATTTCATTTCACATTACGCAGTGTTACTGTTTTAACTCTTAAGTTTTATTACTTTAATACACTAAAACAACAACAACAAAAAAGGCTGAGAAAAAAGGTAGTATTCCAAAGAAGCTCACATAATGTCAACAATAAATTCTGTTCCTATATGCCATGCATTTGGAATTTACAGTCCTACTCTCTATCAATACTCATTTTTAAAACCTTGGACAACTCAATTTATACCTAAGAGAAGAATTCCTACACTACCTAACTCAGAACATGGTGAGAATCAAATGAAATGCAAGAGCAATCTATATACTACAGCCTATTTTAGACCCTTATTAATATCGCTTTTTTGTTCAAGCCACTGTTGGCTCTCACCTGAGCTACCGCACCAGCCTCCTAACTGGTCTCCCTCTCTGCTTCCTTCCACCCTTACAGTCTATTCTCACACAGTAGCTGGTCTGATCTCCCTCCGCCCTCTCTACCCCCCTTCCCTTTTTCTAAGAATTAACATCATTCCCCTGCATATAATCCTTCAATGGTTTCCCATTACAATTAGACTAAAATTCATATTTTTTGGTCAAGGCCCACTAGGCATACAAGGTCTTAATCCCCCATATTCCTCCTGGCATTCATTCACTCAGCTGCAGCCACCCATCTTTCTGTCCTTGGCACGCATCAAGCATATTCCCTTCTTAGGAACTGCACAGAAGCCTCTTCTCCCACAGCCTCACACGGCTCTCTTAGGACTGCTCATGGGTCGCTTAAGGAGAGAAGCTGTCTTTAACCACCCCTTGTAAAACTGTCCTCCTCCCCAGCCCATTACCTTCATTTTCTTTCTTAGTGTTCTCACTACCTGATGTTATTCTTGTGTCGTCAGCCCCCAGGCACCTCTAGAAAGTAAGGACCTGAGTTAGGATACGGGTTTTGTCTTGTCTAACCACTGTTTGTCCTGCCTCTGGAATGGTGCCTAATAATCATGTTTCAGTGTACCCAAAACCAGTTAAGGTTTTCCCAATTTTCCCACATCATCTAAGATTTCTTCTAATGCTGTCTTTTGATGTGTCTGTCACCTAGGACCAGAGTTAATTTCAGATCTCTTAGAGTAGTAGTTTAGTTACTCAGAATCAAAGACACAAGACAGGTTACCAAGAACCACGAAAACCTAAAAGAGGAAATCTAATGTTCAGTGAAAAATCAATGGTAACTTTAATTTGGAAAAAGAACATTTAATGTTAAAATACCTTTACTACAAAATGACTCACCCTATGAATTTAATTAAGTCGTAAGACAAAGTGTACAATCAGAATGCTATAGGGAAGTATCAATACAATGCATCAGTTTTTATCTGTGTCCCCTGACTAAAGCATTATAATGGGATTATAAAAGATGCTCAACCATAAAGGCTGGGTAAATGAATTATGCTCCAAGGTTATTCGATGGCCCAGTAAACAGTTGGTAAAAGGCAGGCTGTAGAGCTATGCGCAGTTGCATGGAAATACATCACCCTGGAGCACTCTCTAGGTGTCAGCACGGTTACAGGAGCTTCATGTCGTTACTTTTCTTTATAACAAAAAGTTACAAAGTGGCACATAAAGAACAATCCCATCTTTGTAAAATAAACACAATGTTATGTTTATATGCATACAAAAGGTTCAGGAAGAATCAACACCAAAATATTAATAAAAATTCTGGATATTCTGAGTGTGAGTGAAGGACTTTTCTGTGTTTTCTCAATCTTTCACATCAAATGTTCATTAATACTGTCACCAAAAAAAGGAAAGATCTGTTGCTCAGAGGTTTTTCCACATCATATTGCCAATTCCTTCCCTACCCACTCTTCAGGGGGATGGGAGGTAGGGGTCACTTGAGAGAGCACCTTTCACCAGAAAATTAGCAAAGCTCCTAAGGTCAGAACATAAAGGCTGTATGAAAAGTTGATGAATAAAAATAAAATCAGATAATAGGACCGTAGCATCTTCTTTTCTATTATGACACTACCATCAGTTATATTAGATATACTGTTAAAGACAAAGTAGTAAAAAATTCTTTTGAGTCTATCTGAAATCTATACTACGTTCTTAGGAGTTACTTTTTTGAGATGGCTTGAAGAAATCATGTTCTTCTCCAATGTTTCTGAAGAACAAGACAGAGCATCATTTATGTACGATTTTCTCTAAGTAACCAAATAATTCTTCACTGTAGAAAAGCCAAAATGTTTTATATCTGAGTAGGTATTTCTCAGTTTCCAGGGAAACTGATACAAAATTGTCTGAAATAAAGACATGAAGAGCAAACTTCCAATGTGCCTGTACTTTATATTTGGTGTTCTGACCTTGTTTCTATGGAAACTTAATTAATAGGCAAATGCTGAAATTGAGGTTTCTCTTATCACTTTATCGAATGCCCCCCCAAAAAAGACAAATTGAAATGAAATTTTAACAATCATGTTAAACATAAAAAGGTAAATTCTGTACTCATGAACTCTATTTTTCCAGTTCCTGATTTAGCACTCCTTCCTTATCATACATAGTCGTATGCTAAATGCTTAGTACCTTACCTGCCCGCTTACCAGCTTCCCCTAATGTCCCTCTGTCCAGGGCATTCTCGGCTTCAATTGGATTTCACCAGAACAAACTCTTTAAATTATATCAACGTGTTTACCTGACTGATAAATTTAGGCTATTTCATGACTTCTACTTTTATTCATATCCATTGCAATGTATGTACAGACAGAGAATGGAGAGGTAAATGTTGCTTCTGAGTTGTGTACAATAAACTGGAATGGCAATAATCAAAACTGGAGTATGCTGAGATAGGCCTAACTTATGGATAAATTATAATAAAATATAAGGTGCACTCTAAACAGTTTCTTAAGCATCCCAAGAACTGAATTTGGCATATCTACCACCTCCCAAGTCTGTCTCTTTTGTTCAGTAGCTGTGTTACACAGTCATTTCAGATCTCTAAGTCTTGGCTTCTTCATCGGCAACAGAGGGAGAATATATACGGGCCTTATTTGTAGATGGAAGGGCCGAGTGAAATACACAAGAAAATGCATTGTAAATCTTAAAAGAATTCTATAAAGGTCCAATTTTCGTCTCTCATCCTACACTAGCCAACTACTAACTGTTTTTAAAAATCATTTAGAGGCTTACCTTATAGCAACAAGCAGAGCAGTTTTCACAAGTACTTACATGCTTTGTGTTTAAAGCTACAATTAATTCACATAATTTGTTCATTCTTTCACAATATCTAACGATTCTGAAAAGGGAGTACTTTCCACTTACAAAGCCACGTCCATCATAAGGGTGAATCCACAGGCTTCATTATTCTAACTTTTAAAGAAATTAAATAAACCCAACTAAAATTTAAATAGAAGAGCTGTAAGACATTTCGTCTATGAAATAATGAAATAATCTCTGGCATTTAAATGAAACAAATGGGCCAGTGGGGCTTTAACATCTTTATGATACAATGTTTTATACTTCAAAGAACAGTCTTTATTAAAGTGCCACTATGCTACCCAGAATTTTTTTTTTTTTTAACCTAGAGCCATCCCTTTCCAAAATTCTAGAGGCAAAAATCAAACATTTCCTCTCTTCTCTCTCTCCTCTCCTCCCCGACAACACCCACCCCCAGCCACTTAGTCTACAGAACTTTTACCTGAACATTCCTAAAGTTAAATAGTATTCTACTGGGGGGGGGGGGCGGAGGAGGAGGGAGCCATGGAGACATTTTTCTGCAGGATGGATGTGGTATGTTAACTCCCAAACCTTTATATTACAAATTACAATCTGAATTTGTTTTTTCTCCTTTGAAACTTCTGTCCAGCAGTCTCAGGAACCACCTCACCCCTCCCTTAGAACAGGCAACGTGCAAAAGAAGTCGGTTAAGGCTGTGCAACTGAAGACATACTTGTGTCAAAGTGGGAATTTAAAAGTAATCAGAACTCCATGGGGTCTCCTTTGGTAAAGAAAAAAAACCCAACAACTATTCTCTGCAGCCGTGGCAGTAACGTTTCACACCGTTCACAGTTATTTTAAGCCCCTCTCCCACCATTTTCTTTCCTATTGTGTTCAAATTATAGTTAGAAGGGATAAAGTAGCTTCTATCAGGGCGACTGAAAACATTAAAATCCAAAGAATTTAGGTTAAGAACACCACACTGACTCTGTCCATCTCTATTTTGAATTTAAATGACAAATCCTCTAATGTTTGTCTTAATTGTCTCGAGTATCAACTACCTTAAGGAATAGAAATCTGTCATCAGGCCCTTACCTAGTTCCTTCGCTTAGGTACCATCTGGATAGGGAGACGGGATGGATACGCCGAAGTTAGAGTATTTAAGTTTGCATTAAGAAAAGAGAGACTACACCAGAAAGTCTCTGCTAAGTCCCACGAGATGTTAAATAGAACCACGAACAGGAAGGGCCGCGGATTGGAGGGTCTCAGGCCGGGCTGGGAAATGGGAACGGGGGAAAGAATTGGGCATTCGGGTAGGGAAGAGGGAAGGAGACTGGCCGGACGCGACTGGTAAAGAATAAGGGGTGGGGACGCCAAGCAGAGCCAGCCTTCGTCCCCGGTGCCCAGCCCTGGGAGAGCCAATTCCGGGCAAGAAGGAGCCCTAGGCGGCGTCTCCCTCCCGGGGGACCCTGGGGGCGGCGGAGGCCAGAGGTAAGCCCGAGAGCAGACGGCGCCGACCCCGCGAGGGGCGAGGCGCGCCCGCCGCTTCTTACCTTCGGGCATCTCCCGGTCGCTGATGTGCTGCAGGTGGTGGCCTTCGCCACCTGCGAAATCCAACTCGGCGGGTTCCACGGTAGCCGCCGCCGGAGCTACTGCCACCGCATTCCCGGCCGCCGCCTTGTAGACCTCAGACTCGCAGTCCGGCTCCGCTGACCCCCTGCGCCGGCCCGACTTGGGGCTGGCATTGGGGGACAGGCAACAACACAGCGAGTTCCCCATGGGGCGCCTTCACTCCTCGCCGCCGCCGCCTCCGCTCGTCCCCCGACTCTGCCGAGCACAGAAGCCGCCCCCTCCCCCAACAATGGCGCGGCGGGCACTGGCAGCCCCGGGCTATGCCGGGGCTGTGCCGCACATGCAGACGCGACTTCGCCCGCCGCTCTCCTGTCCGCCCAGCCGCCGGGGCCCCGGGCAGGGGTACGGCCCCGGCCGCACCCCTGCCCAGCCGCTGGGCCCCGGGCAGGGGTCCGGCCCCGGCCGCACCCCCGCCGCTGCCTCCCCGGAACCAACTAGTCTGTGAGGGCGGTGACCAGACCCGCTTATTTAAAAGGACTGGGAACCAGACAAGCGCTGAGACGCGCAGCCACTGAGGGAGAGAGCGCAGCCGGAGCTCCTCCTCCTTCCGCTGCCGCCTCCCGACTGAAAGTAGCTAGCCCGGCCGGCCCTTGCCTACCGGAATGTGTCCTTCGGTTACCTGGTTACGACGGACCAATCACGACCAGAGTTCCCTCCACGCGCCCTCCTCAGAGCGCAGGCATGTGACTCACAATGCCCCGCCCCCGCCCGCGGCTGCCCCGCCCCCCGAGCGGCGCGCCCCAGACTCTGGTTTCCATTCATCTCTCGCGCTCCGAGCTTTCCGGTCCTGCGGGAAGCGCCGCGGGAGTTTGTTAATCGAAGCCGTCCTGAGTCAGTGGGCTCTGTAGAAAGCCCCTGTTCGTAAAATGCCAGTTCAGTTAGCAACTCGCTTTCACTGGGTCCACAGTTGACTCATTTGATGTATTGCTCAACGAACTTAGTTTCACCCCAATTTTTGACCGTTTTTTATAACTGAATGCTCCTCCTGTCTTGCCTTCCAAAGAGTGTTAGTTTCCGCCTACAGTTTAACCATAGCAACCCCCGGGGCCCTGGTCCTACTCTCAATAAAGAGCTGTGGCTGTGTCTTGAATGAGACTCGAGGACACGTCACCCCTCCACTTCCTCATCAGCAAATTAGGGACCAAACTCCCCCCTCCCACCTCTGAGGCGCTGGGATTCAGCAACTCGCTTTTCTCGCCTGTTGCTCTCTTCCACGGCAGGAGTTTCCAGGTTTCCCTACTTTAGCCAACAACAACGCATAAAGCACGATTTTCTCATACAAACTTGAGAGTCACAAAGTGAAGTACCACGGTCTTGATTTGATGAAGATGATAACGATAGTTAACATTTGGCAAACACTATGCGCCCGCCCCCGTTCCAAGTGAGGTACTCATTTAACCCTCGGGAACAAAATCCTCAGAAACCTTCATTTTACAGATTTTACAGACGCTAAGTCACGTTCCCAAGGTCACATGATTGCTCAGGGGTGTGGCCAGGATTTGATCCCTGATTGTGTGGATCCCCAAAGGCACCTTATTGTGATCATCAGAAAATAAAGGTCGAAGTCAAATTTGGTTGGAAGTGGCATAGTGTATCAGGATTTTCTTTTTTTAAGGAGGAACAATTTTTTGATGTGGATTTTAAAATACTTTCCCTTCATTCAACATTGATTAGTCCCTCCTACATGCCAGGCACCCGTGTGTGAAAAATAGTCCTGCCCTCAGTGACCTCAGGCACGGTGAGAAAACAAAGGCTTAGAAAGCCCAACAGTCTGAGGTCACACTGCTGCAAAGTACTTAAACCTGAAATTCAAACCTAGATCTATTAACCCAAGTAGATGCTGGGGTAAAGAGCTTGGTTTTCTTCCCAGAAACATGAGAGCCATTGAATGTTGTGAAGTTAAGGAGTCACTATCAGGTGGTTTGTAGTGAGGTCACGCTTGAGAATAAGTAGGACTGATGGAAGCAACAAAACCCATTAAGAGACTTTATATTCATCTAAGAGAGGAGTGAGGGCTCAAACTAAAGGCAGTGGCAGAGATTGGAGTGGAGGGAAAGGATCTGAGGTCATCTGGGAGGTAGAATAGAAGTGCTCAGTGACTAGATATGGAGCGGGAAGGGGAAAAGAGAAGCAAAAATGGCTGCTAGGGTTCTGGCTTAGGGAACTATGTAGAGTGTGGTTACTTTTTCTTAGATAGTGCAGGAAAAGGAAGAGGTTTGGGAAGGAAGATCATTTTGGGTTCTGTTAAGCGGAACATGGAAATGGAGCTCTCTGGTTGAAAGTAAGCCTCTGCAGGCTAAGTCCATTTTGTGATATCCCAACTTATGTTTTCAAAAATAACACATTAGATTAACCAAGATGGCGGAGTAGAAGGACGTGCTCTCACTCCCTCTTGCGAGAGCACCAGAATCACAACTTGCTGCTGGACAATCATTGACAGGAAGACCCTGGACTTCACCAAGGAGGATACCCCACGTCCAAGGACAGAGGAGAAGCCACAGTGAGACGGTAGGAGGGGTGCAATCAGAGTAAAATCAAATCCCATAACTGCTGGGTGGGTGACTCACAGGCTGGTGAACACTTATACCACAGAAGTCCACCCACTGGAGTGAAGGTTCTGAGCCCCACGTCAGGCTTCCCAACCTGGGGGTCCGGCTACGGGAGGAGGAATTCCTAGAGAATCAGACTTTGAAGCCTAGTGGGAATTGATTGCAGGACTTTGACAGGACTGGGGGAAACAGAGACCCCACTCTTGGAGGGCACATACAAAGTAATGTGTGCATCGGGACCCAGGGGAAGGAGCAGTGACCCTGGGGGAGACTGAACCAGACCTACCTGCTGGTGTTGGGGGGTCTCCTGCAGAGGCGAGTGGTGGCTCTGTTTCACCGTGGGGATAAGGACACTGGCAGCCGAGGTTCTGGGAAGTTCTCCTTGGTGTGAGCCCTCCCAGAGTCTGCCATTAACCCCACCAAACAGCACGGGTAGGCTCCAGTGTTGGGTTGCCTCAGGCAAAACAACCAACAGGGAGGGAACCCAGCCCCACCCATCAACAGTCAAGTGGATTAAGGTTTTACTGAGCTCTGACCGCCACAGCAACAGTCAGCTCTACCCACCACCAGAGCCTCCCATCAAGCCTCTTAGATAGCCTCAACCACCAGAGGGCAGACAACAGAAGCAAGAAAAACTACAATCCTGCAGCCTGTGGACCAAAAACCACAGTTACAGAAAGATAGAGAAGATGAAAAGGCAGAGGGCTATGTACCAGATGAAGGAACAAGAAAAAAACCCAGAAAAACAACTAAATGAAGTGGAGATAGGCAACCTTCCAGAAAAAGAATTCAGAATAATGATAGTGAAGATGATCCAGGACCTCGGAATAAGAATGGAGGCAAAGATTGAGAAGATGCAAGAAATGATTAACAAAGACCTAGAAGAATTAAAGAACAAACAAACAGAGATGACCAATACAATAACTGAAATGAAAACTACACTAGAAGGAATCAATAGCAGAATAACTGAGGCAGAAGAAAGGATAAGTGACCTGGAAGACAGAATGGTGGAATTCACTGCTGCGGAACAGACTAAAGAAAAAAGAATGAAAAGAAATGAAGACAGCCTAAGAGACCTCTGGGACAACATTAAACGCAACAACATTCGCATTATAAGGGTCCCAGAAGGAGAAGAGAGAGAGAAAGGACCAGAGAAAATATTTGAAGAGATTATAGTCGAAAACTTCCCTAACATGAGAAAGGAAATAGCCACCCAAGTCCAGGAAGCGCAGAGAGTCCCATACAGAATAAACCCAAGGAGAAACACGCCGAGACACATAGTAATCAAAGTGGCAAAAATTAAAGACAAAGAAAAATTATTGAAAGCAGCAAGGGAAAAACGACAAATAACATACAAGGGAACTCCCATAAGGTTAACAGCTGATTTCTCAGCAGAAACTCTGCAAGCCAGAAGGGAGTGGCATGATATACTTAATGTGATGAAAGGGAAGAACCTACAACCAAGATTACTCTACCCGGCAAGGATCACATTTAGATTTGATGGAGAAATCAAAAGCTTTACAGACAAGCAAAAGCTAAGAGAATTCAGCACCACCAAACCAGCTCTACAACAAATGCTAAAGGAACTTCTCTAAGTGGGAAACACAAGAGAAGAAAAGGACCTACAAAAACAAACCCAAAACAATTAAGAAAATGGTCATAGGAACATACATATCGATAATTACCTTAAACGTGAATGGATTAAACGCCCCAACCAAAAGACATAGACTGGCTGAATGGATACAAAAACAAGACCCATATATATGCTGTCTACAAGAGACCCACTTTAGACCTAGGGACACATACAGACTGAAAGTGAGGGGATGGAAAAAGATATTCCATGCAAATGGAAATCAAAAGAAAGCTGGAGTAGCTATACTCATATCAGATAAAATAGACTTTAAAATAAAGAATGTTACAAGAGACAAGGAAGGACACTACATAATGATCCAGGGATCAATCCAAGAAGAAGATATAACAATTATAAATATATATGCACCCAACATAGGAGCACCTCAATACATAAGGCAACTACTAACAGCTCTAAAAGAGGAAATCGACAGTAACACAATAATAGTGGGGGACTTTAACACTTCACTTACACCAATGGACAGATCATCCAAAATGAAAATAAATAAGGAAACAGAAGCTTTAAATGACACAATAGACCAGATAGATTTAATTGATATATATAGGACATTCCATCCAAAAACAGCAGATTACACGTTCTTCTCAAGTGCGCACGGAACATTCTCCAGGATAGATCACATCTTGGGTCACAAATCAAGCCTCAGTAAATTTAAGAAAATTGAAATCATACCAAGCATCTTTTCTGACCACAACGCTATGAGATTAGAAATGAATTACAGGGAAAAAAACGTAAAAAAGACAAACACATGGAGGCTAAACAATACGTTACTAAATAACCAAGAGATCACTGAAGAAATCAAAGAGGAAATAAAAAAATACCTAGAGACAAATGACAATGAAAACACGACGACCCAAAACCTATGGGATGCAGCAAAAGCGGTTCTAAGAGGGAAGTTTATAGCTATACAAGCCTACCTAAAGAAACAAGAAAAATCTCAAGTAAACAATCTAACCTTACACCTAAAGAAACTAGAGAAAGAAGAACAAACAAAACCCAAAGTTAGCAGAAGGAAAGAAATCATAAAGATCAGAGCAGAAATAAATGAAATAGAAACAAAGAAAACAATAGCAAAGATCAATAAAACTAAAAGCTGGTTCTTTGAGAAGATAAACAAAATTGATAAGCCATTAGCCAGACTCATCAAGAAAAAGAGGGAGAGGACTCAAATCAATAAAATCAGAAATGAAAAAGGAGAAGTTACAACAGACACCGCAGAAATACAAAACATCCTAAGAGACTACTATAAGCAACTTTATGCCAATAAAATGGACAACCTGGAGGAAATGGACAAATTCTTAGAAAGGTATAACCTTCCAAGACTGAATCAGGAAGAAACAGAAAATATGAACAGACCAATCACAAGTAATGAAATTGAAACTGTGATTAAAAATCTTCCAACAAACAAAAGTCCAGGACCAGATGGCTTCACAGGTGAATTCTATCAAACATTTAGAGAAGAGCTAACACCCATCCTTCTCAAACTCTTCCAAAAAATTGCAGAGGAAGGAACACTCCCAAACTCATTCTATGAGGCCACCATCACCCTGATACCAAAACCAGACAAAGACACTACAAAAAAAGAAAATTAGAGGCCAATATCACTGATGAATATAGATGCAAAAATCCTCAACAAAATACTAGCAAACAGATTCCAACAACACATTAAAAGGATCATACACCACGATCAAGTGGGATTTATCCCGGGGATGCAAGGATTCTTCAATATACGCAAATCAATCAATGTGATACACCATATTAACAAATTGAAGAATAAAAACCATATGATCATCTCAATAGATGCAGAAAAAGCTTTTGACAAAATTCAACACCCATTTCTGATAAAAACTCTCCAGAAAGTGGGCATAGAGGGAACCTACCTCAACATAATAAAGGCCATATATGACAAACCCACAGCAAACATCATTCTCAATGGTGAAAAACTGAAAGCATTTCCTCTAAGATCAGGAACGAGACAAGGATGTCCACTCTCACCACTATTATTCAACATAGTTCTGGAAGTCCTAGCCACGGCAATCAGAGAAGAAAAAGAAATAAAAGGAATACAAATTGGAAAAGAGGAAGTAAAACTGTCACTGTTTGCGGATGACATGATACTATACATAGAGAATCCTAAAACTGCCACCAGAAAACTGCTAGAACTAATTAATGAATATGGTAAAGTTGCAGGATACAAAATTAATGCACAGAAATCTCTTGCATTCCTATACACTAATGATGAAAAATCTGAAAGAGAAATTATGGAAGCACTCCCATTTACCATTGCAACAAAAAGAATAAAATACCTAGGAATAAACCTACCTAGGGAGACAAAAGACCTGTATGCAGAAAACTATAAGACACTGATGAAAGAAATTAAAGATGATACCAACAGATGGAGAGATATACCATGTTCTTGGATTGGAAGAATCAACATTGTGAAAATGAGTATACTACCCAAAGCAATCTACAGATTCAATGCAATCCCTATCAAATTACCAATGGCCTTTTTTACGGAGCTAGAACAAATCATCTTAAAATTTGTATGGAGACACAAAAGACCCCGAATAGCCAAAGCAGTCTTGAGGGGAAAAAAATGGAGCTGGAGGAATCAGACTCCCTGACTTCAGACTATACTACAAAGCTACAGTAATCAAGACAATATGGTACTGGCACAAAAACAGAAACATAGATCAATGGAACAAGATAGAAAGCCCAGAGATTAACCCACGCACCTATGGTCAACTAATCTATGACAAAGGAGGCAAAGATATACAATGGAGAAAAGACAGTCTCTTCAATAAGTGGTGTTGGGAAAACTGGACAGCTACATGTAAAAGAATGAAATTAGAATACTCCCTAACACCATACACAAAAATAAACTCAAAATGGATTAGAGACCTAAATATAAGACTGGACACTATAAAACTCTTAGAGGAAAACATAGGAAGAACACTCTTTGACATAAATCACAGCAAGATCTTTTTTGATCCACCTCCTAGAGTAATGGAATTAAAAACAAAAATAAACAAGTGGGACCTAATGAAACTTCAAAGCTTTTGCACAGCAAAGGAAACCATAAACAAGACGAAAAGACAACCCTCAGAATGGGAGAAAATATTTGCAAATGAATCAACGGACAAAGGATTAATCTCCAAAATATATAAACAGCTCATTCAGCTCAATATCAAAGAAACAATCACCCCAATCCAAAAATGGGCAGAAGACCTAAATAGACATTTCTCCAAAGAAGACATACAGACGGCCACGAAGCACATGAAAAGATGCTCAACATCACTAATTATTAGAGAAATGCAAATCAAAACTACAATGAGGTATCACCTCACTCCTGTTAGAATGGGCATCATCAGAAAATCTACAAACAACAAATGCTGGAGAGGGTGTGGAGAAAAGGGAACCCTCTTGCACTGTTGGTGGGAATGTAAATTGATACAGCCACTATGGAGAACAATATGGAGGTTCCTTAAAGAACTAAAAATAGAATTACCATATGACCCAGCAATCCCACTACTGGGCATATACCCAGAGAAAACCATAATTCAAAAAGACACATGCACCCGAATGTTCATTGCAGCACTATTTACAATAGCCAGGTCATGGAAGCAACCTAAATGCCCATCAACAGACGAATGGATAAAGTTGTGGTACATATATACAATGGAATATTACTCAGCCATAAAAAGGAACGAAATTGAGTCATTTGTTGAGACGTGGATGGAGCTAGAGACTGTCATACAGAGTGAAGTAAGTCAGAAAGAGAAAAACAAATATCATATATTAATGCATGTATGTGGAACCTAGAAAAATGGTACAGATGAGCCAGTTTGCAGGGCACAAGTTGAGACACAGATGTAGAGAATGGACATATGGACACCAAGGGGGGAAAACTGTGGTGAGGTGGGGATGGTGGTGTGCTGAATTGGGCGATTGGGATTGACATGTATACACTGATGTGTATAAAATTGATGCCTAATAAGAACCTGCAGTATAAAAAAGCAAACAAAACAACTAATACTAAACTTTCATTGGGTTATTTGTATGGAAATATGTTAATATAAATGTTTCAGACATTACATGAAATTTCTAAAAATCTTATATTTGTATTTGTATGGAAATATGTATGGAAATATGTTAATATAAATGTTTCAGACATTACATGAAATTTCTAAAAATCTTATATTTGTATGGAAATATGTATGGAAATATGTTAATATAAATGTTTCAGACATTACATGAAATTTCTAAAAATCTTATATGTTCTGGTATAATGTTATATGTAATAATCCTAGTTATTACTTTAAAATGTATATCTCAGAAATAACTAATTTTCTTGTCAACTGCATTATTATGAACTTTCATCAAATCTTTTACCGTGGTCATTTTTAAGGCTTTTGTCATTTACAGACAGTTCTGGGTGTACTCTGATGATTTTGCAAATATGTTCCTATAAAAGGGTTTCATCTTCAAGAAATTCATGGAAAAGACTCTGACATGTACAGGTTTCTGGTAACTGACTGTACTGCTGAACTGAATGAATAAGCATTTTCAGAACTCTGATGAAAAACTTATGAACTCATAAAAGTGCTAACAAAAGATCAAGATGAAAAAAAACAATTAATTACATGGGACTGAGTGAACTGATGAGGATGAGTATAATTTTTGTGACTTTCTGTCTGAATTAAAAAAAAAAAAAAAAATCCCACAAGGACTCAGAGGCAAAGAATATACAAATCAATTTTCACTGCAAAGTAAAGGAGCTGTTACAGTGGAGGATTACTGGACTGAATGTCAATATTATGACATAGTATGAGTGTGTTTCATGTTTGGTAATGGCAATCATTGTTGCTTTTGTTGTGGTCATCCATGTACAATGCTTGGTGTCAGTCTATTTATCTCTTGTAAAAATAAAATACAGTGTGTGTGTGTGTGTGTGTGTGTGAAAAAAAAAAAAAGGAAATGATATAAATGTGACTATGAATGAGTGTATTCAATAGTTAAAATGATCTATTATACTAGTGATATATATTGTGGAATTAGTATTGTTTTTCTCTAAAGAGCAATGTGGAATAAAAGTTATTTGTTTCATTTAAAAAAAAAAAAAAATAACACATTAAATCAATTTAAAAATGTGATTGGGGAAATTCCCTAATGTTGACGGCTAAGAATATCACATTTTTCATGGAGCAACTTGGAATCTATGGTTTTAGTAAATGAGGCATCCTATGTAAAATAAAACTGGTAAATGAGAGCTCTACCCACCACCAGAGCCTCCCATCAAGCCTCTTAGATAGCCTCAACCACCAGAGGGCAGACAGCAGAAGCAAGAAAAACTACAATCCTGCAGCCTGTGGACCAAGAAACACAGTTAGAGAAAGATAGACAAGATGAAAAGGCAGAGGGCTAGGTACCAGATGAAGGAACAAGAAAAAACCCCAGAAAAACAACTAAATGAAATGGAGATAGGCAACCTTCCAGAGAAAGAATTCAGAATAATGATAGTGAAGATGATCCAGGACCTCGGAATAAGAATGGAGGCAAAGATTGAGAAGATGCAAGAAATGATTCACAAAGACCTAGAAGAATTAAAGAACAAACAAACAGAGATGACCAATACAATAACTGAAATGAAAACTACACTAGAAGGAATCAATAGCAGAATAACTGAGGCAGAAGAACGGATAAGTGACCTGGAAGACAGAATGGTGGAATTCACTGCTGTGGAACAGACTAAAGAAAAAAGAATGAAAAGAAATGAAGACAGCCTAAGAGACCTCTGGGACAACATGAAACGCAACAACATTCACATTATAGGGGTCCCAGAAGGAGAAGAGAGAGAGAAAGGACCCGAGAAAATATTGGAAGAGATTATAGTCAAAAATTTCCCTAACATGGGAAAGGAAACAGCCACCCAAGTCCAGGAAGCACAGAGAGTCTCAGGCAGGATAAACCCAAGGAGAAACACGCCAAGACACATAGTAATCAAACTGACAAAAATTAAAGACAAAGAAAAATTATTAAAAGCAACAAGGGACAAACGACAAATAACATACAAGGGAACTCCCATAAGGTTAACAGCTGATTTCTCAGCAGAAACTCTACAAGCCAGAAGGAGTGGGACGATATATTTAAAGTGATGAAGGAGAAGAACTTGTAACTAAGATTACTCTACCTAGCAAGGACCTCATTCAGATTTGATGAAGAAAGCAAAAGCTTTACAGACAAGCAAAAGCTAAGAGAATTCAGCACCACCAAACCAGCTCTGCAACAAATGCTAAAGGAACTTCGTTAAGTGGGAAACACAAGAGAAGAAAAGGACCTACAAAAACAAACCCCAAACAATTAAGAAAATGGTAATAGGAACAAACATATCGAAAACTACCTTAAATGTGAACGGATTAAATGCTCCAACCAAAAGACACAGTCTCGCTAAATGGATACAAAAACAAGACCCACGTATATGCTGTCTACAAGAGACCCACTTCAGACCTAGGGACACATACAGACTGAAAGTGAGGGGATGGAAAAAGATATTCCATGAAAATGGAAATCAAAAGAAAGCTGGAGTAGCAATACTCATATCACATAAAATAGACTTTAAAATAAAGAATGTTACAAGAGACAAAGAAGGACACTACATAATGATCAAGGGATCAATCCAAGAAGAGGATATAACAATTATAAATATATATGCACGCAACATAGGAGCACCTCAATACATAAGGTAAATGCTAACAGCTCTAAAAGAGGAAATCGACAGTAACACAATAAGAGTGGGGGACTTTAACACCTCAGTTACACCAATGGACAGATCATCCAGCCAGAAAATTAATAAGGAAACACAAGCTTTAAATGACACAAGAGACCAGATATATTTAATTGATATTTATAGGATATTTCATCTGAAAAGAGCAGATTACACTTTCTTCTCAAGTGCACATGGAACATTCTCCAGGATAGATCATATCTTGGGTCACAAATCTAGCCTTGGTAAATTTAAGAAAACTGAAATCATATCAAGTGGCTTTTCCAAACACAACATTAGGAGATTAGAAATCAATTACAGGAAAAAAACATAAACAACACAATCACATGGAGGCTAAACAGTACATTACTAAATAACCAAGAGATCACTGAAGAAATCAAAGAGGAAATCAAAAAATACCTAGAGACAAATGACAATGAAAACATGATGATCCAAAACCTATGGGATGCAGCAAAAGCAGTTCTAAGAGGGAAGTTTATAGTAATGCAATCCTACCTCAAGAAACAAGAAAAATCTCAAATAAACAATCTAACCTTACACCTAAAGGAACTAGAGAAAGAAGAACAAACAAAACCCAAAGTTAGTAGGAGGAAAGAAAACATAAAGATCAGAGCAGAAATAAATGAAATAGAAACAAAACAAGAGCAAATATCAGTGAAACTAAAAGCTGGTTCTTTGAGAAGGTAAACAAAATTGATAAACCTTTAGCCAGACTCACCAAGAAAAAGACGGAGAGAACTCAAATTAATTGAATTAGAAATAAAAAAGGAGAAGTTACAACAGACACTGCAGAAATACAAAGGATCATAAGAGACTACTACAAGCAACTCTATGCCAGTAAAATGGACAACCTGGAAGAAATGGACAAATTCTTAGAAAGGTGTAACTTTCCAAGACTGAACCAGGAAGAAATAGAAAATATGAACAGACCAATCACAAGTAATGAAACTGAAACTGTGATTAAAAACAAAAGTCCAGGACCAGATGTCTTCACAGGTGAATTCTATCAAACATTTAGAGACCAGCTAACACCCATCCTTCTCAAACTCTTCCAAAAAATTGCAGAGGAAGGAACACTCCCAAACTCATTCCATGAGACCACCATCACCCTGATACCAAAACCAGACAAAGATACTACAAAAAAAGAAAATTACAGACCAATATCACTGATGAATATAGATGCAAAAATCCTCAACAAAATACTAGCAAACAGAATCCAACAACACATTAAAAGGATCATACACCATGATAAAGTGGGATTTATCCCAGGAATGCAAGAATTCTTCAATATATGCATATTATTCAGTGTGATAAACCATACTAACAAATTGGAGAATAAAAACCATATGATCGTCTCAATAGATGCAGAAAAAGCTTTTGACAGAATTCAAAACCCATTTATGATAAAAATCCTCCAGAAAGTGGGCATAGAGGGAACCTACCTCAACATAATAAAGGCCATACACGACAAACCCACAGCAAACATCATTCTCAGTGGTGAAAAACTGAAACCATTTCCTCTAAGATCAGGAACAAGACAAGGATGTCCACTCTTGCCACTCCTATTCAACATAGTTTTGCAAAAAACTATGTAAATAGTGCTGTCAGGTAGTGCTTCTTCTTTGGAAGAAGAAAAAGAAATAAAAGGAATAGAAACTGAAAAGAAGAAGTAAAACTGTCACTGTTTGCAGATAACATGATACTATACATAGAGAATCCTAAAGATGCCACCAGAAAACTACTAGAGCTAATCAATGAATTTGGTAAAGTTGCAGGATACAAAATTAATGCACAGAAATCTCTTGCATTCCTATGCAGTAACAATGAAAGATCAGAAAGATAAATTAAGGAAATGATCCCATTCACCATTGCAACAAAAAGAATAAAATACCTAAGAATAAACCTACCTAAGGAGATAAAAGACCTCTACTCAGAAAACTTTAAGACACTGATGAAAGAAATCAAGGATGACACAAACAGATGGAGAGATATACCATGTTCTTGGATTGGAAGAATCAATATTGTGAAAATGACTATACTACCCAAAGCAATCTGCAGATTCAATGCAATCCCTATCAAATTACCAATGGCATTTTTTACAGAACTACAACAAAAAATCTTAAAATGTGTATGGAGACACAAAAGACCCCGGATAGCCAAAGCAATCTTGAGGGAAAAAAACGGAGCTGGAGGAATCAGACTCCCTGACTTCAGACTATACTACAAAGCTACAGTAATCAACACAATATGGTACTGGCCCAAAAAAGAAATATAGATCAGTGGAACAGGATAGAAAGCCCAGAGGTAAACCCACACACCTATGGTCAACTAATCTATGACAAAGGAGGCAAGGATATACAATGGAGAAAAGACAGTCTCTTCAATAAGTGGTGCTGGAAAAACTGGACAGCTACATGTAAAAGAATGAAATTAGAACACTCCCTAGCACCAGACACAAAAATAAACTCCAAATGGATTAAAGACCTAAAAGTAAGACCAGACACTATAAAACTCTTAGAGGAAAACATAGGAAGAACACTCTTTGACATAAATCACAGCAAGATCTTTTTTGACCCACCTCCTAGAGAAATGAAATAGAAACAAAAATAAACAAATGGGACCTAATGAAACTTAAAAGCTTTTGCACAGCAAAGGAAACTATATACAAGATGAAAAGACAACTCTCAGAATGGGAGAAAATATTTGCAAATGAATCAATGGACAAAGGATTAATCTCTAAAATATATAAACAGCTAATGCAGCTCAATATTAAAAAAAAAAAAAAACCCAATCAAAAAATGGGCAGAAGACCTAAATAGACATCTCTCCAAAGAACACATACAGATGGCCAAGAGGCACATGAAAAGCTGCTCAACATCATTAATTATTAAAGAAATGCAAATCAAAACTACAATGAGGTATCACCTCACACTGTTCAGAATGACCATCATCAAAAAATCTACAAACAGTAAATGTTGGAGAGGGTGTGGAGAAAAGGGAACCCTCTTGCAGTGTTGGTGGGAATGTAAATTGATACAGCCACTATGGAGAACAGTATGGAGTTTCCTTAAAAAACTAAAAATAGAATTACCATATGACCCAGCAATCCCACTACTGGGCATATACCCAGAGAAAACCATAATTCAAAAAGACACATGCACGCCAATGTTCATTGCAGCACTATTTATAACAGCCAGGTCATGGAAGCAACCTAAGTGTCCATCGACAGACAAATGGATACAGAAGATGTGGTACATATACGCAGTGGAATATTACTCAGCCATAAAAAGAAACGAAACTGAGTTATTTGTAGAGATGTGGATGGACCCAGAGACTGTCATACTGAGTGAAGTAAGTCAGAAAGAGGAAAACAAATATTGTATATTAACGCATATTTGTGGACTCTAGAAACATGGTACAGATGAACCGGTTTGCAAGGCAGAAATAGAGACACAAATATAGAGAACAAACATACGGACACCAAGGAGGGAAAGCGGGGGCAGGGTGGTGGTGGTGTTGGGATGAATTGGGAGATTGGGAATGACTTATATACACTAATGTGTATAATATAGATAACTAATAAGAGCAAATGATTTTTCCAAATGTGCTATAACATACACACACACATGCACGCACACACTGTCTCCTGTTTGTAATCAATTCTATCCCACCTGGATCTTTTCTTATTAATCCCCCTCAAAAAAAAGAATTAAATGATAGTCATTATTCTAGAGATATAAGTATCCTCCCTATTTTTCTCCCGACCTTACAGGTGAGTCACACAAAGAAGTTGGTACCTGCTCACTGTCGCACAGAGTCACCTGAGAGCATCCAGGCCCCAGACTCTGGGGTCACAGAGCCAGGGTACAACCGGGCAGCTGATGGTCCAGGCAGCCTCCCGAGACGCCAAGCTGAGCACTTATGATTAACACATACGGTATTCTCGGAAGGTCGTGTCTCTCTCCCTCATAACAGCCATAAACATCTGCGATCATGTTTTCCGTGTGTCACTCTTTTCCTGCGCACACAGCCACAGCCGCACCCCCAGCAACAAGCAGCAGTCACCACTCGGGGCAGGAAGGAAGCACCTGTCGCCCGCCACTCACGCCCCCCTGCCCCGCCCCAAAGCCTGCGCTTCCAGAATCTACCTCCGCTAGTGGTCATGGGTGGGGGGAGCTGGGGGGTGCTCACCGGCATGCACCTTGTGTCTGGACCCCTTCTGTCCTGCTTTGTCCTCTCAGCTCCCAGCACAGCTCCTAACAGGTGCTCACACTTTGCTCTGTTAGTGATGTACACGCATAAATGGTGTGCACGCAGGTGCAGGTACGTACACATCTGTAACCACAAAGTACTTTTCCAAATGACATTTAAATTTACCTTCATAAAGTCCTGACCCCTTCAGGAAAACCCTCACGGCTGTGGAAAAGGCCAGCTTGGCGCCACTTCTCCTGGCTGCCCTCCCCGGCAGGAAGGCAGTGAAACCTCTGGCGTTTCTAATGCCACAAATGCAGAAGCTGCTATTTGTCTACCTTGTCACACAAGCCATGACAGCCTGGATCTATCACCAAGATGACAGGACTAGCACTGCCTATGTCGAGCCCACACACCTTCCCCAAAGCACTGCTGCCGCCTCAAGGGGTCCGAATGTCCCCAGGTTTACAGTTGAGGAGTAATTTCATGCTCCTCAGCACGTAACAAAAACTTAAGATAATTATAATGTGAAGAGTCAACTAATGGAGCCATTTGGTAAAGTATAATTATCTGAAGAGAAATCATTAAGGATAATATTCAGCAGGATAGAGATGAGAAGAGAATACGGTATATTTTACCATTAACAGTTATGCTGATTTGTAAAATTGATATCAAAATGCAGCAATTATAAAAATATAAAGGCACAATTTTATTCAAACCCGAAATAGCTAATCAGGGATTCCCTGATGGCACAGTGGTTAAGAATCCACCTGCCAATGCAGGGGACACGGGTTCGAGCCCTGGTCCAGGAAGACGCCACATGCCGCGGGGCAACTAAGCCCGTGCGCCACAACTACTGAGCCTGCGCTCTAGTGCCCACGAGCCACAACTACTGAGCCCCCGTGCCACAACTACTGAAGCCCGCACGCCTAGAATCTGTGCTCTGCAGCAAGAGAAGCCCACGCGCAGCAACGAAGACCCAATGCAGCCTAAAATAAATAAATAAATAAATAAATAAATTTACAAAATAGCTAATCATAAATATAAATTCTCAGTACAAGAGCCAGAAACAGAACTTCCTCCCTCTTACAGCATGACATACCATTAATTCAGATAAATACTTATGATTCAACAGTGCGTATCAGCTGTTACGTACCAGGCATGTAATTTATTCACCCAGTCTTGCGTCTCTTTCTGAAAGAAAGGGGAACTTCCCCCCTCACTCACAAGCAGCCTCACTGGCAAAGCTGCAATCATGCCCTTTCCAAAGGCAATCATTGACTTAGACTGGTCCATATTTACACCTGAGGGTGGGATGAGGCCCATAAAGCATACGGGCACCAGATACCCAGACAAACGTGGGTTCTGAAAGCAAGAGAGAAGGGGCGCGGCTGTGACTGGGAATGAGCAGGGCTGATGGAGGCTGGGACAGAGGCCAGGGACGGGGTCAACGTCCAGGGAGAGACGAGAGCGTGAGCAAAGGCCCTGAGGCGGCCTCAAGGGCACGAGCACATCAGACAGAGACATGAGCTGGCTGGGTGGTGCTGCCGTTGTCTGACATATAAACACAGAGAGAGAGCGGGGTTTCGGGATTCAGATTAGGCGGAGGATCTTGGAAGTGTTAACTGGACAGCCAAGCGGGGCTCACCGAGGCACCGTGTTGGGCATCAGTGGGTTAACCAGAGGCAGGTGAGGCCACCTGGAAACATACAGCGAGAAAAGAACCTACAGCAGAAGGTCTGTACACCGCACTCTGAAAGGCAGAGCAGAGGACCAGGTCCCCAAAGAGCCGGAGACGGAAGGAGGAAAAGCAGAGGGTCGGGGAGGGAGGCGTGCCAGGTGAGCCGTCAGCAGCTCAAACCCCTTGGAGGTGAAGCCAGAGGGGCAGCAGGTCTGGGGACACGGTGGCCTAAGTGTTGCAGGGACAGAGGTGAAGATGGTCAGCTGGGGGCAGGGACCACGAAGGGACAGCTCCCAGGGCAACACACTCGGAGGGAAAGAGTCAGGGAGGTGGGTTCAGCTCCCCTGCCACCTCTTGGATTCTGACTTAGCAAGGGAAGCTGGTCTCCCTTTAAAGAAGACCCGACAGCCACCGCACTTAGTTTCTGAAAGTCGTGTCATGCAAAATGTGTGCGAACGTTGTCAAATGTGACATTTATTGTCAATAGAAAGTGTTGTAATTCCTGATAGGAATAATTGGCAGTTATGTCACACTTTATAAATACAGATTATTCTCCTAAACACTAGCTCAATGAACAAAAATGTCCTAATGTAGAATCTGGGTGCATCCATGTGGTTATATTCTTACTGATATGAATTCATAAAACAGACAATAAAATATACACCTGCTGAGAGCATTCACATTCATTCTAGAAATGGAATTGGATTCTTACAATGATTTGTCATTCAAACTACTTCGATTAAAATACAAATAATTACAGTTACTTCTCTTTTAGTCAACGCTTAAATGCAATTACCACTCACTGGAAGGGGAGGGGAGTCAGCCTTCAACTAAAATCAGCACGAGAAATAAAACAGTATGAATGCTAATAACACCATGAGATTTACAATACTGAACCTTACCATTTATATGATCGTATTTATAATAGTACAATTCAGCGCCATAATACAATGGTATTCCTCCAAATTTCAAATGAATTTTGGTGCCTATCAAAACTAGAATTGCTGTCAAATGTCAACAGTTTAGAGTCAGATTTATTCCCTCAGAATAATAAGTGTGACTGTAAATAACCTGCAGACAGTGTTGAGTGCAAAGCGCCGAGACTCAGCCGCTCTGGAAACTCTCACAAGGTCATCGCCGGTGCCAGGGCTCCACGGCAGGGCAGCTCGGCGCCCACACGTAACTGGCCTTTTCTAACTGTTTCCAACAGGGCCTGCTGAGTGGTCCGCTAAGCAAGCTAAGAGTCACATTCACTTTTTAAAAGTCCTACTTCCTTGCTTCATTAAAAGATAGCTAGTTAACAATATTTATGGATGTAAAACTACAGCCTCCGTAGAAAACAGAAACTGTCTCACCAATAATTTCAATTGAGAAATCACAACAGCATAATATTCGCCACACTTTTGCAACAGCCTTGAAGATGAAACGCAAGAGAGGAAGGAGGTGAGGCTGCGGGGAGGCCGGAGGGCGGGCGTCCAGGGCGCCGAGCCTCCGCTGCTCAGCGCAGAATGAGTGGGGACCTCGGTGGCCTGGGGGAAACTGACATCCAGTGTTCCCTGAAAACAAGCCCAAAGCTCTCCAAAGGTACAATCTGAATGACAACATGCAGTAACCAGCTGATACTAAGGAAAAGCACACGCCAGTCGAAACACAAATACTTTTTTCCACGAAATTCGCATGCACTTTTCCCCCAAAAGCATTTCTTGAACCTGCCTTGCTACATTGCAAAAAATACAGGTAGATTCTAATTAGCGAGTTTCTGAGGATGTCGGAATCAGGTCTGAAGTGACTCAGAACCCAGACCACAGGTTCTTCGGGCGAGGGGGAGGCAGGGGACACACGGTTCCCCGTCCCCGTCCCGCCTGGAGCGGCCACCCATCACCCGTGTCCACGTGCCTCAGAGCGAGTGTCTGCTCTGAGAAGGACAGCGCGGGGGCCTGGGGTACAGAGACGGACCTCACGTGCCCGACGCCACCTGCTTCCTGTGGTGGCAGGCGAGCTGCTCTCATAATTCTGCAGCTGGGGTACCCGTGTGACAGAGAGGGAACCGGGCTATAAACTCACTGACACGAGCTCCCTCCCTCCACCCAGCGATAAAGCAGCTCAACGTCTCCGTCTGCCACTCACTCCCTTGACCGAACTCACATCAGTGCTGCCCTCTTGTCACCCTTCGTAAGTGTGTCTCCTGGGACATCTAGGGACATGGAACTAAATTAACGTTGAAATTTAAAAAGCCACATTTATGTTTATGTAGCTATACAGGCATGTAGATATAAAAGGTCGCTGTTCTACACATGTTTGGTGAAATACGGCAATTTTTACATCTGGTATTTTCAATAAATAAGCACACTTTTTAAACTTGGATCTTGGAAACCTATCCAAGATAGGAAACCTATCTCCTGGTAAAGTCAGGTAATTCCCCATCTTAAAATATGTGAATCTTGCTTATGACATCATAGAGATCATCAGAAATTCTACACTTGAAATCAAAGATGAGTCAGCAAGGATGAGAAACACGTGACAAAAGCCTAGAACAAACGGACATCCTTCCCCAGAGGTTACCTGTTTCCTTTAGCTCCCGCGACAACTCACATCTCTAACTAGATGACGAAGTGGTGACATTACTAGATGCCTACTTTAAATGACCTGACATGCTCTCACCTTCCAGTCGCCAAGCTCACCGTGAGAACTCACATATGACTGGCTCTCCCAGGCTTCCAGCCCCTCGACTGAAGCAGTGATGTTAATTAAAAACAGAAAATTGCGTTCAGCACAAACCAACAGCAGTGTTTGAACAGGAAAGCAGGACACCTTTACACACTGCACTGGCGGTTCTCCACCCAGGGGTTTAACCACAGGGACACAGGAGACTCAGGGACACAGGTATACGAACTGGCTCAACTTAGGGAATACATGTAACAGGGTACGGCTACCTAAAACGAAAGAGAAAAAGAAGTTCCAATCCTGAGCAAGAGACATTCAAATGTGGCCAAATTCTCATGATTCAAACCAGCAGTCATAAAGAACATGTTGTTTTTCTGACTTCAAAAAAATGTTTACAACTAGAAATATAATGGGTTTGAAACGATTTTCTTGTATGTCATCATTTTTCTAATTAGAAGCACTAAGTTCTCCTTCTTAACTGAAATGATTAAATAACTGTAAACTCAATGATGTTATGGACAGTTACTGATAAGAAAAGCAGCAAATCTGCATGCTTGTCTAGACTCCAAGGATTCAAGTGAAAAATTTATGGCCATCAGAGGTCCACAGTGCAAAGATGTTTAGGGCCATTTTCCAGCCAAGGTTCCAGCCATGATTGTGAGCTATGAATGTTCCTGTTTTAAAAGACACATGTGTAGACAGAACAGTTAACAGATTTGTTATAAATGAGCAAGAATCTGAGCTCTGCTGTAGGCCGGAGCACGCAGCATCTGAGCACACCTGATTACTTAGGACACCGGAGGGACCATTCCTGCTATTACGGGATCCATGTTACTATTCCAACACTTGTCCTTTGGTGCTGACAGAACTTCCTGGCTGGAACACAATCATGGCTGGAACCTTGGCTGGAAAATGGCCCTAAACATCTTTGCACTGTGGACCTCTGATGGCCATAAATTTTTCACTTGAATCCTTGGAATCTAGACAAGCATGCAGGTTTGCTGCTTTTCTTATCAGTAACTGTCCATAACATCATTGAGTTTACAGAGTTATTTCATCATTTCAGTTAAGAAGGAGAACTTAGTGCTTCTAATTAGAAAAATGATGACATACAAGAAAGTCGTTTCAAACCCAGTATGAGGCACATAGGATGCATCTTATAATCAAGGTTCTTATTACAAATAAGCACTAGTTACAGCCTCAGCAAATGGGGTATGGAGCCCCTTTCTGAGCCCCCAATTTAGTATCTTAATGGAGTCAACATTTAGCACCCTGGAGAGTACTTATTTGAGAACCTGCAGTTGACATATTTTTTAAAAACTTAAGTTATTGCCAATAACTCGTCCACGGAGTCAATTATGCAGTATGATCAATCCACTTGGTTCTTCCACTATAATTACGGTGGTTACACACAGGACGGCTGCAAGAACACCTCAAGCAGATGCGCACCTCCTAACCAGCGAGCGCATGGCCGCAAGACTCCAGGCAGTGACAGAACTCCCAGCCTCTTTCTTAAGCACTTGACTTCCGACTACCCCAAGCACGTCTTCCCGGTTTAAGGAAAACTGCTCCGTGACAAAGTACTTTACACAATCAGCACGGAACTTCACATGAAATTTAATTTCAAGATTTTGTGGAAACACCCCAGAATTGTATAACTTGATGGAAGAAGCAACTGTCTCTACATAAGCTTTTTTTTTTTTTTTAAGAAAATCATACAGTCATTAGTACTGCCCTGGTTTAGAAGCATCCTGACACACAGGAATTTATAAAAGCCTTCAACCCATAGTCTCCGAAACATTTCTCTGTTATCCTGAAAAGGACTGCTAGACACACGCCGGTTTTTACTGTCGCTCCCGGGCTTAGGGAGTCTGTGAGGACAAACCCGAAGGGAGGCGGTTCCAGCCGGATTAGTCAATCAGTCGGGGAGCCTCGGCTGCGGTTCCTAAACTGTTTCCAGAACACTCGGTTATGCTGGGGGTGGCGACGCGAAGGCTTCCAAGAACTTTTCGTTTTTGACTGAGCCACATTTCTGTTTTCCCCCAACAGTTAAGTTATTTAGAAGTAAGAGGGTGGAGGGGAGTCGTCTGGGGCAGGGATAAGAAGAGATGTCACACAGACACGCACGCACGAATCGGTATCACGAACTGGGCGTCCAGAGCTGAGCTGTCCCCTAAGTAGCGGGGCGCTCGGCCGGGGGGGCCCCCAGCCCGGGCAGAGGCCCCCCCCAAGACGGAGAGGAGCTCAGGAGGACGCCCGCCGCGGCCCCCGAGGCCAGGAGCCGCTCGCAGGGAGACAGGAGGGGCGAACCCCCAACCCCCAACCCTGGAGAACCTGATTCCCACGGGCCACGGAGCCGCTGCACCTTCACGACGGGGAAAGGCAGACCCTACAAGTTTCCGTCTGGGATGCTGGGCCGGGAGGACGGAGGGTCAGGGGGTCTGCGCCCGCCCGCCCGCCCGCACGAGCCGCCCCGGGAGATGGAGATGGGGACGCAAGAGGGAAGGGGGCGCCGGGTGAGGAGGGGGCGGAGGATGAGGAGGGGGCACGGGGAGGGAAGACGGGTCGCGGAGGAGAGACAGGGGCGCTGAGAAGGGGAGGGCCTGGAGGGAGAAAGGGGTGCAGAGGGGAAGGGGGCGCAGGGAGAGGAGGGGCGCGCGCAGAAAAAACGGCCGGGAGGTCCGGCACTCACCCTCGCGGGCACTAGCAGGCGGCCGGGGCGCCCGCGGGGGGCAGCCGGGGGGAAGGGTCCCTCGGCGCTCATCGCCGCCCACTCGGCGGGACCAACGCTCCGGGCCGCGCGAGCTCAGCGCCGAGGACCCGCGCGAGCCTCCTAGGGCCCCGCGGGCGCCACGTCCACGCCCCTCTGCGCTTCGGCGCCGCTCGGGCTCGGCTCGGGCTCCGCGGGCTGCGGCGGGAGGAGCCGAGCACCGCCCACCGCCCGTGAGCACCGCCCACCGTCCTGAGCACCGCCCACCGCCCGTGACCGCCGCCCGCCGCCCGTGAGCACCGCCCACCGTCCTGAGCACCGCCCACCGCCCGTGACCACCGCCCCCCACCCTGAGCACCGCCCACCGCCCGTGATCACCGCTCGCCGCCCGTGAGCACCGCCCACCGCCCTGAGCACCGCCCACCGCCCGTAACCGCCGCCCACCGCCCGTGACCGCCGCCCGCCGCCCGTGAGCACCGCCCACCGCCCGTGACCGCCGCCCACCGCCCTGAGCACCGCCCACCGCCCGTGACCACCGCCCACCGACCTGAGCACCGCCCACCGCCCGTAACCGCCGCCCGCCGCCCGTGAGCACCGCCCACCGCCCGTGACCGCCGCCCACCGCCCTGAGCACCGCCCACCGCCCGTGACCACCGCCCACCGACCTGAGCACCGCTCGCCGCCCGTAACCGCCGCCCGCCGCCCGTGAGCACCGCCCACCGTCCTGAGCACCGCCCACCGCCCGTGACCACCGCCCCCCGCCCTGAGCACCGCCCACCGCCCGTGACCACCGCCCACCGCCCTGAGCACCGCCCACCGCCCGTGACCACCGCCCACCGCCCTGAGCACCGCCCACCGCCCGTGACCGCCGCCCACGCGACGCGCCCGAGAGGAGGGGCGCGCGGCTGCCGAGGGGCGGGACGCGTCCCGGGCTGCGGCGCTCCGGGGGAGAGCGGGAGAGGTGATAGCCTCTGGGGGCTGCCGCTCCCCCGGGCCGGGGCCGAGCGCTCCTGACGCTCGGCGGCCCCTCCCCGCCCCTGCTCCCCGGTGGATCTGACCTGGGGCGTCCCCCCGTCCGCAGTCGGGTGCCTCCGGGCCTTCCCCTCCCTCGGAGGGTCGCAGGGCAGCTGCCTGCCGGGTCCCTGGGGACCCCTCCGCCGGGGTCTCCCCGTCACGTGGAGCTGGTGCTGGACCCTGGGGACTGTCCAGAAGAGGAAAGGACGCCTCTCGCGCCCGCGCGCCCCACCCGCGCCCCGGGCTGGCGGCTCGGCGGCGCCCGTGTCCTCGCTGCGGACCCGGCGACGCCCCGGGGCGCGGGGCTGGGCGCACCTCCGGGCAGTGGGGCAGCAGCCGGTCGGCGAGTCCCTTGCTCTCTCAGGACAGTATCAGGCTGCGTAGACTCAAGTCATCCTCGTTCAAGCGTAAATGAAAGTTTGGCATAAATCTCAGGAAAACACACACACACCCCCCCCCCCAAGCTACCAACCTTTACGAAGGGCGTGGGTTTTCCTCCCTTTCCACATCCCGCGTCTCCCGGTCCCGCAAACTCTCAGGGGCACAGACGCGCGCGGCCTTTCATCTGCGGAAGCCCTTTCGCTGTCCTTCCGAGGCGGGAAAGCGCGAAGGCCGAGGTGGCAGCACCGGCGTGACCCGTCTCTGCGAGTGGGACGCCTGACGCATGGCGGGCAAGTGGCGGTGGAACAGACACGAGAGACGCTGCTCCTTCTGACGGTAACCTGGTTTTTTCGAGCTTTAGCGGGAAATAATGGATGGATAACAGTGTGTAAATTTAAGGTGTACAGAGTGTTGACTTGATCCACTTATACCGCCGTGTGATTACCACCCTCGGTTAGCTGACCTTCACCAGGTCACATAATTACCATTTCTTTTCAGAAGTGGGAAAATATTCAGAGCAACTTTCAAGTGTATAATACAGTCTTGATAACTAGAATCACCATGCCATACATTAGACCCCCAGAATGTATTCATCTTATAACTGGACAGTTTGTACCCTCTGATCAACACCTTTGCAGACCCCAACTCCCCAGCCCCTGGTACCCACCCACCTACTCTGTTTCTCTGCGTTGGGCTTTCTTAGATTCCATATTGAAGTGAGATCATACAGCATGTGCCTTCCTCTGACTTAACGGAATGCCCTCAAAGTCCATCCATGTGGTTGCAAAACGGCAAGATTTCCTCTTTCTGGTGGCTGAATAATATTCAGTATACGTACATATAATATACATACATATACACATAGGCACATATATATCACATATATACATATATATCTGACATATATCACAATACATATACATACACACAGGCACACACCCCCACGTCTTCCTTATCCATTCATCCGTTGCTGGACACTTGGGTTGTTTCCATGTCTTGGCTATTGTGAATAATGTTGCAATAAACACGGGAGTTCATATACCTTTTCAATACCCTGTTTTCCTTTGGTTATACACCCAGAAGTGGGATTGCTGGGTATAATAATAATTTTATTTATTTTTCGAGGTACTTCCATGCTGCTTTCTCCATCTTCCTATGAGCAGAAAACTAGTGTGTGTTTTTATTTTATTTATTTATTTTTTTTAAACTGAGGGATTTTTTTAAAATTTATTTTATTTATTTATCTTTGGCTGTGTCAGGTCTTCGTTGCAGTGTGTGGGCTTTCTCTAGCTGCGGCGAGCAGGGATACTCTTCATTGTGGCGTGCAGGCTTCTCATTGCGGTGGCCTCTCTTGTTGTGGAGCACGGGTTCTAGGTGTGCGGGCTTCAGTAGTTGCAGGACCTGGGCTCAGTAGTTGTGGCTTGCGTGCTCTAGAGCGCAGGCTCAGTAGTTGTGGCGCACGGGCTTAGTTGCTCCGTGGCATGTGGGATCTTCCCGGACCAGGGCTCGAACCCGTGTCCCCTGCATTGGCAGGTGGATTCTTAACCACTGTGCCACCAGGGAAGCTCCTTGTGTGTGTTTTGAAAACCATATTTACTACAAAAGAAGTGTGTTTGCATACGCCATAATTTCTCGATGTTGTCTAAACTAGAAATTCACTAAAGAGTAAAAAAACTAATAATTATTTAAGAAAAAAGAGCATCACATGATCATTACCATATTTCTATTTTTAAACCTGATATTAATATGAATTACAACTAAAACTTACAAGAACTACATTGTAGAGCAGGTATCACTTTTTCCCAGTCTTCAGATAATAAATTTTACTGCTAAATTCATATTGTTTAGGAAATTTGTTCATATTTGTGTGCTAAGGAGTTGAAGTGAGTACTATTTTTGAGCTTTTTTGGAAAAAGTGACATTTCACTTTAAAAAGGATGGTGTGATATAATCGACACTAATATGCTACTCAAAGAACGGGAAGGGAAGGAGGGAGGGAGGGAGGAAGGGAAGAGAAGAAGGAGAAAGGAGAGAAAGATTCCACAGCAGTGGAGGGGGATTCCTGTAGGAAACCTCGCCCAGGGGAGCCATGGCTGTTGGAGGCCCTTGAGAATCGGCCCATCCTCGGAGGACTCAGAAACTGACCAGGGCTATAGCACCAGGGTCCTGGGGCCTGTGCAACTGCAGGATAACGCAAGGGCTCTTAAGTCACGGTCCAAGAGTGGGTTTTAGGCAGGTGATCAGTGAATGCCTATAACTGTATGTAAATATTTATATCTTTTACCGCTTTTTTTTTTTTTTTTTTTTTAAGATTATGGGCACAGAGCCACCTAGTTCCTAATGTGTTACCTAACACTCTTTTTTTTTTTTTTTTTTAATAAATTTATTTATTTATTTTTGGCTGTGTTGGGTCCTCGTTTCTGTGCGAGGGCTTTCTCCAGTTGCGGCAAGCGGGGGCCACTCCTCATCGCGGTGCGCGGGCCCCTCACTGTCGTGGCCTCTCCCGTTGCGGAGCACAGGCTCCAGACGCGCAGACTCAGTAGTTATGGCTCACGGGCCCAGTCGCTCCGCGGCATGTGGGATCTTCCCTGACCAGGGCTCAAACCCGTGTCCCCTGCATTGGCAGGCAGACTCCCAACCACCGCGCCACCAGGGAAGCCCCCTTTTACCGCTTTTAATAGTCAATATTTTTTTCAATCATTCACACATTCAACAACAATTGATTGCTGACCGATGTCTAGATGCCTTAGTAGATATTGGGGATGTGATGAATGTAAGACCACCAGGTCCTCACGGAGCTCAGAGTCTAGTGGGTCACGGACATAAAATTACTGCCTCCCTTATTTGAGGGATTACAGACATTTTATTACCCATGTAATAAAAATGTCCTTCCCAAATCAGGTTCTTAGCTAACGTGTTAAATATCTTTGAGAATGTATGAGTGAACTCAAAACTGATTATGTCACCGTATCCTTACCTGAGTAAGAATATTTGGAGAAGATATTAAATATATCGAGTAGGCATTGTAATATTCAAATATGTACCTGAATTTTTAGAATGGTCTCCAAATAGAAATAAACCATGAATATATTTAGTTTTGACTCATAACCAAGTCCCAAATCTTATCTTCAGTTATATAAGTGTACAGAGGCTCTGAGGAGAGAATTGGTTTCTGAACACAAAGATACTTTGATTCTCATAGGCTTAAGAAAAATGAATAGAAATTTGAGCAACACGATACGATTCTCCTCAACTTTTGCTGTGACAAAAACAATTATGAGGCTAGTTTCTCATTTAATACTTTCTTTTTCTTAATAAGTACATTAGAAATGTACAAAGTGTATGAATTTTGAAAAGTTTGAACTTCTGATTTATTTACTTTTTCTTGCAGAAAATTGCTTGCAATCTACAGGTTTTGGTTTTCTTTTTTTATAAGAAAGTGCTTTAGTAAAACACCCACCTACAACCAAGAATATGGGATTCTTTTGTTTCATAGTTTAATAAGATAATCATTCAGTTACCTCCTTCCTTATTTATTAAAAAATATGCGCTGGACTTGTGTTATGTATCAGGCTTGTGCTACACGGGACCAACACGATGGTGACACAGACCACATGCTCCGGTCCAGTGTGCAGAATACAACACAGGAAGCGTAAGCAGAAACAGCGGGAGCCAAGGGGTTTGGCATTAGTTGGCAAGTGAGTACGGGATGCCCGAGATTCTGTCCAGTCTCCTCAGTCTCCCCTCCCTCAACGCCATGGTCCTCACCGCCCACATCTGCCCCACCAGCCCCAGGAACCAACCACCTGCAGTCCCACTGTCAGTACCCCTCCCGCCAGCTCATTTCCTCTGCACGTCCCCTGTGTCTCACTCTACACTTACAGCCAAATAATCTGCTGGCAACCACTGGCCCCTCCCTCAAAAATGACTTCAATTTCTTCCTTATTCCATTTAAATTATAAAATCCACCACTGTCCTCAGTCTCTTACAAACATTCCTAACTTCCCCCAGTTTTTCTCGCTGTCATGACTTGCCTCGTGAAACCACAGACCTGGTTAAGCCCAACTATCCACCTGTCCCTTACCTTTCCCCAAACACCTGAACCCCATGAGGGAAAACCACAGAGCCCTGCCGACCGGTCTGTTTCCATCCAGGACCACATCTCAAGCAGGCACGCAGTCACTCCTGTGGTTCGGCCACCCCTCCTGGTGGGCTTGACTTCCAGGCTCTAAAACAACTTCCCTCCTCCCTCCTTCCCATATTCTCTCTCTCTCTCTCTCTCTCTCCCCCTTTCCCTCCACCTCCATTCACTCTGCTGCAGATATTCTCTCTAATTCAAAGAGAAACTAGAAACAATTAGATAGGAGCTACCTCATGTGTCTCCCACCCTATAATCAAATCCGCCCACCTTCTGTTCCCTCCACAGACACTTCCTGCTGCCCGTCTCAGGGGACATGCCCTGCCTTATGGAATAGTCCGCCCCACCCCAATTGCTAAGGAACCTGTCACTTTCCCCTTTTCCTGCAGTATCCCTTCCTCCCCCCCATACCCCCTCCCTCATCCTCCGGAGGAATTGCCCATTTTCAGCTCCCTCCCACACCAGATTCTCAAAGAGCTTTAACTCCCCACCTCAGGCTCTCCTCCATCCTCTCCAGCTGGCTTTATCCACCTGCCACCAGGAGTCAGCCTCCTTCAGGGCTCCCTGACAGCCCCCCTCCACCCAGACATTCAGGGTCCCGCACGGATCTGATCAAACTTGAGTGAATATCAACCTGAAAAATCAATTAATGAAAAATGACGAAGTCTTTGTAGTTACTTGAAGGCCCAGTTACAAGTTGATCCTCAGAAAATGAAAACCAGAGTTCTTTTTCCTGGAAATTTTAAGAAAGGGGCCAACAGTCAGGATTAACCTGGACAAAGGGAAACATATACTTTCAGTTCCATTGCTCCTAAGCCAGGTCAGTGGTGTTTCCCTGCTCCTCTTTGGAGAAGAAGGCCTGGTCTCTGCGTCTTCAGAAGGCACAGCGGCGGAAGAGGCACCGTCCCTATCTGCTCACAGGACAGCTCTGTGGGCAGCCGTGCACTTACCCGGTCATTCCAATAACTTTCAGTGCTGGTATCATAGTCCCAATCTGAGGAAGAAAACCAGGGCTTGAGAGGTTGATATGTAAGCCTTTGACTCAGCAATACCACATGTATGAATTTATCATAGTACGTGATAAAAAGAATTGGGCACACACACACACAGATACAGCACTGCTCATTCCAGCCTTACTAAGACAGAAGAATATCAGAACACCATCTTTATACATAAAAAGGGATTAATTAAATAAAATGTCATCCGTACACATTTTTTATGAAGCTGTTACCAAGAATGAGGTATATTTACATTTATGTCTAGTAGACAGAGTCTACAATATGTTAAGAGAAAACAAAGTTATAAAATGTACATACTGAATAATACACTTTATGAGAAAACGTAGTAGCATTTACGTAATAGAGCATGCATGTAAGTAAGGTGTGCTCTGGGGCAGGCTCAGGAGAACCCCAAGTCCTCCGGGCGAGGAGAGGCGTGTTGGCAGCCTGGCTGCAGTCAGGGTACCAGCGCCTGAGAAGGAGGTGTGTGTACGCGCGTTGGCATCTGTACTCCCATAGACGTGGGGATGGTGGCTGCCTTGGAAATGTATGTGATTATGAAGAATACTTTTATCTCATCCTTCATAAAATTTGTAGTTTTCACTTTTCAAAGAGAAAAACTAGTACCTGTATATCAATACAGTTCTATATGCTATCAGTACCATATAGCTTTATATGTAGTATACATATGGTGAATACTACATGATAAACACTATACAGAAACACGTTTTTTCCTTTGGAAAAAATACATGTGAATTTATATTCAACTGAACTCTACAGCAAGTTTCCAAACATGATTTAGTGTGCATACTGTTTCATTGGGGACTATTACTTACAACTCCTTATGAAATTTTATGTAAAATACAGATTTTTATTTCAAGTCATTTATTTTCTTTGACTTTCATTAAAATATCAGTATTTTGTAAGTCTCTCTCTATACACACACACACACACACACACATATATATATAATATGGGAAAAGTGGCAAGTATTTAACACATCATGAATGTTTTTGCACAGAGAGTGAATATCAATTGGGATTTTCTCCAAAAACAAAGATTTTGGAGCATCTCGGGAAACTCTGAACTCTCTGATCCATGGTGAGTGGCTACAAGATATTGACAAGCTTTGATTCCCCTGTGAACCTCCGAAGGTTAATTTACCCATAGCTCCACCCAACTGAATAAATACTCTTGAGATTGTTTATACAAATCACCACCACAGAAGTAACTCCCACCTCAGACGTGGCCCAGCCGTGATGCTTACTCCCCACCTGGTCCCGGAGCTGGTCCCTCACTTTCCACTTCCCTGGTGAGGTGACCTGGGAAGAAGGATGCAGGTAATTTGCAGAGGTCACCTGGTCTGAGGGCAGGGAGGGAGTCACACCCAGTAGTCACGTTTGGAGCCCCGGCTCTGAAACCCCTCCATATTGACCCTGGAGGACACGCATTTTTCAACACGAGATTGTGAGGTTTAAAAGAGACAATTCCCTTTCTCTTTTAAAAATGACAGTGAGAGTAGATTTATTTTTATTTTAAAAGTCCTTTTGATAAAAATAAAATAATATGTTTTAAAAAGTCATAAAATATATGCCAAATATACCAAATGCAAATACTCAGTTGTTTTACTCTCCCATTAAATTTTTTTAACATCCTTTTTTTCATTTTTTTGGAAGTATAGTTGACATACGATATTATAGTAGTTTCAGATGCACAACAAAGACATTTGACATTTATTTACATTACGAATTGATCACCACTATGTTTAGTAACCATACGTCACCTTGTAAAGTTATTATAATATAACTGACTATATTCCCTGTTCTGTGTATTACATCCCCATGACGTATTCATTTTATAACTGGAAGTTTGTCCTTCTTAATCTCTTTCACCTACTTCACTCATTCCCCCACCCCCATCCCCTCTGGCAACCATCTGTTTGTTCTCTGTGTCTGAGTCTTTTTTCATTTTGTATTGTTTGTTCATTTGTTTTGCTTTAGGCTTTTCTTTCAGATTCCACATATAAGTGAGAACACAACATATTTGTCTTTCTCTGTCTGACTTATTTCCCTAAGCATAATACTCTTTATATCCATCCATCCTGTCACAGATGGTGAGATTTCATTCTTCATTCTTTTTTATAGCTGAGTAATATTCCATTATTAATATTCTGGCATATATAAATATATATATATATATTTCACACCTTCTTTGTCCATTCTTCTGTTTATGGGCACTTAGGTTGCTTCCATATCTTGCCTATTGTAAATAATGCTGTAATGAACACTGGGGTGTGGATATCTATTAGAATTAGAGTTTTCATTTTCTTCAGATAAATACCCAGAAGTGGAATTGCTGGATCCTATAGTAGTTCTATTTTTAATTTTTTGAGGAACCTCCATACTGTTTTCCACAGTGGCTGTACCATTTACATACCCACCGACAACGCACAAAAGTTTCCTTTTCTCCACATTCAATCCTGAGAGATTTACCAGCCTTTATTTACTGACATGTACATCACTACTTGTTTATTATTTTATTTCTACGATTATAATTTTTCTCTAATCTACGTATAGTTCTGTTTCAGTGGGATTTCTAAAAGGATGGAAAATGTGTGAATGATCACCCTGTCATATTCTAGGATTGTTTTTATTGCTTCAGATTTAGGTTGATAGGCTTGAGCTGGTAATACACAACTCCTCTTAAATAATCGACATTGGTTTGTTGAGGGACTTTCTTTATATCACAATAATTCCTCTTCTTTTATCTCCATGCCCATCCCCTATCTTACATGCATATTTATTTATATATGTATTTCTTTAGAATTATGTAGTGGGGGGTGTGTGTGTGTTATTTTGCTATAGAAATCATTCTATTTCTAACATTCTCCACCTTACTATGTTTTTAGAACTATTTTTCTAAACCTAGTAAAATTTTATTTTATTTTTTATTGGAGTATAGTTGCTTTACAATGTTGTGTTAGTTTCTGCTGTACAGCACAATGAATCAGCTATGTGTATATCCCCTCCTTTTTGGATTTCTTTCCCATTTAGTTCACTGCAGAGCATTGAGTAGAGTTCCCCGTGCTATACAGTAGGCTCTCATTAGTTATCTATTTTATACATAGTATCAATAGTGTATATATGTCAATCCCAATCTCCCAGTTCATCCCACCCCCATCCCCCGTGGGTATCCATGCATTTGTTTTCTACATCTGTGTCTCTATTTCTGCTTTGCAAATAAGTTCGTCTATACCATTTTCTAGATTCCACATATATGCAATAATGTACGATATTTGTTTTTCTCTTTCTGATTTACTTCACTCTGTATGGCAGTCTCTAGATCCATCCATATCTCTGCAATGGCACAATTTCATTCATTTTTATGGTTGAGTAATATTCTGTCGTATATATGTACCACATCTTCTTTATCCATTCCTCTGTTGATGGACATTTAGGTTGTTTCCATGACCTGGCCATTGTAAATAGTGCTGCAATGAACATTAGGGTGCATGTGTCATTTTGAATTATGGTTTTCTCCAGGTATATGCCCAGAAGTGGGATTGCTGGGTCGTATGCTAGTTCTATTTTTAGTTTTTTAAGGAACCTCCATACTGTTCTGCATAGTGGCTGTATCAGTTTACATTCCCACCAACAGTGTAAGAGGGTTCCCTTTTCTCCACACCCTCTCCAGCATTTAATGTTTGTAGATTTTTTGATGATGGTCATTCTGACCAGTGTGAGGTGATACCTCATTGTAGTTTTGATTTGCATTTCTCTAATAATTAGTGATGTTGAGCATCTTCTCATATGCCTCTTGGCCATCTGTATGTCTTCTTTGGAGAAATGTCTGTTTAGGTCTTCTGCCCATTTTTTTGATTGGGTTGTTGTTTTTTTTGAGATTGAGCTGCTTTAATATGACATATAAACAATGCATTATCTCAATTACTTCATAAAATTCCACTATTTTACTTATCTAATTGCCAGATAAATAAATGCTAAATCTTTAGTTTATCTATGAATTTTGCTGCTATAGCAACCTTGTGATTAAAATCCCTTTCACTTTGTCTCCTTGTGGATGCCTGAGGAGCGTCTTTGAAACATGTATATCACTTAGTATTAACAAATTACACAGAAAATCCTGTACAAAATTTATCATTGTTGTTCATCCTTCCCACACATTAAAAAAAATCCAAACCCAGCCTTCAAATCTGTCTCATAAACAATCGCTTTGCTTGCCCAGCGATCTTTTTGCCTGTTGCTGCCATTCTTCCAAATTACTATACTTCAGAATTTCAGATAATGGGAACTTTGATTGTAAAATGAGTCAGTGCAACAAATAAAGAACAATGGAAAACTCATTGCAAATTTATTTCTAAAGAAGGAGGACATGAATTTTGAATGTTGAAAGGTGTTTACAGTTTTTGTGAAAAGGCTTCAGAACGTGGAAGCTTAACTCCTTTTCTTAAGTGGTCAATGATTTGAATTAAAAAAGTGGAGCCCGAAATGTTGCACTGCTCTTTCAAAACTTTGCAGAGTGTTAGGTGTGATGCATGATAGTGGTGTGCTGGGGAGGACAGAAATTGTTGCTGCATGGACCTAATGTCACCACCCCACAGAATACCTTCAATGGTAACAATAATTGATTTTAGGGGCAACTAAGGTTCTCCTGAGCTTTCTATACAATGGGCCAGAAGCTAAGTGTCATCTGTGGATGAGCTCACGGTATTTTCTCTGGAGCCCTGTGAGCTCAATGCCAGTCTCATCCCATTTTACAGATGAGGGGTGGAGGCCTGTTTTGGCCCAGGGCTGGTGAGCAGGGGCCTGCGGTTGGAGCACAGTGTGTGGCCTTAGCACGGAGCCCTGCGTGCCGTCTGTGCGCCTGACTAATGAATCGACGTACTTTATTCCTTGAACTTCGATTTCAAAGCCAAAATCCTAACGCCTACTTTGGAGAGTTGTTATAATGACTAATTTGTCAAATGTCTGGTGTCATCTGGAATATAAAAGGAGCTCAGTAAATTTACTCACTACAATTATTACCAATTTCATCAATTGCTATGACAATTAGTCGTATTGTAGACATAATAGCTGCCATCACAGATAGACTGGGAGTCCTGACCTGACTCAGAGAAGTGTCACATCCTCTCCCCTTAAACACAAATGACTTCTCCCTCAGAAAGTGTGCTGTAACGTTAAAAAGAAATCAATCTACAGTGTTGCCCACAATCCTTTGCTTTTAATGGGCTCTTCATTTCATTACGTATTATGATAATTCTGCTAATTCGCCCTTCAGTAAACTACAACGTGAAAACTCAGTAGAAGAAAGTATTGTTTGCCTTAGCAAAAATTAGCCTCTGGCATACAACCAGACACAAAAAACTATCTATTTGGCGTGGGATTTGCAAACAAGTTTTCCTAATAGTAATTCTCAGACTCTGTATTAGAGCCCCTTCTACTTTATGGAAAGTAATTCTGATCTGCTGTGAGTATAACTCCTACTTAGTTGTGGCTGGAGCTCACAAAGGCAGCCTGTTCTGTAAGAGTTGATAAGCTTATAAGCAGAACACCAACCCCCGTAGGATTTTGTTAATTTGGAGATCTTTAATGTTCTTTAATTGCCTGATAATATTTTTTGAACTGATTTTAAGAATTACCTTTTAAAAATCATTTTCCCCCCATTTCCTTGGTTAAGATGGTGGAAAAAATAGAAAGGACTGAGCTATACTTTTCTTGAGCTAGAAATTGCCATCAGCTTGATTTTTCAGATGTTGCATTACTATGAAGCACGGTTATTTCTCAACACGCTTTTTACATGCCGAGTAGGAATGTGTTAAGGTGAGTGTGGAGGAATGCTATTTTACTGCCCTAGAGGGTTTTTGTTGTTGTGGCTTTGTTTCATTTTGTATATTTTTATAATTGCCTAAGTCCAGCTGAAAAAGCATAAGATATATGGTTGTAGATTATAACACGCAGCTCTGTCCTGCAGGCAAATATTGCCCAAAGTACAAATAAATGAGAGGTCTTTTATTAGAAAAAATACATAACTATAAAATGGCTAATACATTTGCTCTGTAAATTGAGAATAGATATTCAGGATAAATTCAGGCAAGAAATCCTCCTCCCAGATACTTCTGTGCTAGCTCTTTCCCTCATTCTGTAGCCATTTGTAAACACCTTTAGGCTGGTACTTATTAAAAATGATCTTGTGTTAGTGTAAATTATGCACACACACTCACACGCACACACACTCACACGCACAGATGCACATACATACACATTCACGTGCCCTGGAAGTGAAGACAGGCCTGGAGGTGAGGACAGACTGGGTCTGGCAGTGTCAACAAAGGTTCGTCCTAAAGGAACCCCGACCACTTCTGCCAACGCTCAGTGTCCACGGTTAGTCCTGTGGCCCCTCCCTGCCCAGGTGGGCACCGGCCCTGTGCCCTGGCCGGCAGGAGCAGTGACCAATTCCAAAGTCACCCAGGTGCGCGGCACAGCTTCCCATGCTTTCACAGGCCGAACGGGCTCCTGCACGTCCCAGGACAGCAGGACGGCCCCTCAGACCCTGGGGATGGAAGCCCGACTTGGCGTCAGGAGGTTTCACGCTGCTGCCTCTCGTTCAGGTCCTGCTGCGGCAGCTCTCGGCCTGCAGACCTGGATCTGCTTCTTACGGAGAAGGTTCCCTTCCCTCCTTTCCTCTCCGTGCAGCCGGACAGGAGCAAACTCACCGCCTTGAGCACCCTCCGGGGAGAAGCGCCCAGGTCAGGGCCCTCCGCCCGGGAGGACGGGTCCTCAGTGAGTCCCCATTTTGTTCCCTGACAGACACTCCCTTTTGCATGCGACCTGCGGCTGCACTTCGGGGACGCCTTTGGTTTTGCATCCTCACCTCTGGCGCGGCCTGTGACCCCCAACCTGCCTCCCCCAAGCCTGCCCCGCTGTGGGAGAGTGATCGAGCATCATTTAAATTCTCTGGCACTCGCAGACCTTCTTCAGGCTCAGGGTTTCCTCTACAATCAACTATTTCAAACTCTTGGCGAGCTTCTTATTTGGGGCTCCTTGCGACAATAGCTACACTCTGGTATTAGGGCCACCCAGCAGGTGTGTGGGAAGCACATCTTTAGCCCATTTCCTGGAGACAGACGTGTAATTGAGGAGACGCCGAGGGTACCATCCCACCATTGAAATTAACCGCCTCCCTGCCAGGCTGTGCATCACAGGTTGGCCGCTAAAATTGTCTACATTCCAACTTCTGTAAGTGATGGTCTTACTAAGTATTCATCACTGCAGAACAATTTCCCGTGGTCGCTGTCACAGACCGCCACAACCTTGGTGGCTTTCATTGGTTCATAAACTGGCCCCATCCCCAAGAGGACAGGGAGAGACCGAAGAAACTGGCAGACCTCCAGACTGGGGGGTGGCAGGTGTAACCAGCGGGGGGCTTACTTATGAGGCTTGCCTTGGACCGCAAGACAAGTGGCTATCTGCACCCACCAGCCAGATTTTAGACGTTTATAGAGGGCTTACCTGGGTTCCATCAGGTTCACTGTCTAGACGGCCTCGACCTCGAGGCTGTGTCTAGGGTGGGGATGGTGCAAACATCCCAAGGTCAGGGGTGAGGAGCCCCAGTTGCCCGGGACCAACTCGTGGGTCCTCTCAATTACTTTCTCCATCAGCTTTGAAACAGTACAGATCTAATTCTTACAGTTCTGCAGGCCAGGGTCCAAGGGGGTTTACAGTCTAACAGCCAGGTGTTGGTGGGCTGCCCTCCTTCCACAGGTGCCAGGGGAAGGTCCAGCTCCCAGGGGCTGCCGTGCTGTCTGCGTCCTGGCCCTCCTCCCACCTGGGCCAGGAGCACTGCCTCACCTGCATCACCTGGACTTTGACATGTTGCCCTCTCATCACATACGTGGACTTGTGATCACACTGCCCGCACCCCCTCCCTGACAGTCCGGGATGACCTCCCTTCTCAAGGTCAGCTGACCACTGGCCACAGTTCCGTCTGCAACCTTCACTTGCTTTGCCACGTTACGCACGTAACCACAGGCCTCGAGCAGGACGTGCATGTGTTTGGGGACCAATTATTCCACCTGCGGCTTGCTTTCTTCCCTCCATGCTTTTAAAATAATTTTTTTGGATCACCCTCAATGGACATCCCACTTGTGGTCCCATTTTTTATTTCAGTCAGGGTAGGTCTACAGTATTAACCACCACCCCCAAATCTGCATCCCTCACACAATGAAGATTTAATTCCTGATCCGGCTGCATGTACACGCGTGTGGGCCTCACCAGAGGAAAAGAGGAAAAGAGCCCTGACACCACTCACACTGGCCCTGAACGGGCATCCTTGCCCAGATCTGGTCATGGGCCCCTCTGCCACCGTCTGATATTGACACTAATGACACCACATCTGGCACCTTGTTTTTGCTAAGACAATATTTTAGTTCTTTAAGCAACCTTTAAAGCTATCATTCTGCTCTTGTTATAGATTGTGTTGTCAGCTTATGCTATGTTATCTTTCTTTTTCATAATATGATTTCAATTAATATACTGATCTCTCTAATCTTCAGATTTCTTATTCTATTTTTTTCAGATATGTTTTCCTTAATCCTTCTTAATTGTAAGGTTCTTAACTCCCGTTTTTAATCTTTAATTCTACCCACTGCTCTCATTTTAATTTTTCTCTCATTAATATTCTAACTATTTAATTATAATATTGTATCATTCATTTACTGAGTTCCTAGGTTTTTATCTTGAAGTTCATTTACTTTAGATCTCGTTATTATTTTTCTTTTACCCAACCGTTAGTCTATTATGCCCTTACTTCTCTTATTTTCAAATTGTACTAATTACCTTTACTTTGAATTTTATTTTAAATAACTCTTTTTTTATGTGTGAATATGGAAAACGTAGTTAACGGATATTACTTCTCTTCATCACAGCTTCTTCTTTCTTTAGGGAAGGAGCTAACCTTTTCCATAAGGTAATTCATGGTCCCTCATACGGTGGTCATGTTGAAACAGTCATTTCTACTGCACGATCCACGGCCTGGTGGGTGGAAGTTTACCCCTCCAGCTTTACAAATTTACATCACAGATGTAAGAAATGAGGAGGAGGAGACCCGTAGAGAGAGAGCAGACATTAAAAATAAAGAATGGAAGTTGTTTACCCAAAATTTTCTTTGGGAACAAGCCCTGGACTGAATCTCTTTCAAGGGTTTTGTGCAATACCTTTTAAAGAAAGCAGAAAACTTCTGCACCCCAGGCTCTGGGAGGGGAAGTTTCGTTAAAAGGCACCTGTTCTAAATGGTTGTCTTCTGCCTTCTGTGTCCTCATGCTGCTTTAACAAAGCACAACACACTGGGCGGCTTAGAACAACAGACCTTAAGGTCTTATAAGTCTGGGGGCTACAAGCCCAAAGTCAAGGTGTAGGCAGGGCCACGCCCCCCTGAGACCAGCCCCTTCCGACCTTCTGGGGACACCTCCTGGGAAGCATAGCTCCAGCTTCACGCGGCTTCTCGTAAGGACACCAGACCTACTGGATTAGGGCCCATGCCGCTCCAGGGTGACTCATCTTAGCTAACAGTACTTCCATTGACCCTGTTTCCAAATAAGGTTGCATCCACGGATATTAGGGGCGAGGACTTCAACATCTCTTATGGAGACACAGATCAATCCACAACATACATCAAGGTGCTGATTTCCAGACACCAGATTAACACCGACATCAAGTCATTTGTGGTGAGGAACACGCTGGCGAGAACTTCATCCTGAAACACAGAAGCTGGCGACTCATCCGTGGCCGAGGCTGGACTCTGCACAGCTGGTGCGAGTTTTTTTTTTTTTTTTTTTGAAGCTTTGGAAGCCATTTTATTTTTCTTTAATCATTCCTTTACCTCAGTTAATTTTAAAATCTTATTTTGCAGAGAGGCAATTTTAGGCTCCTGATAATATTTGGAAGCCTCAAAACACCAGTCAAAACAAGCATTCGATTCAGTTTTGGAAATTTTAGAGCTATGGTTGTCCAATTCAGTTTGGTTTTTTTTTTTTAACATCTTTATTGGAGTATAATTGCTTTACAATGGTGTGTTGGTTTCTGCTGTATAACAAAGGGAATCAGCTATATATATACATATATTCCCATTTCTCCTCCCTCTCGCGTCTCCCTCCCATTCTCCCTACCTGAGTTTTAACTGGTGCCCCTGAGGCTGCTGGTGGGGAAGCAAGCAGAGCGCTGGCCGCGAGCCGTGTGGCCGTGTGGACTCTGAAAACCACAGAGTGCTTCAGATGCACAAATGGGAAGGTCAGCAAAAAGGCCCTGGAATGTGGACAACCCTTCACTTAATCTCATTCTTTACAGCCAAACCCATTTTTTTAATACCTACGTGAGACAGAAAAGTGAATGCATTCATTAGCATGACCCAGAGGTAGAGCCCGTTTACAGCATATAAAAACAAGTGCAAACTGAATTCTATTGTTCCAAGATCTTTGCTTAACTGATGACCTTGACAACTATTTTGAAGGTCACGCACCACAATACATAATTACTCTTGCCATAAAAGTGTATGTCGGAATCATAACTGTATTTAATTAAAAGTGTACATATTTTTTAATCTTAAAGATGATATAGGTGTATTATTAGTTTATCCAGAGTAAATCAGTGTAAGAAATTTAGAAAATTTAAATTATCTAGATTTGTCATGAGAAAACTCAGACCTCATAACAGCTTAAATGAAAAATGATAATATATTGCACAGACTTTTTAAATCAAAATTATCAAACCAAATTGATCTGTCCAAGGCTTATCTTCGTTTGAATCGATTTCTTATAGGAAAAAATACTTCCATGCTAGCAGTTTCTCAAAAGTTTGTTCTTTTTATTTTTTTTCATTGAAGTCTAGTACACTTCAAGTGTTAGCAGTTCCGTTTTTTTTTTTTTTTTTTTTTGTAAATGTTCTTGGAATTCAAGGAATATTAGATTTATGCAAACACTTATTAGTCTAAAACCAGCCGGAGAAGGGCTCCTTTATTTCAAGGGGCCCCATAGTCTAATTTATTGATTACTCTGGAGGCAGGACTATCTCACAGTGGCAGGTGAGGCCTTTTTCTGACTACAGGTGTGCAGACTCGCAGGGCACCTGCAGCGGCTTCGGCTTCTCAAGTTCAGCCTGGGGTGGAGAAACACAGACACACCGCAAGGCACGTCCGTATCCCTCTCTGCCGTGTCCAGACAGTCCTTGTCCAGACACAGACCAGACGGCAGACTCGCAAATCCTCCGCTGTTGCTGCCGACGGACCTCGTCACAAGCCGGCTCCTTGCCCTCCGCTGCCCCCAGCTGAGAACAAGTCATCGAGCACGCCCGACCAGGACCAGCGAGGAAGCCTGGGGAGGGCAGGCCTAGCGTCGCTCAGGCTGTGGCTCTGAAGGCCCTTTGTCCACAACCAGCGGACTTTGAGTGAAGGAGACTTTCCTCCGTAATGTGGGTGGGAGGGCTTGAGAGCAAAAGCTGCGGTCTCCCAAAGAAGAAATTCTCCCTGAAACACCCAATCCCGGCTGCTGGCCTGCCCTCCAGACTCCAGACTGCCTCAGCCATCTCCCTCTTTGTTCCTCTCTCTCAGCACATGTAGGGACCCAAGGTTTCAGCAGGGGAGACAAATCGAATTGACTATCTGACCTTCGCCGCACTTCACACTGCCGACTTTATTCTCACCACGGACTGTACGGTTTATATCTGGTAAGTTGTACGGAGTCGGGCCTGAGTTTGCTTCCTAGGGCTACTGCTTATCAGCTCTGTGCTCTTAATGTATTTCACATCTTCTCCTTTAGTTTTATCACCTGTAAAATGGAGGCGAATCCACTTCCTAGAGATTTTCAAATATTGACATGAAGCAGTGCAGGCAAAGCACTTAGCCATGAAATAAGCATGTCATGGAGCAAGTGCTCAGGAGATGTCAGCAGCCCTCACACCTCCTGCTGCTGTTGGTCTGATTACATGTGCAATATAGACGTATTATTACCACTTGCATCTCTTCCAAAAAGTTGGGATAAATTAAATGTCCAATATTATGTTTTAAAGCCTCACTAGAAAGAATCTGATGGATTTGCTATTCTCTGTTCCCCCAATTTTTGTGACTTTTCTCTCCCTACGTTTTATGATAAAATCACTGATTTGTTTGTTCAGTAATTCTTTGCAAATAAGACTAACAGAAATAGATGTTCTTTCACTGGGCAAAGGGGATCATAGGAAGGAAGTTTATTGATTTTGGCTATTTTGTCTTTGGGGAGGAAAAACGTAATTGTTTCTTGGCAGAGTTTAGTCTGCTTCCGTCCAGGGTCGCTGAGCCTCACTCACCCGAACTCTGAAGCCGGGAAGAGAGGAGACTTAACCCTTCAGAGGTCTTGCTGATACTGAAAAGTGCCGTGATGCTTTGGACAGAGGAAGGCCAGATGTAAGGGCCAGAAGAGAGAGAGAGCCCCTTTGACTCTGCTTTGAGGGTTATCCTGACTTCACTGCATCCTCTGCACTGCTAGGGATTTGCCCTGGAGCGCGGAGCAACTCGCTGGACCATCGTCGGGATCTAGCTGAGATGGGGAATCAGTGTCTCTTCCCATCACGGGGAACAGTGAATAGCGAAGCCTCCTGGAGAAGGGACGGCTGTCTCGGGGGCGTCCTCCGAGGTCCAGGGCGGCAGTGCTGCTGTTGGGTTCTCTTCCTGATTAGTTCTCACTTGGCAGTTCCACTGAAATGTCAGAGTAGAAGCTCCTTTCTGAAATACGGAAACGGCGTGAGCGTGGGTAGACCTTGGTCTCCCCACAGCAGCGTGGACAGTTTTCGGCATCAGAGCTTACAGTGAGCACAAGTCTCCCAATCGCTGGGATGGATTTCCCAGTTCAGTGGTTACAATTTTCCAAATGACTGAATTTGACGTACAGTTTACCCAGAACCGACAATACCTTTCAGGCTTTTTGATAACAAACCTTCTCAGTTTGGGAATATAGTTTACTTTTTCGACACGGATTGTTGAAGGCTGATTTAATTTGTCTTATTTAGTAGCCACAGAAAAAGCCTAAGTCCTGGGCTTGTTTAATTATTATTGCTCAGGTCAGCATTTTAGGGGAGAAATAGGCTTTTTGCTGATGTTTGAAGGAAGATTCTGTTATGCCGCTTCTGTTAACCATGGGACAAGTTAAGGAAATGTCTCTCTTTCACGTTGAGTACCCTTAAGTTTACTTCACTGAAGCTAAATATCCTTCAGAGCAAGGAAGGTCCCTAACCCTTGATTTACTTGCCTGATGTTCTAATATGTGTTTTTTGTTTACATCCTCACAAGCATTTTGACCTTTTCCATTTAACAAACAAGGGCTTTATGTTTTCACTTTAGTTTTCCAACACCAGGTATTTTATGTCAAATTCCTGGGCCTTTGACAGCAGCTGTTACAACCAGTAACTGTTGTAACACTGTTCCCTTTCCAGGAGAGCAAGGAAACTGTGCCAAAAAGATTGATTTGCTGATATTTTGCTGTTATAAGACATAGAGTTAAACTGTTAGGAGAAATTCCCAAAGCCAAAAGGAGTTCTGCAAATATCAGCCAACTGCCCTGAAACGTATCTGGCTTTATTAAAATGCCTACAACTCTCCACCCGCCTAATCTCATGGAAACAGAAGTTTGATCTCCTTACTAAGTATGACTTCACTACAAATGTTTTGCATGGCTTTATTTAAAAAGTATCAACATTTAAATAGAAGAATCAGTGTGAGTTTTTCACTCTGATTTAATGGAAATGTCAAAGAAAAAATAAAACTATCAAATCTGTACTATTGGAAAATGTCAAACTTATGGACACACACACACACAAAACCATTTCATATATCTTATCTCATTATATATTTCCAACAGCTTTCGGATGTAAGTAGAAAGGCAGACAGAAGATATATAGCATGGTAAGAACATGAGCCCTCGGGGATGGAAGACCAGGGCATCTTACCAGCAAACACTGAGTTATAAATTTAACGCGCTTATCACCTCCTGAAGCTCCACCTGAAACAGCGCCACTAACTTCCTTCTTTCTTGTCGGATGCTTTACCAGGTCCAGGTCCGGGTGACTGGAGGTGGTGGTGGATGGGATGCGTCTATCCTCACAGGCACTGGGGCAGGGCTGCCACACGGACACACCTTCTTTAGGAGGCGAGACCAGACCTTCCGTTAGGATGAACTGCAATCTTATCACTCATCTCAGTACTGTTCGCCAATTCCTGGACACAAGCAGAAAACCAACGTGTACAGTTTCTTGAGCAGCCTGAGAACTGAGTAAGAGATTTTGGTTGTGCTGTCATTGTTCATTTATGTGTTGATTTCCTCAGGACACTAAGCCTTTGAAGTATTTTAGCTCTTGAATTCATCTTTATAGACTCATTAATTAGCAGACACCTAGCACAGAAATAAAATCACAGAATATTTGTTAAATAAGTAAACACATAGGATTTTTTTCTTTTTCATACATTAATAAGGCAACTTGTTAGATCTGGACTGGGAGAATTGAAATAAAAGTAAATAAAATGTTTAGAAAATCTAGAACTTAAACAGTAATACTAACAATATATTGTATTAATTGATCACATATTTTTAAAGTAATTACTTTGTGCTGAGAGTGGTTTTCGGTGGTACAGATCCAATGGAAGCAAGATTGATTTGATTTGTGTCCTTACCCTTAGAGAGCTTACGATGTAGCCACACGGCTGTTTTATTAGGATGAGTTATCTTTACCAGATGGAGGTGAGATCAGCACCATAGGAATGAGCAATATATTATTTGCAATGTTTTGGTGCCTTGAGAAGATTCTGTGCCCTTGCGAACTCACACTAGGATATCTTTTCAGCACATTTGGACGCTCAGTAGGAGTTTGGAATATATTTCCTCAGAAATAAACCCTTGACACTGGACTAGTTACAGAGCAGGGTTGTGTACAGAGCAAAGCATAGGAAATTGGTAAAAGGTTCTTCCAGGACACGGTTAATCCTACCGTTGTCTGGACCAAGATCTGGGCTCTGCACCTCTTCCAGCTCCCATTAGGGTCATTAGCAGCTCTCAGGATGACGCCGAGAGGATCTAAAAACTGAAACGTCAGAGCTGGAATGAACTTTAGAAATCATCTGGTCATTTGACAGACCAGGAAACCCCAGAGCCAAGAAAGTTCCTGCCCAGCCCGTGACAGGCCCTCTTGGTCATGGGTTTGGAACTTTCATTCCCAGCCCTGCCCACTGTCTGAGAACTCAGAGTAACAGATGCCAGCGCACGCATTGCTGAGACAGAGCCAGAACAAGTCCCCGTCCCCCCAGCTCTCCATGCCCTCCTGCTCAGAAACAGATAAGGCTGCCAACCCATGACTTCCCTCCCACCCCGGTCTCTAACCAGGGTAGCCTCTCTCCAACCAGGAACTGAGAAGGTGGCTCCAGCCTCCCAGGAAGGGGAAGCCACCCTGGAGGGCATGGGAAGACCCAAGCACTAGAGTCCCCCCATCACCCTTCTCCAGGGGAGCAAAGCAGTGTCATCAGTGCAGGTGAACTCGGAGACCCCAGCCAAGCCAGTGGTCAGAACAGCTGGGGAGTGCAGATAAGGAAAGCAGACAGCAATAACCAGGGCTGGATGCAGCTTCAGAAGCACAGCCCCATCCATCTCCTTTGTGTTTCGTCTTCTCCTACCTTTTCAGTTGAACTTCAAGATGAGAAGGGGGAAAGTCAGACAGATAATTAACAACCCACAGCAGAGAAGGGAGACAAACCCCTCCCTGCGGTGGGCAGGGAAGGAAGAGAACCACTTAGAGTAGCAAGTACTGTGTATTTACTACTGGGTACCAAGGATGTCTGCTCCTCACAAGGGCCCTATGAGGGGCATATCCTTATCCCTACCCTACAGATGAGAAAACTGAAATTCAGAGAAAACCCGATCCAAGGTCCCACAGCAGCCGAACAGCAGAGATAGGTCTGAACCCGGATCTGACGTCTGACTTAGAGTGCCCTTTGCTTTTACACCTGTCTGGAGCAAAAGCCCCTGAAGCCCCCACCAGTCACCTGTGTGAATAGGCCAATACCAACACGTGGGGCCAGCTGAGGTAGTGAAGACCTTTCTCATTGACACCAATTCCTTTTCCCTCGTAGAAAGTCGATCTTTGCCAGAGCCCCGGGTTAGGAGGCAGGGAGCTGAGTTCTTGTCCTGGCTCTGGTCCTGACTCCACTGTGTGAGTCAGGGCTGGCCACCGCACATCTCTGGGCTCAAGTTTTCTCATCCGTAAAGCAAGTGCACTGAACCAAAAGATCAAAGTCCATTCGGACTCTAAGAGTCTCTGCTTTTGAACGAACAGCCTAACAGACCAGAGCAGAAGGCTTCAGGGCGGAATGACTTGCTTCCTAAAGAATCTCCGCCGGATGTGAAACTGGTCTGGACGATGGCTACAGAGGCAGAGGCACAGGGCATGACCTGGGCCTGAGGGTAGCCATAACTCCCTCTCCTCCCAGACTGCCCTCTGGACCCTGCGGCCAGCATCTCCTGGGTCTCACTCACCACAGAGCCTGCAGAGAAACAGCGACACGCTGCAGAAGAGAAAGAGTACGAGGCAGGAAGTCAAGAGATCTGGGTTCAAGTTCTAACTCTGTCACTACCTAGTTGTGGGGGTCCAGGCAAATGACCTCCTTTGGCCTCCTTTTCCCCCAAATCAGCCCACATCGGGGAAAGGAAGAGGGATTAGTTACCCGAACCAGAGAGTGGAAAGCTAGACTCATCCAGCCAGGCATTTCCCAGACTGCTCTAAAGAGCACTGCCCCAAGAGATGTTAATGGATGAGCTCAGAACAGATAAGTCTGAAAAACAACCCATATCCCCTTTTGGAAATTCACAAGGCACAATGGCATAGGAAGCCTCTGAGAAGTTCTGCACTGAGCAAACGTGTTCACCTTTGTTCCTTCAAACATCCTTAAGCCTGGAACATTGTTATCAGGGCACACCTAGTTACCATCCTGTGGCGTGCTGGCCAGGCCACCTTTGATTTACAGATTGACCTCAGGATGATTCATGTCCTAACTCCTCATATCGTAAAACCCCTGTCCTCACCCCCAGCCCCTCAGAATAGTCACATTCAGTACCAGGCATGCCCCCTCACTCTCAGAGCCAGCTCAACGCCCGGATCCTCTGCGAGGGGCCTTCCTCTCCCCTGTCCCCAGAGCCGCTATAATCTCCAAAACGGGACTCACTGCCAAGGGCTGGGGGACATCTCCAGCACAGAGCCAGGAGGCTGCGATCCCCTAACATCGCCTTCATGTAATAGGAAAAAATACCAATCGTTACATATGAGAATAAGGACTCATTCTCATCCTCCTCCCTGACCCTCTAGGTACCTGGCACTGTGGCCTGTGGACTTCTGGGCATCATTTCTACTTTAAAACAAGGCCCAGGTTTTGGCCTAGATCCCCAGAATCAGGGTTGGAAGATTCTGTCAAGGCCATCTCCTCCACAGCATTCCCAACAGAATACTCCAGAAAGCCCACATCAGGGTTAACCATACTGTTAGCAGAGACCTTCTCCCCAAGTTGCTGTATGAGCTTCCACTCTGGCCCTTCCAGTGTGTGTCCCTTGCCTGGGGCTTCTGCTCTTTCTGAAGGGTACAGGGTGACAAGTTTGGGGGATGGAAGTGCTCTTCCAGCTGAGCCATTCCCCTGGGAGGAGGCTGAGCTGAGGTGGCTATTACCCCAGCTCATGAAGTGAGGTTCTCCCCACACCTGAGGGGTACCCTGTCATTACCTCTCTGAGGTGCCTGTTTTTACAGGTGAGGCCCTGAGGTCACGGCACAAGATGACAGGAAGCCAGGGCACTTGACCCCGTGTGGTCCCACCACTACTTTCTAAGTTTGAAACTGGGTCTCGGGGTCCTCATGGCTGGAGAGGTGGGGAGAGCAGGCAGGTGAGGAGGGAGCATGGCTGCCCCCTTGCCCCTGACAAAGCAGCCCCAAGGAAGCACCTGGCTCCTCCTGCCACCACCGGCCAAGCCAAAGGCGCCAGCTTTGAAACCAAAGCTCACCAGTGAGATGAATATTTCAGAGCCCCAGAGAACTGGACACCCGAGGGACCTTCCATGACATCTGCCTCTGACCCTGGTTCCCAGGCCTACCCGCCTCATCCCATGTCCAGGTTCCTCAGGGGGAACCCCAACCCCTGGATACCACACAGAGGCCACCGTGGGGTCAGAAGGGATAGTGACCCCCAGCGGACAAGAGCTGGTGCAGAACCCGCAAGATCAGGGCCGAGCCTCCCAGCAGCCTTCCTCCACTGCCCCTCCCGCTGTCCTCTGTCTCCACGGTTTTCCCCTTTCCCATTTTCCTGTTTGGTTTTTACTCCGACCCAAAGAGGCCATGTGGAGGATAGTATTGATACTTCCGGGTAGCTTTCTGAATCCAGTCTGAGGGCAGTGGCTAGAAGGGGGTGGACTGAGGCAAAGTCGTGGTGACAGAGGTGGCAGGTTCCCCACGCGAAGAATGGGGGCTGCTCATGGCTTCCACCCGGTCCCCAACTCACTCAAATACTCAGTCACCTGTCTACACCAAAGCTGCCACCAGGGCGTGCAGAGCCAAGCCGAGGCCAGGCCAGGCCCTGGGCCGCCTCCCCTCCCCCTCCCACCAGCTTAAGGCCGTGACAGCCTTTATCCCACTCACAGCTGGCCACCCTGGGGCTGGCACTGTGGACACGCCCAGCGACAGATACGCGCCAGGAAGCGGGGGACAGGACACCCTCAGACTCTGGCCCGATTGTGCCCACAACCCGCGGCTCGGCTCCCAAGGCTAAACAGGCGCCACTCGCCCGCCCGGGGCGCACAGGGAAAGAGAAACGCCAAAGGTGAGGGAGACAGAGCCCCATTCTGGCCCGCTGCGCACTCCAAGAAAGTTTGCGACCCCATCCCAGCGCCGCCCCAGCCCTGGCCGGGTCCCCGCCGGCCCGCGGCCCCCCACTCCCGCCGGCCCCGGGCCCCTGGCTTGCCTGCCGCTCCCGACGGTGCGTCCCCGGCCTCCCGGTGTCGCAAGTTGAGTACCCCCTCGCCGGCCTGGACTGGACTGGTGTTCCACGCCCCGCCCCGTCGCGCAGGCCCCAGCCGGGCGCTGGGGTCCGCCCCGGTCCCGCCCGCATCCGCCCCGGTCCCGCCCGCGTCTGCCCTGTTCGCGCTCCTCCCAAGTCCCTGAGAACTTCCTAGTGTCTTTGGATTTTAAGGCATTACGTGATCATTGTTGGAAACTCAAAACTACAGGAAAAGATCACTTCTTCCCACTCCTCCCGACTCCCAGCGGCAAGCGCTTGCTTTTGATGCTTCTTTGCCTATATATATCTACGTATTTGACTTGTTTTATACGATGTTTTGCTTGTCGCTTTTTTTTTTACTTCACATTTTTGCACGAACATTTTTCTTGTCACTAAATATTCTTCAAAAGCATAATTTTAAAGCCACAAAGTATTCTATCACACAGCTATTGCTGATTTATTAAATCGGTTTCCTACTTTTAAGGACATTTAAATTGTTTCCCATTTTTCTCATTATGAAACATAAATCAGTGATGAACATCCTTGACAAGTCTATGCTTTGAAGCCAAATGTACTTTTCAAGTTTTAAACTTCAAACGTCCAAATGCAGAGATAGATGGAACTTAGAACCTCTGCCCCTGGGAACTAAGACATTGCCTGCCTGAAGTTACTTCAACCAGGAAAGCAGGTGTTTTAGAGTCAGAAATCCTGGGGTGTAGATCACTACAATCAGTGCACAACATTGTGTTGGGGGCTTTGCACCTGTAGTCTCAACCCTCACAGCCACTAACGGTAGAATGTACTAGTCATTCCATTTTACAGGCAAGGAAATAGGTTCTGGGAAGTTTTGAAACGTTGCCGGAGTTTACGTAGTTCCAAAGTCCATGGTTTTTTTCCATTACGCCAAGGCTACCGGTAGATGAACGGCTTTGTTTAAAGTGCTTATCTCGTGCTAGTAGCTGCAGATCTGCACTGCACTGAATGTTGTTCACAGCCTGTTGACACTTTTCCTTTTTGAATGGGGAGGGGTGTGACTTGACAAAACACAGCTTGAAATGAATGCGGTTGGACAACCTCGGGATTCCAAACCCATCACTAAGCACTTTTCTTTACATTATTATCTCCAGCGGCCAGTCCTGCTCTTTCACAGAGCAAGGCTTAGGAAGGAGGAACCTGTGGACTCATCTGGAAGCTCATTTGCATACTAAACATAAGTGAAAGCAGTGTGTTTACTACTAGAAAGCATAGTAAGCAAGGTTACCACTTGGACTGTATTGAGACCAATTAAAATAAAGGTGTTGTTTAAATTGCCCCCTCCACACACACTGTGTATGTTTGTTTGTATATAACTTAAGTAGGAGTTACTCAGGGGCACTGGTGGACATTATGGTGGGCTAACTCCCCCAGCCACCCCAACCCTTCAGTGTAAGTTCGGTTTGGGGTCAAAGACCTCACTTTAGGAAGTCCCCTCCCAAAGGGAGCAAGAACGCACCGGGGCAAGTACAGTTCTGCTCAATATCAGTTTACCCCTGGATCACAGGACAGAGCCCTCATGAACTGCAAAGCCCTGCCGCATCTGGCCGCGTCTCCTGACATCCCTTCATGCTGCCTGCACTTGGGCCCCTTCTCCAGAAAGTACGCTCCACTTTCTAGAACTGCTACAATGATTTCAAGCGGATTCATTTTCCAGCCAGCAATCACATCCACCCCCTGGGAAAGTGGTCCGTGGGGATGCACACAGACAAGCCCAACACAAGCCTTGCTCCATGTTCTTTCTCCTGAGCCCATTTTCTGATCATGGAATCAAGATTGTGTTGACTGAAAGAAAAACACACAACGTAAAACTTGTGAGTTAAGTTTTATTCGGGGACCTTACTAAGGACCATAGCCTCTCAGATAGCTCTGAGAAACTGCTCCAAAGAGATTAAGGAGGAGCCGGAATATACAGGATCTTTTTTGCTGGGAAAAACATGTATTCAAGCATAAAAAGGTTACTGCTGATCACAAAGAACAGATATCTCAAGTTGATGATTTTAGTGTTCTATGTATGGGAAGATGCAAGAATCTGGGGTCATTAAAATTTTTTCTTAGATATGCATCTTAACTATCTAAGGACACTGATATCCAAAGCACAGAATGCCTCCTGTTGTTTTTTTTTTTTCCCCCACCCGGAATTCCCCTCAGGGTGCACTGTTGGTGGGTGACTGCAGTGACCAATGGCTTGATCCTGTAGAACTGGAATGGCAAGCAATGTTTTTTTCTTGACAATGATAATCCTAAAAGAACATCAGAAGCCCCAGGCCCAGGGTGACCATTCACAATAGGTAGTCAATAGTGATGTCTCCTTCTCTGGACCCCATTGTATGCCTGGATAAAAGGGATAGGGCCTTATCTGCAGAATCCTTAGCAGATTATTAATTAAGGCCCTACTGTCTGCCAAGCAGACAGGAATTTCCGGTTCTAAAGATGACAAAACTGAAGGACACAGCCCTTGACCTCAAGAAACTCACAATCTAAGGGAGAGAGTAAAAGACCAGATAATTACAATTTTGTCAATTTTACCAGTGCTGGGATAGAGGAGTGTTCACTTGGTTCTGTGGGATCCCAGAAAAAGGAGCATGGTGTGGGAGTGAGGGATGTTTCAAGAAAGACTCTTGAGGGGGAATTCCCTGGCAGTCCAGTGGTTAGGACTCCAGGCTTCCACTGCAGGGGACCCAGATCGATCCCTGGTCGGGGAACTAGGATCCCACAAGCCGCACCACATGGCGGCTGGGGAAAAAAAAAAAAAAGAAAGAAAGACTCTGGAGAGGCAGTAACACCTGATTCCATGTTGGTGGATGTTTAAGAATCAGCCTAGCTCGTGCAGGGGCAGGGAAGCAGGTTCTCCAGGCAGACAGAACAGCATCTGAAGCAAGGAGCTTAGGGCCCCTTGTCCCAGCAATCTTGGATGGGGCGGGTGGAGTGGGGCGAGAGTGGTAAGAAATAGGGCTGGGCAAGGAAGCAGGGGTCCAGGAATTGAAATTTTACCCTAGGGCAACAGGGAGCCAAGAGACTGTCAACAGCCATCTAGAGGGAGGTTGGGAGGACAGGGGAAGCTTGGTGGTACCCCTGGGTAAAGTTGCCAGCTTCAGCAAAGAAAGATGCAGGACGATCAGTTAAATTGAACTTCAGACAAACAACAAATCACTTTTAGCATAAGTATGTCCCATTGCCCCATACAATGTTGGGAAATACTTACACTATTTATTTGTTTCTTATCTGAAGTTCAGATTTAAGTGGGTGTCATGTATTTTTCTGGTGACCCTGCTCTGGGAGGAGAGTCAAGTCAGTGGCCGCAGGAAGGTTGGGGGATGAAAGGCATCAGGCTGATGTTTATTTTAGGGATGGAGTAGCCTAAGCTTAGTGATTGATGACAGGGGGTGGAGTGGTTCCCTGGAGCCCAGATGGACCCCAGGGAGTGGGTGGGAAAACTTGACTGGAGTGGGGGTAAAACCGAGCAAAGGGCTCGCCTGCCCACGGCACGGAAAGCCAAACACTGACAGCTGGAGTTTGCAGCAAAGTAAGGGTTGATTACAGGGCGCCAAGCAAGGGAGTGGAGTGGGAGGCAAGCCTCAAATCCACTCCAACTTGGTCTTTGAGTTAGGGGGCTTTTTAAAGGGGAAGCACAAAGAGACTGGGATTAATCATCATTTTATGACATTTCTGTGACATTTCTTAATCATAGTTTTGGGAGTCGCGATGTCTCTTGTTTACAATTCTCTGCCCAGGTGATCCATGACTCCAGGGTCCATTAGCTCATCATGCCCAGAAGAAACAACCTGAGTTTGTATGTTAATGATGATATCCATAATAACAATTTTAGTATATTAACGATGTTACCGACAACAGCAATTTTAGTCATCTGACTCGATTAGTGTTCGGTTAGCATAGAATTGAAATCAGAGGGGACAAGAAAGGGAATGAAGTTTTGGATAGAGAGGTTAATCATAAAGTCAGTAAGGGAACTCAGTTTTAGGGGGACTTGGTTTCAGAGGATCCAGAGAAACTTCTCTGCTGCCCAACCCCAGGGCTCCACTAACTGGTTCCACACATTCCTCCTGCCATATGCCCTGTTACTTAGAGCTTATGTGTTACTCCACCCAAGAGAGGTCTTTTCATTTATCACTAACTTTCTCAAAGAAGCTGCCCTTTTCCAGAAGGCTTTGTATTACTGAATTGAGGCATTTAACCTGGCCTGGAGTAAATATGCCTCTTTCTCCTTTTGGAAGGCAAGGACAAAGTCTCATTTATCTCTAGGCCTCAGCACAGCCCATCCCCATCATCCATGGAATTTAAGGAATTCTAATGCTCTAAATTGGCATCAGGGCAAGGCTCTCAGGCAGGAATGACAGATATTAGAGTAGGGGGAAGGACATTAGAGTTCTTTCCCCTAAAAATTAGCCTTAATATCCATAAACATTAGTTAGCACTTTCATAAAGAAATAGGGAGTGGGAAGAATGGTGGATTCAATGTCCCAGGAGCAAGAGCATGTCCCAGCTTTGCCAGGAGTGGCTGTGAGGCCTGGGCCCACCTCTTTATCTCTAATGGGTTTAATGGGTCTAATTGTACTGCTCTTTCCTATCTCCTACGACTTTCAATGCCTCAAATGAAATCATCTATGTGAAAGGCATTGAAAATGGCACACAGTGATGTTGTTAGTGACTCTACCAGACTAGACAGAGCTGGAATCAGGTTAGATAAGAACTTCTCCTTCCCAGGAGGAAGGCTGGACTACAGAACCAGCCTGACATTCACCACACCGCGATGGCCAGGCAGGGTGCAGGGTACAATGCTTTCCAATCTTCCCTGACCATCAGAATCACCCGAGGGGCTTGTGAAAATATATAGATTTGCTTGGAGAGTCCTCTTTCTAGATCTCTGAATCAGAATCTTCAGGGAATGTGGAAATGAATCCCCGAAGGAGAAAGTAATTATCAGCCAGCTTTGGTGCTAGACAGACCTGGGTTCTGTTTAAATTGCTTAACAGTGGTTTTGTGACATTGGTCATATTACTTCTCTGAGCCTTGGTATCCTTATCCATATAAAAGGAGGTGATAGTATAGGACGGTAAGGATTTAAAATAGCAGTTTTAAAGTGCTTGGGACCTAGCAGAAACTCAATTGCTATTGTTGTTTGTGAGATAGAAACCCAGTGACTCAGTGATTAACACAACCTCAGTTTGGCCAGCTATATGATTTCGTTTGGAAGACTAAACAGGACGTAGATGGAGGAATTTGCGGTAGCTCAAGAGGCCCAGGTTCCTTCCAGCTGTGTCCTCTCACACCCTGCCCATGGCCGCCCACCGTGGACCTCTGCCTTCTGAGTCATCCCCACCTGTGGGGGGGTTCTCAGCTTTTGCAACCCCCCTCCTGGTCAGATTGAGAAACCCTTCCTCATATTTCACTTGCATTTGTCTAAACAACTCCCCTCTCGAAAAAAACCCAACAGCCATTTCCTCTTATTTCCAGCCCAAGATAATAGCTGCCCTGGAACCTCTCATTACCATTAACTGCATCCGCTATGATCTCAATTTCAAGCGCCCCACGCTCTGACCACCATCTCTCTTTCCAGCTCAAGGACCCTGCCGCCAACAACTCCGTGCCCACATTGGGACTGCCCATCTGTGAACTGTCTTCCCTGTGTCTCCCAGCCTCGATTCCCTCCTTAACCAGCTCAGATCCATCATTAGAATCACTCCATTCCGTTACCCCTCTCTGCCTTGTGGTACTCAGCAGGCAAAACTGCAGCTCTGCACCCACATACTGAAAAGGAGGAGAAAAACACGCAAGGCACTGACTGATCTCACTCTGAGTTCAGAAGACTTAGGTTCCTCTCCTCCATTCATGTTAACATTCCCATCCACACTTTCTCCAGTCTCTTCAAAACTCCAGCACCTGCTCCACAGCCTCACTCTCAGCCTTGACTTTGCTTCCTATGTCACTGAGCAAAGAAAAGAACTGCCACCTGTATCTCCACTTGGCTATCTAATAGCTGACCGCTTCTCAAAATTTATGTGCAAACAGATCACGTGGGGATCTTGTTAAATGCAGATTCTGCTGCAGTAGGGTGGGTGGGGCCTGAGAGTCTGCATTTCTAATGTGTTCCAGGTGATGCTGGGCTGCTGGTGTGGGGACCACTCTCTGAGTGGTGAGGTCATGGGCATCTCAACCTTAATAGGTCCAACATTTAACTCCTAATCCCTACCCCCATCCATAGCCCAGTCTGAATGAGGATTCTCGCGGCTTCCTCCTTCTCCATCAAGGATGCAAGATGCACAGGAGGGGATGGAGGGAGGGATATCAAAAGGAACTCCAGCTTTGTGAGTGCTGTCCAACAGAAATATGGTGTGAGCCACATGAGTAATTTAAAAATTTCCAGTAGCCACACTTAAAAAGTAAAAAGAAACAGGTGAATTTAATTTTAGTAATATATTTATTTAACCCAACATATCTAAAAATGTTATTTCAACATTTAATCAGTATAAAAAATTATTAATGAGATTTTTTTCATGCCAAGTCTTTGAAATCCAGTATGTAGAGTACACTTACAGCACATCTCAATTTGGATGTTCAATTTTCATCAGAAAGATTGAATCTTTATCTAGATTTTATAAAATGTAGAGTTGAAAAAGTGAATTGACATACAAAGTTTGTTCCAAACATATTTGAGTGTTTTCCAGTAACTGGAACAAGTATCGATTTTTATATTTAAATTTAAATGAATTAAAATTAATATTAGATTTCTCAGTTGCACTAGCCATATTTTAAGCATTCAGTGCCTAGTGGCTACCATATTGGACAGCACAGACCTAGAGCAATTACACTGTGGTCATCAGTTGGGAGAAGACTCTTGGGGTCAGGGTCTATGCTGTAATTCATCTCAGAGCCCACCACCTCAGATGCATGGCCTAGGGCCTGCACTCAGTACTTTTTCCTGGAAAGAATTTATTCCCCAGTCAAAAATTGACCTCTAGGAAGACACGATCAGTTTCCAAACATGACCACTAGGGGGCAGGATCTGGCTATCATCCCTTGGCAAGGAAAGGGGGACCCTTAACAATTTTCTAGGTGGAAGATCATTCAGCGCAGCGTTTTTCATGCTGCTGGTCATGACCCATTAGTAACATCAATTAAGTGGGTGATACCTACATTCAAAAAAAGACTAGAAAAAAATGAGAATATAAGCATTGCTATTGTTCTGTGTAACTTTGTTTCAGTTTTATTTATATATGTATTGTGTATGGGTCTCCATGTAAAAAAAAAAAATGTCTTTCTTAACTGTGAGTCACGGTCAAAAAAGTCTTAAAATCACTTTAATCTCCCTTGTCTACAGATAATGCAACCAAAGCCACAAGTTGACCAGTGTTGAAGCTAGAAAATGGGGACATGAGAGCTCCTTCTCTTTTCTCCTCTTTCTTCACATGTTTTACATTCTCCATAATAAAAAGTTAATTTAAGAAGAAACTGAGCTCAGAACAGTGAAATGTCATCTGATGGGCTCACAGTTAGGAATGGCAGAGCCAGGACTCAACCCAACCCTTTAATACTAATTTAGCAGGTATTTCTGAGGGGCAGACTATGTGTCAGGTGCTGTGCTAAACAACGGGGAGACAGGAGTGGATGAAATAAGCACAGCCCCTGCCCGCCTGGAGCTTGCAGACCAGTCGGGAAGATAGACATTAATCACTAACCTCACAAGTAAATGTACTGTTACAAACAATAATACCTGCACTGAAGGACAATGGACTCAGCACCCAAGAGAACAGCACACGGGGACCCCGCTTAGATTGGAGAGGCCAAGGCAGCTGCTCTGAGAAGCTGGCATCGAAGAGCAGCCTGAGTCACACAGGCTGTGTGTGTGTGTGTGTGTGTGTGTGTGTGTGTGTGTGTGTGTGGTATGGGTGTATATATGGTGTGTGTGTGGTATGTGTGCATATACTGTGTGTAAGTGTGTATAGTGTGTGTGTATGGTGTGTGTATGTATGAGTGTGTATGATATGGATGTGTGTATGGTATGTATGTGTGTGTTTGGGAGTGTACATGGGTGGTATATATGTGAATGTGTGTATATGTGTATATATGTACATGTATCATATGGGTGTGTTTATGGTATACGTGTGTATGTGATATGTGGGTATATGTATGAATGGTGTGTGTGTAGGGGTATATGTGTATATAGTGTGTGGGTATAGGTGTATGGTGTGTGTGTGTGTGTGTGTGTGTGTGTGTGTGTGCAGTGACAGGCATGCTGTTATTATTCCCTGAGTGAACAAGCTATGTGAAGGCGGTGGAGGCTACTCGAAAGCTGAAAGAGCTTGGGGTGTTCCAGAAATTTCCAGGAGACTCGTGTGCCTGGAGAGTGGTGAGCACTGGGCATGGCCTAAGAGGAGACGGGGGAGGTGGGCAGGGCCAGATCTGCAGGACCTCCTGGGTCTTGTTAAGGATTTGGGGTTTTACCTTATAGGGAAGCCATTGAATCGTTTTGAATAGGGGAGGGACATGATTTGGGCTGTATTTTAAGAAAACCCTCTGGTTCTGAGTGGAGAATGGGTTGAGGGGTGGAGCATGGGAGCAGGGAGGCCGGTTAGGAGCTGTCTCAGTGAGTGGGTGAAAAGTGGTATCCGGCCTTCACCTCTGAAGGGTCAATACGCCCCCAAACCCACATATCTTCTTTGGCCTCATTTGGCTGCCTACCTTCCATTTGTCCCCAAACCCATCTCCACCCTTCTCCACTGTGCTCAGGGCTGGCCTGGGTGGACACAGCAGGGGGCCCTTTGTCCTCCAGCTTCAGCTGGGTTTGGCCAATGGAGAGCCCCACAGGAGAGGGTCGGCCAGGAGCCAGTGGGGCTGGGGTATTTGTTCGTCTCCCGCCCAAAGGGTCATCCCACAACCAGAGGTCAGAGGTCACAACTGCAGTCAGGTGGCCCTGTCCTCGAAACTCTGTCCCTCCAAGTTCCATAACTGCTCACTCCCCGCACCTGTCAGGACCTAGAGGTGGTGACACAGTCCCACTGTCCCTAGCCCTGGAGAACTGCACTGTCCCTTGTGTTTCCTATCCCCTGCCCATCACCTGTAGAGTAGTCCTTCCATAAAGTTCTCCTCCGGTTACCACTCTAACCGAACCACTTCCTACCCCACTCCCTACTCCACTCCCTACCCCAGCTGGCAAAACAGTTTCAGTGGAAAGAGCCTGGACTCGGGTCAGATAAAACCAGGACTGGACCTGGCTCTGTCATTTACTAGCTCTGTGTGGGGTAGTCACAGCCTCTCTGAGCCAGTGTGTTCATAGTAATGTAAGGACACCATTATCTTAGGACGATGAAATAACACATGCGAGGGCTTGGTGCATGCCTAGGGCGTAACAGACAGTCACACACGCTAGTTCCGTTCTTCTTCCTTGCCCCGCACCGAGCAAACACTTATGCCTCTGTAATGGGTCGGCGCTAGGTGCTGGGGTGACGGGCACACCAGGAAGCACAGGGCACCACTTCTGCCTGCTCGGAGGCCACAGTGGCTCCCCCAGCTCAACTCCTCCTAATTCAAAGTGGAAAGTAGTGAGGGTAACATTTCAAACCATTCATTTCTTTTCTTTTTTTTTTTTTTTTTTTTTAAGATTCAAAGCAACTGACACAGTAAATTTTATTGTTTACATAATGACAGGCTCTGGACAAAGTGGAGACAATGGACACAGTGACGACACATTTAAACTCCTGTCACAAATTGATCTGTTACAAATTCCCAATGGTCAACATATTAAAATGTAAAATATATAAAGAAAAAAACACAAGAAATGTAAATATCCAGATTTTTGCAGCACAATGCAATGTCCTTTTTAAAAAAAGTTTGTTGTAATTGTGTATTTAATTCTGACAGTAATTCAAAACACAAAACCACATGTTTTCCTACCCTTCCCCAAAACCTGGATCTGGGGACCGCAGTATTAGGGAAGTATGCAAAAATAAAAACAACTTTCATGCTCAGAAACAAAGCATTTTCCTTATTTTAATGCATCAAGGCGCAAAAATTTCAATTCCAAAAGCCAATCATCGCTATATGCATATAAATAAAACAGATTTGACAACACTTTTATAATCAAACCCAACTAACGTTATACTAAAATATATGTGTGTGTGTGTGTGTGTGTGTGTGTGTATATATGTAATACCTATTTTAGAAAAAAAGGTGCCTTGGTGAAAATGATTCTGAAAATATTCACTTGATGCACATTATGTACAAAACCTTCTATATAAAAAAATTAAACTATTTTCAATGAAATTCCACGTTCACATCCCATCTGAAAACTGCACTTGAAAGATAAAATAGGTCTACCTAACGGTTTCTGTCTGAAATCATGGCTAAGGCAGTTCTCTTTCCAAGGGCTCTCTTTTTCACCCACTCTCTGTCACTAATACTAACACAAATGACACACAGATGCAACCTGACATGTCTATATATCTTATTACCTGGAGCTCTCTGTTCACTGTTAAAACGGGGGATAGTTTACTGTTGCTACAAAGAATACTTTTTTTCTTAAAATATACTGTTCCTTTATTCCAAATTAAGCACTTACTTAAGACATAGAAGAGGCTGATAAGCGACTCCATTTGGTGTCAACATCAATAGCCCTGTAAGAAAGAACTCTCTATTGGAACAGCGAGAAAAGTTTCCACTGAAATAATAGTCATCCTTCACCTGCATAGAATCAATTTGGCTTAATAGCTCTTTGCCCCCAGAACACCAGTCTGGAGTTCAAATATGCTCTTGAAGGTTCATCTCAGATATGAGGATACATAGGATAATAAAGTTGTTGAAATCGGTTTGATGAGTCTCAGCAGCCCTCATCTGGAGTAGCTGCTAAGATTAACATGGCAACAAAAACGGGCAAGACTGGGGGCAATGAAGTTGAGTTGGTCAATATTTACACCAGTAACCATTTCACTAAGTCTTTAAGCAAATACCTACAATGACTTGGTACCTTTAGCTCCTTGTTCTACAAGCACTGAGGATTTGAAGCATAAAAGGTGAAAAATGGAATACCCTTAGAAAAGGGGAACAGTCTGAGGCAAAAGTTGTAGGTCTGTAAATATATATTCTATATGCACACACAATTGTGTGTATTATCCTGTATATATTTTACATACATATTCACAAGATGCCCTGCAGTGTAGTTCAAAAGGCCTTTTATCAAGGAACAAAGTGATTCTGGTACAGGCCCTAGAGTTCATACCACCTATATAAGAAACAAATGTGCATGTATTCACGTAATGTAAACCTTATCAACAAAAACATTGCTAAAACACTAGGTTAAATAGTAGTAGGATTTACCAATCAGCGATGTAATATTTCTTACACTGAGAATCAAAATAATGAAAAATACACAACTAGGTTTCAAATACACAAGAGAAAAGTTGTTTAGCACGGCAAACAAGAACAGAGTTCAAATTTCAGAAGTAAGGAAAAACTATCAAAACTTCGTAAATCTCCTGGGATGCAATTTAGTTACTGCATCAACTTTAGAAAAATAGACTCAGAGAATGAACGATGCTGCTACGGATTCTCTCAACACATCAACCCATATGTTTATCTTTTTCCTCTTTTGTTTCCAGCTGGAGGTTTCTTCAACTGAAGGAGTTGTCCTCCTGTTTCAAAACCTGCAGAGGCAGGATTGGACACCCCAAATGTCAAACCAGCTGATGCCGTGATGCCAGGGTTGCTGAAGTTAAACCCAGATGTACTTGAGCTGCCAAAGCCTGCACTAAGACTTCCTGAGGGTTTATTTGTTGTTCCAAATCCAAATGTGGAGGCCCCTGTGGTGCTGCATCCAAAACCAGAGCTAGCTCCAAAGCCTCCAAGGTTTGAAGAACCTAGGCCACTTGACTGCAAGCCAGTGCCAATACCTGAGCCGAATGGCGCTCCAAAACTAACTCCCAGAGATGGCTGTGGCCCTGTAGCAGGCTGTTGCTGCTGTGTAAGTGTTGCAGCCATGGCAACGGCTGCTGCGTTTGGCATGTTGCTGAAAGGGGTGGGTCCAGTAGTGACTCTGGGCGCATTCTGCCACTTCTTGGCTTCTGCTCGCCTGGCTTCAAACACATCCACAGCGTCTCCCAAGAACATTTTCCTGTAGCCAAGGTACTGTTCTTTGAGCACCTTCACATTTTCATGAATAGACTGAAGTTGTGCAGCTAAAGCTACAAATGTTTGATAAATTTTCTGCATAGCCATTGACAAATCTTGAGGGGTGATATGTGAATTGTTCGCTTGGGTGGCAAGATGGTTTTCCAGTTCTTCAATCTGTTGTCTGTACTGCTGGAGCTGCACCTCAAACTGCTGAGCCAGGATTCTGAAGTAGTCAGCAGGAGCTGTATTTTCATGTTGGAGTCCAGGTGGTGTTTTCTGGGTTCTTAAAGCTATTTCAGCATTTTTTAACTCCTGAGCAGTTTCTATTTTCAGTTTGTCAATACTGAGAGTGTTCCTCTGCAGCCCACTGGCAGCCAGCGACAGAAGCTGCTTCAGAGCTTTAATAACTTCCTGCACTTTAAGCATCGCTTTTGAAGACATTCTACTAATTTCTTCTTGAACTTGTTTTTGTTCCTTCACAAATTTCTGCAGGCTGTCCACGTCCTGGCAGATGACGGCAGGCAGAGTCTCGTCCTTCAGTGCTTTACTATCCTCTGGTCTTGTTCCTGTTTTATCACTCTTTTTATCCGATGAGCTGCTAAACTCTAACCCTCCAAGGCCTTCGTTGCCTGCAGATGAAGTAGCTGCTGCAGTTCCCAGAGACAGACCTAAAGCATTCTGTCCAAGTCCTGCAGGAGTCGACGTCAGAGCAGACGAGAGCGTGAGACCGCCAGCCGAGGCAGACGTGATGGGCAGCGCAAACGGTGTGGCGGACGCCGCGGGTTTGCTGAAGCCTAAGCTGAAGCCTGCCGTGGACGCAGACGTGGTGGCCGGCGGGCCTGTGTTCGTTCCTCCTAGAGTGAACCCAGTGGCAGGTTTAGATCCAAAGAGCCCGGTTCCAAAACCACCAGAAGGAGCAGATGTTGTCACTGGAGTCGCCGTGCTCCCCAGAGTCCCAAAGCTGAGCCCCACAGAAGGGCTAGACGCCGCGGTCCCGAAGGAGAAACCGCCGCCCCTGCCGCTCCCGCTGGCGGCCACGGTGGAGGAGCCCAGCGTGCTGCTCCCGAAGGAGACCCCCCCCCCGGACATGGCTGCGGGCTCGGCGCGGTCGGCAAGCTAATGGGTCGGTTCGCCGCTCCCGCCTCAAGGCCCAAGCGGGCCGGGCAGCATCGCTCCCGCCCAGCCGCGACCTTGCGCGAACGCGGAGCCCAGCGGCCGCGAAGACCGGCCCGAGGATGTGGAGATGGCGCAACGCAGGTAACCAGCGGCCGCCCGCACGCACCTCCCCATTCATTTCTTTTTGACTACTAGGTGGCAGGCATTTTTCCAGAGTCTGGAGGTAGATTAGTGACCAGGCATTGCAAAGAGTTGTGGTGATCAGAGGGGCTTCAAAGAGGACGTTGCATTTACTTTTAGCTTTAAAGGAACTGTTACTTAAAGGTAGGGGCATATCAGTCTCCCTGGTCCTGAACTTTACCCTCCTTCCTTCCTCCCCCTGGGAGAGCCTGCAAAATTCCCCAGACTGAGAACCTGGGCCTTAATTAGTTACAGTTACTCCTGGAGTGTCTTAGATCATGTGTGCTGGGGTGGAAGGCATCTTGAGAAGTGAGCCTTAAAAGACTTCTCCAGGTGTGGTAAGGCAGGTGTAAGGGGGCAAAAGCACAGGACAGTGACCACTGCAGGCTGACTGAAAGCTGGGGACATGGAAGGGAGAGGTGGGAGCACAAAACACTAGAAAACTGGGTTGAGACCATATTGCTAAACCAAGCCATGTGAATTTAATGCTGCAGATACTGGCTTTGAGCAGGGGGCAGACACAATTCAGAGCTGGGCTTCCAAAGCCTTTGTCTGATAACCTAAGTAAGGTGGACAGGGGCTGGAGGTGCCCACGATGGACCACGTGTTGGGACTCAAGTGCCCAAATTTGGGTGATGGCTGAGCACTCACGAGGACCAGACCTTGAAGTTGCAAGAATGATACATGGTACAATAACATCAGTGAACATTTAGTAAGTACCCGTGATGAACTTGGCACTATGTCCTTTACTTGGGTAATTGTGGTTAATCCTTAGTAAATAGCTCGGTGCAAACTATCAGTCCTTTTTGCAGAGAAGAGTCTAAGCCCCTCACCCCCTACACCTGCCCCACCACCCTTGGAGATGACCAGAAAGAGGATGGGCATTTAGGTTTGGAACTCCAGGGGGAAGCTGGGGTGGACATTTCTCTTTGGGAGTAATGAGTGATATCAAGTGATTGCTGAAGTCAGGGGAAGCAGTGAATGTGAGGGACAGCAGCAGAGGGGGAAGCATCTAGGGATGCGAGAAGAGAACCAGAAGACACTGTCACAGGGAAGGCGAAGAAGAAAGAAGGCTCTGCCCGGAGGTTAAGTGACAAGGACTGAACATTGACAAATGCGTTTGAGGTTCAAGGGGTCAGAGCCAAATTCGGATGGAATGGTGAGGGCAGAGGCTCAGTGGGGTGGCCTGAGAATAGATGGGAAGTGAAAGTAGAGGCAGCAAGGAGGACACTTTCTTTGTTTTAATAAAATAATACTTTTAAAATTAAAATAGTATTACCTTCTCATCATAGACGGTCAGAAAATATCTTTTTATGCAAATGTGATTTTTTTTTAAGTTTTATTTATTTTTGGCTGAGTTGGGTCTTCGTTGCTGCACGTGGGCTTTCTCTAGTTGCGGCAAGTGGGGGCTGCTCTTCATTGCGGCACGCGGGCTTCACATTGCAGTGGCTTCTCTTGTTGCGGAGCACGGGCTCTAGGCGTGCGGGCGTCAGTAGTTGCAGCACACGGGCTCAGTAGTTGCGACATGCAGTCCCTAGAGCACAGGGGCTTCAGTAGTTGCCGCACGTGGGCTCAGCAGTTGTGGTGCACGGGCTTAGTTGCTCTGCGGCAGGTGGGATCTTCCCAGACCAGGGATTGAACCCGTGTCCCCTGCATTGGCAGGTGGATTCTTTTTTTTTTTTTTAGCAGGTGGATTCTTAACCACTGCGCCACCAGGGAAGTCCCCAGAACATATTTTTAAAGTATAAAAAAAATAAAACAAGTGATACCACATGAACCCATCAATTGAAGATCATCACTGATAGCATTTTAGACATTTTTATGCATTTTTGCTTATAGCAGTCGTATCAATTACACAAAATTTATACTGCTTTTCCTCCCACTTTAGATTAAAATGTAAAATTTACCCGCAGTACTAGTTTGGGTGCTTTTGGCTGCAAGTATCAAAAAACCCAACTAAAAGTGGCTTGAACAATAAGGACAATTTTTATCTCACATAACAAGAAGTCCAGGGGCCAATCCAGACTGGTTAAGTTAGGGGCTCAGTTATGTCTTCAAGGACATTAGTTCCATCCCCACTTTTGCTCTGCCATCTTCAGCTGTTGGAATAGCCTCTTAGGCTGCTTACTCACAGTCCTAAGATGCCTGCCATAGTTCCAGGCATCACAGGCAAATGACAGCACCCTGGAGCACGAAAAGAGCATAGCCCTGTATATCCCGTTTTTTTGTTTGTTTTTTTAAAAAATAAACTTATTTATTTATTTATTTTTGGCTGCGTTGGGTCTTCGTTGCTGTGCGCGGGCTTTTCTCTAGTTGCGGTGAGCGGGGACTACTCTTCGTTGTGGTGTGCAGGCTTCTCATTGCGGTGGCTTCTCTTGTTGCAGAGCAAGGGCTCTAGCCACGCAGACTCAGTAGTTGTGGCATGCGGGCTTCAGTAGTTGTGGTGCACGGGCTCAGTAGTTGTGGCACATGGGCTTCGTTGCTCCGCGGCATGTGGGATCTTCCCGGACCAGGGCTTGAACCCGTGTCTCCTGCATTGGCTGGCAGATTCTTAACCACTGCGCCACCAGGGAAGTCCCTATATCCCGTTTAGACAACTAGGAAAGGCCTATTTAGAAGGCCTCCAACCTATTTCCCTCCCCATCTCAACCTGGAGCAAATCACCGTGTGACCTTGTCCATCCGCAGAGGCCAGGCGCTTTCCACTTTCTCAGACATTCTCAAGACATTCCCAGCCTAATTCCCCATTCACCCCCCTCCCCTCCCCACCCCCTGCAGACAGGCTCTGCTCAGGGGCCCTTTCTCTACTCAAACCTCCTCAACTACCACTGAGAAGGCAAAGGGGCAAAAGGGAAACTGAGGCATGAAGCAGGAGGCACACATAGGGGAGCACACACTCCGGATCCCAGCCTCCTCAGGCACACCCTGTTCCTCCTGGGGGAAACTGTCATGCCCTGCCTCCTGCCACTTAGGGTCCCTTTTCACATGCTCCTCTCCCCGACTCCTTGAGAACGGCGACCAGACTCTGCTCATATCAGTGATCCCACAGTCTCGACCCAGGGCAGTTAGGGGGGGGGTCACTGAACGAATGAAGGGATGTGGGATTTCCTGATGGGTACATGGGCAGGATAGACTTGGAAGACAGGAGTAGAAGCATGTAAGGAAGCTCCAAAAAAAAAAAAAAAAAAAAAAGTGAGGGACTTCCCTGGTGGTCCAGTGGTTAAGACTCCATGCCTCGGGCTTCCCTGGCGGTGCAGTGGTTAAGAATCCACCAGCCAATGCAGGAGACACGGGTTCAAGCCCTGGTCCGGGAAGATCCCACATGCCGCGGAGCAATTAAGCCCGTGCGCCACAACTACCGAGCCTGTGTGCCACAACTACTGAGGCTGTGTGCCACAACTACTGAAGTCCGCGCACCCTGGAGCCCATGCTCCGCAACAAGAGAAGCCACCGCAATGAGAGCCCCATGCACCACAACGAAGAGTAGCCCCCAGCTCTCCGCAACTAGAGAAAGCCCGTGCGCAGCAACGAAGACCCAATGCAGCCAAAAATAAATAAACAAGTAAATACATTTATAAAAGAAAAAAAAAGACTCCGTGCCTCCACTGCAGGGGGCACCGGTTCGATCCTTGGTCAGGTAACTAAGATCCCACGTGCCGCATGGTGCAGCCAAAAAAAAAAAAAAAGGAAGTTGACAAGCTATCTGGGCGCCTATTTAAAAAAAAACAAAGGAAGCTCCAGAAGGAGCCATGGCCCACCGCCATGTATCCTCCCTCCCACCCATCCCTCATGCTATAGAATGAGCAATTGCTAACATTTCCTGAGCACTTACTACAAGCCAGGCCCTATGTAGAATTTCATTTGATCCTCACAGGAGCGCTGTGAGATAGGCACTATCACCAGGCCCGTTTACAGATGCAAACAACTGAGGCACAGAGAGGCTGAGTTATTTGTCCAAGGTCACGTGGCTACTAAGGCACAAAAGCTAGGATTCAAAAGCAGATTGTCTGTCCCCACATGCTATATGCTTAACTACTACACGCTGCCTCCCAGGCCCCGCAGAGTCCCAAATGTGTGTGTCTGCCTCAGGCTAGCCCAAATCAACCCTGCATTGCGCCCAGTTATCCCCATCCCAAGACAATGGTGGTTATGTTTGAGGAAAGCCCTTAATAACGCTGTCAAACACCAGTGAGTATTGTTATTAATGATAACATCAACAACGACTCCTCTCCCAGCCATTGCTTCCTATCTCCATCATCCACTTTCCAGCCTCCAGTAGAATCCTCTACTTGTGGTCCTCTCAGCCACACATTTAGGGTGGAGTGTGCCCATTTGCTCTGCCCCTCCCATCATGTCCTGACCCATCCTGTCCCCCTCCCTCTCCATCCTTCCTGGAGGCACCCTCACAGCATTGACACCTGCCCATTTCCCTCAGACCGTTTCCTGCTAACACCCCCTGTCCCTCCCAGCAGCCAGTGGCTTCTCCCCCAAGGGTCTGGACTGATTGTTTCCCAGACCCTGGAGGGGCAGGATCTGGGATTCTGATTCCAGGCACGCCCTTCTGCTCTGCAAATTTGGGGAGTTGGTTCCAAGGCAACCTTGAAATCCAGCCACAGGAAAGCCCACAGAATACTGAATTCCAAAGAAGCTCTCTGAGAATTCCAAGTTTGAGGATTTGGAAACTCCCAGACCCCAAGTTCTAGGAATAGCCAAACCCTCAGGATACTGAGGTGGCGACCTTGGGAATTTTGATCTCAGGACTTCTGATTCCAGTCTCTTGTGGAACCTTTATTTTTCACTTCCTCAGGCCATTTGTGTGATTTCAATGTTACCAATTTTGAAAGCTGGAAGTAGATTTAAAAATCCCTCCCCAAATAGAGCAATAAAATTTCTATAAATGTTGTAAGGAGAAATTTTTTTTTAATCCTAAATATGCAGATATTTGAATATTTGTAAATCTCATTATTTTAATGCAGAGCAGTGGTGACTTAGTCGGAGCATCACTGAGAATGTGACCAATGTTTGGGCTATTAGAGATGCGAATGCCCCAAAAGGCACATGTGCAAGATTCCCCCCCAACCTATGTTTTTCCAGTTTTCCCCCCACTGGGCCCTTATATCTCTTTGTCTTAGAGTGAGTGTGAGCACAATCCTAGGGGTGAAGCTTCTGGGATATCTGGGGTGGTCGGGGAGGAGGGGTGAATTGTACAATGTCTTCTCTGAAACTCAGGAAATTCCCGGCTTAGGTCCTCCCCCGAGCCTGGCCTGGGGCCAGGGCTCCCATAGTTCCCAGGCCCAACATCACTGTCCTTCAACTGGGGCCTGAGGTCCTGCCCCCTGGCCCTGCTGGTAATGGGAAGGGGATAGAGACCCTAGGAAGCCTTCCTCTTGTGGCTCCTTCGCTGCCTCTTAGTGTTTCTGTGGCAGAACAGGGCTGGTCACCAACCTTGCTTGGCCCAGGAAGGAGTCGAAGTAGCTGGAAGGGAAGAATGAGGACTGGGGTGGGAGTGGGGGGTGGTCAGAAAGGAAAAAGTCATTGGAGGTCAGTGAACCAGCAACAAGTCAGGCTGAGTGATTAGGGTCGGATTTCACAGCCTGAGGCTTATGACTGGGGCCAGGATTGGTGGGGGAGGGGACTGAAGGAAAGGGACAGACTGACCTACAGAGTTGGGACTCTCTGTTGGGACAGAAGAGCTTACATTGAATGGTAGGGAATTGAGCGATGGGGAGGGGGACAGGGACACATGGAAGGGGTTAGCGGTTTCACGTGAGACTTGGACGGTCTGAGACATGCCTTCTCACCAGCACCTGCCACTGGAGGAACTTGCGGGGGTGGCGGGAGCCCGGGCTCCTGCACCTGCTCTCTTTTTCCAGCTCCCTTGTCTCCAGCCCCTCATCTGGCTCTTTTCTCCAGATGTCCTCTCAACGCCCCCTTTCTCTGGCTACCCTGGCCTGCTCCCCACACCCCCCCCCCCGCCGCAAACTGCTTTCCCCAGCCCAGCCCAATTTTCCACCCCCAACTTCTCTTCCTCAGTCCCCCCAGATCAGTGGCTTCTCCAGCCTGCCTCTCCGATCGCTCTTCTCTGGCCCTGGATCCCCTAGCCCTAGCCCCGTCAGAACCCCTAAACCCTCCCCCGGCACCCTTCTCAGTCCCCCTTTCCAGCGCGACCGCTTTCCCGAGCCCCGCATCCCGCCGGAGCCCGGCACGAACCCGATTCGGAAGAGCAGCCGCTGGCTACGCGCCGTGAACAGGCTGCGGAGGGTCCGCCGCACTCGGCAGCTGCTGGGGCTCACGAGCAGGACGAGGACCAGGAGCAGCAGCCCGCAGCTGGCGACCCACAGCCACGACGAAGGCCAGCCTTGCCAGGCCATGCTGGGGGTAGGCGCCCGAGGCCGCCCAGGGGGCGGGGCGGGGCGTTGCTAGGCGACGGCTCGGCCCAGGCCCCCACTTGGGGAACCTGAGGGGTTGGGGCCACGCCCCCTGCACCCGCAAGCTGGGGGACTGGGGGCGTTCTGGTCCGGCCCCTCCATTGGCTCGCGTTCGCACCCGCCCGCTCGCCGCCCCTGGCCTGGTGCACGCCCGGAATATCACCCGGCTGCAGGCGGCCTGGCCCCGCCCCCGGCTGGCCGATCGGGAGGCGTGGCCGGAGCCGGCTTCTGCTCTGCGCTAATCCCGGTATAAAATCGCTGGAGTCCGGGGCTCGGCCCCACACCCTCCCACCTTCCCCCAACGGGGAACTCTGAGAGAGGCCCTGGAATGGGCCTCTTGGCGGGAAACCGTAGCCTCATAAACTTTTTCAGCTGGAAGGAACCTGGGAGATCACATGGGTCAGCTGCCATTCATTCTTTTTATTCATTCACTAAATTACTTTTCTGTGTCCTCCTTTGTGCCAGGCACTGTGCCAGGCTCTGAGAATGCAAGGGTCAAAGACACACAATCTCTTCATTCCTGGAGCCTACAATCTAGAATCCAGCAGAGAAACAAACCAAATGAGCAGACAAATATAATTATATATGTATTTATCTATACTTACATATACGTGTATATATACACATACATAGCTACCTGTGTGTGATTACAAATTGTGGTGCTATAAAGAAATCGAACAGAAGGGGCAATGATATGGAGGACAGAGAGGGCCAATTTAGATGGGGGAGGGCCTCCCTGAGCAGGTGACATGTAAGCCATGCCCTGAAGGATAAGAAGAGGCCACAGAGGCTGAGGGAGTGATTCGACCAAGATTATACAGCAATGGATGGCAGAGGCAGGACTAGGACCCAAGGTATCCCAAGACCAGTGGGGTTTCCACCTCATTAACCACCGCCCCTCCACACCATGCTGCCTTACCAATGAGTTCTAGAAGTTGTTAAGGTCAGTGGGTTGGAAGGAATTGTAAAGACAGGTGTGGTGACATCTACAGATTTGGGCAAACCGGAGCTAAGGTTGGGCTCTTTCTGGCTCCAGCTCTAGCCCTAGCCCAGCACAGGGAGGGAAAGAAATCTGCAAACAGTGAAGGTAGCTATCTCCCCAGCGGGGAGATAGTTGGGGAGGGAAGCAGGGGAGGCACTGCTCTTGTTTTCTTCTCTTGCTTTTTGGGCTTCGGCCTGTGCTCTGGCCTGAGAGAGGCTAGATAACCTGACCCCCAAATCACACTTTTTCTCTCCCTCTGATGTACCCTTATTAGATAGCTGAATCTAAAGACTGAGTCCCCAGTGTGGAGAGTATAGAGGTATAGGATCATTACACACAATGAACTGGAGGCCTCATTCCTCCCCCCGCCCCAAAAAAGCCAAGAGGTGGGTTAAATTATCCCCAATGAATTGTAATCCCAACACCGAATCCTGGGTTTCATTCAGTAACCCCAGACATGAAGTTTCTCTTATGTGGATACATCTTAAAGGCCGGAGCTATAGCCTGCTCCCTCCCTGTCTCCTTACCCACAATTCAGCTTCTTCTCAGTGTCTGGCACATAAAAGGCTCTCAATAAACAAAAATCAGATAGAATTGAATTAAACCCCTGTGTATGCCGCAGAAGAGGCGGGAGTGAGAAGACTGACAAGCTAGTTTGTAGAAGGCCCTTCCGGGCCAAGGGAGCTTGCATGTCTCTAAATCCGTGTCTATACATGCAAAGTGAAGAATTACAGAACCTCATCAAAAGTCACTGTGAACACACTTTTCTGCAGGTAAGGCTGTGCCAGGCATTATATTGAGAAATTAAAACACAGTCCCTGTCATCTGAAACAGGAAATGCAGGCTCAAGCATGAGCCTGCAGAGATACAGAGACGACTGAATCCTAAATCTAATCTCATGCTACACACACATTTACAAGATTATAGCTAATCATCCAAGATACATTTTAGGAAATGCAGGGAGCTGGGCAAGGCTGGGGATAAGGAATGAGAGTGGGTGTTTTGGGGGACTCATGCAGGGCTAGGAAGCCACCCTCCCCTCCCCCGGCCTGTTCTGGAAGACTTCCAGAACGAATCTGCTCCAAATCTGCTTTGGTTTCACCTCCTCTCCCATGAGAATCTTCTGCCCCAGCCAGACTGATGCTTCATTATTCACCCCCTCCTACACTTTATACCTGATAATACCTCATTGCTTGCAGACATTTGGCTTGGGGGGCACTGTCAAGGTTAAGGTCTGCCTCTGTTTGGCAGATCTTTTACTTTGCTGAGATCTCCTCTCATTATCCACAGTTGTTATTGGAAACCTCAGGCCCAGCTCCAATTCCTTTGCTTTCAACCAATATGCTTTTTAGGGTAAATAATTTCTGTGCCCACCCACCCCTCTACCCCTTTTCTCAGTCTATATAAGCAAACTCGAGTACCTCCTTGCCTAAAAAACTTCTCTTGGGGCTTCCCTCGTGGTGCAGTGGTTAAGAATCTGCTTGCCAGCGCAGGGGACAAGTGTTCAAGCCCTGGTCCGGGAAAATCCCACATGCCACGGAGTAGCTAGACGCCTGTGCCACAACTACTGAGCCTGCGCTCTAGAACCCGCGAGCCACAACTACTGTGCTCACGTGCCACAGCTACTGAAGCCCACGCACCTAGAGCCCGTGCTCCGCAACAAGAGAAGCCACCGCAATGAGAAGCCCGTGCACCACAACAAAGAGTAGCCCCCGCTCACCGCAACTAGAGAAAGCCCACACGCAACAACGAAGACCCAACGCAGCCAAAAATAAAATAAAGAAATTAAAACAAAACAAACTTCTCTTGACCTTGGGTCCCTATCTAGATTCTGTTCTGCCTTTATCTTAACACAACCTAGTTTCCTGAAAGACTGTTTCCGTGGGTGTGGTAGACTGATTGCATTTCGGTTCTCAATTCTTCATCTCTCCCTGAAAACACACCCTTCACCATGTGACTATGCACCATCTCCATGGAGGTGAAATATTTCTCCCGCACCACTGATGTTGGGCTTGACCTTGTGACTTGCTTTGGCCAATGGAATGATACAAGCAGAGGTCTTAAATGTGCTATTACAGTTGAACTTGGTCTCTGTAGCCATGCCTTTCACCATGAGAACATCCCTCGGGTAGTTAGTTGCTGGTTTAAGGAGAGTGAAAGACACATGGAAGTGACCTGATCCCACTCACAGCTTGGAAGCCAGCCCAGCCTAGATGAGCTGAAACTTAACCTGCCCACAGGGGCACGAATGAGAAGTACATGCTTGTTGTTGTATGCCCCTCAGTTTTGGATTTGCTTGTTATGCGGCATTATTGCAACAATAGCTAACACTGACAGTGGGAAGCAGAAAGATTAGTTATTAGTGGTGCTGAAAGCAAGGTGCTTAGATAACTGATTAGCTATTTGGAAAAGAGCAATTTAGACCCATGCTTCACAGAATACACCAAAATAAATGCCAGGTGAATTAAAGTGCTAAGGACATAAAATTAAAACATAGCAAATTAGAAGAAAATTAAATACATGTCCAATCTCTGGACAGTGGAAGACTTTCTAGGGCTAAAAGCAATATAAGTGTTTTTCTAATTTTCTTTAATAGGCATATGTTACTCTTAAACCCAGACAAAAAGCAACTGAAGACTTAACAAGGGACAGAATTACTCTTCTGGTTCCTTAAAAAAAAATTTAACCTTTATGTTATGAGATAATATGAACAAAAGAAAAAGCCAAAAAAAAAATTTTGTGGAAAATACTTGTCTCAAATTTGTCAAAAAGTTAATCTACTTAATATATGAAGACCTTAAATAAATGAGAGAACACAGACCCCCAATTAATAAAGGGATAAATGGCTAATATATACATGAAAAAATGTTAAACCTCAAAAGAATCAAGGAAATGCAAGCTAAACAATGAGATAAGATTTTCATCTATCAAAATAGCAGAGATTAAAGACAGTAATACAATTCTGAAGGCGTCTAAGAATATGGGAAGATGAGTATTTATACATTACTTCTGGAGGTATCAACTGGCACAGTTTTCTAGAAAGCAATTCCCAACATGCATCAAGGCTTTAAAAATATTCATATCCTTTGACTCAGTAATTCCTTTTTAGCCACCTGCCCAAAAGATCTGCCCCAAATATATCATTTGAAATGTACACAATGGTGACGTTGTAAACAGCCAACAGGTCCGGCAGTAAGGGAAGAGTTAAGGTTCTGCGAACATCTGTGCAGCTTTAAAATGGTGTTTATAGTTAAAACCCAATGTATTGCATGATCCTGGACCAGAAAAAGGACGCTGGGGGACAACTGGTAACATTTGAGTAAAGACGGTAAAGGGATTTTTAGAATTGTATCAATGTTAATTTCCTGGTTTTGATACTAACACTCTAGTTAAAAGTAAGAAGTGAACATTTGGGGAAGCTAGGTGTCAGGTGTATGGGACCTCCTTGTACTTTTTTGCAACTATTTTGTAAGCCTGAAATGACTTCAGAATAAAAAGTTAAAAAAAAACAAAACAGAATACACACATATAGAACAGTGTTCATATGTCGATAAACATTGTTTTTAAAAAACAATACAAGGGACTTCCCTGGTGGTCCAGTGGTTAAGACTCTGCGCTTCCACTGCAGGGCGCATGGGTTCAATCCCAGGTGTGTGTGAGGGGAGGAGATCCCGCAAGCCAGCGAGGCCAATAATTAATTAATTAATTAATTAATTAATGCTTGACATAGTGCCTGGTACAACTAAGCATTCAATAAATTAAAAAAAATAGAGGTGTGGCAGATCCTGTTGGATGATTAATACCCATTCTCCAACTCTCCCTTTTTTCCTTGCTAACCCCTGTTTTGCCTATGAACAGTCATAGCTTCCAAGTGAGCCCCTCCCCAGCCCTGGTGGGTGGATCCTGATTGGTCCAAGCCAACTGGCGCTCTCATTGCCCTGCCAAATGATTGGTTAGACCGAGGAATATGACGCAATTCTTGACATCAGATAATAATAGCAAATATTTTTAGAGCACAAATCATGTGCCAAGCATTGTTCTAAGTGCTTTACACAGATTGTCAGTTCTCATGACAACCTTATGAATCAAACACGGGTATAATTCCCATTGGCAAAGAACACCAAGGCACCAAGAGATCAAGTCAGTTGCTCCAGGTCACACGGTGATTTGCTCCAGGTTGAGATGGGGAGGGAAATAGGTTGGAGGCCTTCTAAATAGGCCTTTCCTAGTTGTCTAAACGGGATATAGGGACTTCCCTGGTGGCGCAGTGGTTAAGAATCTGCCAGCCAATGCAGGAGACACGGGTTCAAGCCCTGGTCCGGGAAGATCCCACATGCCGCGGAGCAACGAAGCCCATGTGCCACAACTACTGAGCCCGTGCACCACAACTACTGAAGCCCGCATGCCACAACTACTGAGTCTGCGTGGCTAGAGCCCTTGCTCTGCAACAAGAGAAGCCACCACAATGAGAAGCCTGCACACCACAACGAAGAGTAGTCCCCGCTCACCGCAACTAGAGAAAAGCCCGCGCACAGCAACGAAGACCCAACGCAGCCAAAAATAAATAAATAAATAAGTTTATTTTTTAAAAAAACAAACAAAAAAACGGGATATACAGGGCTATGCTCTTTTCGTGCTCCAGGGTGCTGTCATTTGCCTGTGATGCCTGGAACTATGGCAGGCATCTTAGGACTGTGAGTAAGCAGCCTAAGAGGCTATTCCAACAGCTGAAGATGGCAGAGCAAAAGTGGGGATGGAACTAATGTCCTTGAAGACATAACTGAGCCCCTAACTTAACCAGTCTGGATTGGCCCCTGGACTTCTTGTTATGTGAGATAAAAATTGTCCTTATTGTTCAAGCCACTTTTAGTTGGGTTTTTTGATACTTGCAGCCAAAAGCACCCAAACTAGTACTGCGGGTAAATTTTACATTTTAATCTAAAGTGGGAGGAAAAGCAGTATAAATTTTGTGTAATTGATACGACTGCTATAAGCAAAAATGCATAAAAATGTCTAAAATGCTATCAGTGATGATCTTCAATTGATGGGTTCATGTGGTATCACTTGTTTTATTTTTTTTATACTTTAAAAATATGTTCTGGGGACTTCCCTGGTGGCGCAGTGGTTAAGAATCCACCTGCTAAAAAAAAAAAAAAGAATCCACCTGCCAATGCAGGGGACACGGGTTCAATCCCTGGTCTGGGAAGATCCCACCTGCCGCAGAGCAACTAAGCCCGTGCACCACAACTGCTGAGCCCACGTGCGGCAACTACTGAAGCCCCTGTGCTCTAGGGACTGCATGTCGCAACTACTGAGCCCGTGTGCTGCAACTACTGACGCCCGCACGCCTAGAGCCCGTGCTCCGCAACAAGAGAAGCCACTGCAATGTGAAGCCCGCGTGCCGCAATGAAGAGCAGCCCCCACTTGCCACAACTAGAGAAAGCCCACGTGCAGCAACGAAGACCCAACTCAGCCAAAAATAAATAAAACTTAAAAAAAAATCACATTTGCATAAAAAGATATTTTCTGACCGTCTATGATGAGAAGGTAATACTATTTTAATTTTAAAAGTATTATTTTATTAAAACAAAGAAAGTGTCCTCCTTGCTGCCTCTACTTTCACTTCCCATCTATTCTCAGGCCACCCCACTGAGCCTCTGCCCTCACCATTCCATCCGAATTTGGCTCTGACCCCTTGAACCTCAAACGCATTTGTCAATGTTCAGTCCTTGTCACTTAACCTCCGGGCAGAGCCTTCTTTCTTCTTCGCCTTCCCTGTGACAGTGTCTTCTGGTTCTCTTCTCGCATCCCTAGATGCTTCCCCCTCTGCTGCTGTCCCTCACATTCACTGCTTCCCCTGACTTCAGCAATCACTTGATATCACTCATTACTCCCAAAGAGAAATGTCCACCCCAGCTTCCCCCTGGAGTTCCAAACCTAAATGCCCATCCTCTTTCTGGTCATCTCCAAGGGTGGTGGGGCAGGTGTAGGGGGTGAGGGGCTTAGACTCTTCTCTGCAAAAAGGACTGATAGTTTGCACCGAGCTATTTACTAAGGATTAACCACAATTACCCAAGTAAAGGACATAGTGCCAAGTTCATCACGGGTACTTACTAAATGTTCACTGATGTTATTGTACCATGTATCATTCTTGCAACTTCAAGGTCTGGTCCTCGTGAGTGCTCAGCCATCACCCAAATTTGGGCACTTGAGTCCCAACACGTGGTCCATCGTGGGCACCTCCAGCCCCTGTCCACCTTACTTAGGTTATCAGACAAAGGCTTTGGAAGCCCAGCTCTGAATTGTGTCTGCCCCCTGCTCAAAGCCAGTATCTGCAGCATTAAATTCACATGGCTTGGTTTAGCAATATGGTCTCAACCCAGTTTTCTAGTGTTTTGTGCTCCCACCTCTCCCTTCCATGTCCCCAGCTTTCAGTCAGCCTGCAGTGGTCACTGTCCTGTGCTTTTGCCCCCTTACACCTGCCTTACCACACCTGGAGAAGTCTTTTAAGGCTCACTTCTCAAGATGCCTTCCACCCCAGCACACATGATCTAAGACACTCCAGGAGTAACTGTAACTAATTAAGGCCCAGGTTCTCAGTCTGGGGAATTTTGCAGGCTCTCCCAGGGGGAGGAAGGAAGGAGGGTAAAGTTCAGGACCAGGGAGACTGATATGCCCCTACCTTTAAGTAACAGTTCCTTTAAAGCTAAAAGTAAATGCAACGTCCTCTTTGAAGCCCCTCTGATCACCACAACTCTTTGCAATGCCTGGTCACTAATCTACCTCCAGACTCTGGAAAAATGCCTGCCACCTAGTAGTCAAAAAGAAATGAATGGGGAGGTGCGTGCGGGCGGCCGCTGGTTACCTGCGTTGCGCCATCTCCACATCCTCGGGCCGGTCTTCGCGGCCGCTGGGCTCCGCGTTCGCGCAAGGTCGCGGCTGGGCGGGAGCGATGCTGCCCGGCCCGCTTGGGCCTTGAGGCGGGAGCGGCGAACCGACCCATTAGCTTGCCGACCGCGCCGAGCCCGCAGCCATGTCCGGGGGGGGGGGTCTCCTTCGGGAGCAGCACGCTGGGCTCCTCCACCGTGGCCGCCAGCGGGAGCGGCAGGGGCGGCGGTTTCTCCTTCGGGACCGCGGCGTCTAGCCCTTCTGTGGGGCTCAGCTTTGGGACTCTGGGGAGCACGGCGACTCCAGTGACAACATCTGCTCCTTCTGGTGGTTTTGGAACCGGGCTCTTTGGATCTAAACCTGCCACTGGGTTCACTCTAGGAGGAACGAACACAGGCCCGCCGGCCACCACGTCTGCGTCCACGGCAGGCTTCAGCTTAGGCTTCAGCAAACCCGCGGCGTCCGCCACACCGTTTGCGCTGCCCATCACGTCTGCCTCGGCTGGCGGTCTCACGCTCTCGTCTGCTCTGACGTCGACTCCTGCAGGACTTGGACAGAATGCTTTAGGTCTGTCTCTGGGAACTGCAGCAGCTACTTCATCTGCAGGCAACGAAGGCCTTGGAGGGTTAGAGTTTAGCAGCTCATCGGATAAAAAGAGTGATAAAACAGGAACAAGACCAGAGGATAGTAAAGCGCTGAAGGACGAGACTCTGCCTGCCGTCATCTGCCAGGACGTGGACAGCCTGCAGAAATTTGTGAAGGAACAAAAACAAGTTCAAGAAGAAATTAGTAGAATGTCTTCAAAAGCGATGCTTAAAGTGCAGGAAGTTATTAAAGCTCTGAAGCAGCTTCTGTCGCTGGCTGCCAGTGGGCTGCAGAGGAACACTCTCAGTATTGACAAACTGAAAATAGAAACTGCTCAGGAGTTAAAAAATGCTGAAATAGCTTTAAGAACCCAGAAAACACCACCTGGACTCCAACATGAAAATACAGCTCCTGCTGACTACTTCAGAATCCTGGCTCAGCAGTTTGAGGTGCAGCTCCAGCAGTACAGACAACAGATTGAAGAACTGGAAAACCATCTTGCCACCCAAGCGAACAATTCACATATCACCCCTCAAGATTTGTCAATGGCTATGCAGAAAATTTATCAAACATTTGTAGCTTTAGCTGCACAACTTCAGTCTATTCATGAAAATGTGAAGGTGCTCAAAGAACAGTACCTTGGCTACAGGAAAATGTTCTTGGGAGACGCTGTGGATGTGTTTGAAGCCAGGCGAGCAGAAGCCAAGAAGTGGCAGAATGCGCCCAGAGTCACTACTGGACCCACCCCTTTCAGCAACATGCCAAACGCAGCAGCCGTTGCCATGGCTGCAACACTTACACAGCAGCAACAGCCTGCTACAGGGCCACAGCCATCTCTGGGAGTTAGTTTTGGAGCGCCATTCGGCTCAGGTATTGGCACTGGCTTGCAGTCAAGTGGCCTAGGTTCTTCAAACCTTGGAGGCTTTGGAGCTAGCTCTGGTTTTGGATGCAGCACCACAGGGGCCTCCACATTTGGATTTGGAACAACAAATAAACCCTCAGGAAGTCTTAGTGCAGGCTTTGGCAGCTCAAGTACATCTGGGTTTAACTTCAGCAACCCTGGCATCACGGCATCAGCTGGTTTGACATTTGGGGTGTCCAATCCTGCCTCTGCAGGTTTTGAAACAGGAGGACAACTCCTTCAGTTGAAGAAACCTCCAGCTGGAAACAAAAGAGGAAAAAGATAAACATATGGGTTGATGTGTTGAGAGAATCCGTAGCAGCATCGTTCATTCTCTGAGTCTATTTTTCTAAAGTTGATGCAGTAACTAAATTGCATCCCAGGAGATTTACGAAGTTTTGATAGTTTTTCCTTACTTCTGAAATTTGAACTCTGTTCTTGTTTGCCATGCTAAACAACTTTTCTCTTGTGTATTTGAAACCTAGTTGTGTATTTTTCATTATTTTGATTCTCAGTGTAAGAAATATTACATCGCTGATTGGTAAATCCTACTACTATTTAACCTAGTGTTTTAGCAATGTTTTTGTTGATAAGGTTTACATTACGTGAATACATGCACATTTGTTTCTTATATAGGTGGTATGAACTCTAGGGCCTGTACCAGAATCACTTTGTTCCTTGATAAAAGGCCTTTTGAACTACACTGCAGGGCATCTTGTGAATATGTATGTAAAATATATACAGGATAATACACACAATTGTGTGTGCATATAGAATATATATTTACAGACCTACAACTTTTGCCTCAGACTGTTCCCCTTTTCTAAGGGTATTCCATTTTTCACCTTTTATGCTTCAAATCCTCAGTGCTTGTAGAACAAGGAGCTAAAGGTACCAAGTCATTGTAGGTATTTGCTTAAAGACTTAGTGAAATGGTTACTGGTGTAAATATTGACCAACTCAACTTCATTGCCCCCAGTCTTGCCCGTTTTTGTTGCCATGTTAATCTTAGCAGCTACTCCAGATGAGGGCTGCTGAGACTCATCAAACCGATTTCAACAACTTTATTATCCTATGTATCCTCATATCTGAGATGAACCTTCAAGAGCATATTTGAACTCCAGACTGGTGTTCTGGGGGCAAAGAGCTATTAAGCCAAATTGATTCTATGCAGGTGAAGGATGACTATTATTTCAGTGGAAACTTTTCTCGCTGTTCCAATAGAGAGTTCTTTCTTACAGGGCTATTGATGTTGACACCAAATGGAGTCGCTTATCAGCCTCTTCTATGTCTTAAGTAAGTGCTTAATTTGGAATAAAGGAACAGTATATTTTAAGAAAAAAAGTATTCTTTGTAGCAACAGTAAACTATCCCCCGTTTTAACAGTGAACAGAGAGCTCCAGGTAATAAGATATATAGACATGTCAGGTTGCATCTGTGTGTCATTTGTGTTAGTATTAGTGACAGAGAGTGGGTGAAAAAGAGAGCCCTTGGAAAGAGAACTGCCTTAGCCATGATTTCAGACAGAAACCGTTAGGTAGACCTATTTTATCTTTCAAGTGCAGTTTTCAGATGGGATGTGAACGTGGAATTTCATTGAAAATAGTTTAATTTTTTTATATAGAAGGTTTTGTACATAATGTGCATCAAGTGAATATTTTCAGAATCATTTTCACCAAGGCACCTTTTTTTCTAAAATAGGTATTACATATACACACACACACACACACACACACACACACACACACACACACACATATATTTTAGTATAACGTTAGTTGGGTTTGATTATAAAAGTGTTGTCAAATCTGTTTTATTTATATGCATATAGCGATGATTGGCTTTTGGAATTGAAATTTTTGCGCCTTGATGCATTAAAATAAGGAAAATGCTTTGTTTCTGAGCATGAAAGTTGTTTTTATTTTTGCATACTTCCCTAATACTGCGGTCCCCAGATCCAGGTTTTGGGGAAGGGTAGGAAAACATGTGGTTTTGTGTTTTGAATTACTGTCAGAATTAAATACACAATTACAACAAACTTTTTTTAAAAAGGACATTGCATTGTGCTGCAAAAATCTGGATATTTACATTTCTTGTGTTTTTTTCTTTATATATTTTACATTTTAATATGTTGACCATTGGGAATTTGTAACAGATCAATTTGTGACAGGAGTTTAAATGTGTCGTCACTGTGTCCATTGTCTCCACTTTGTCCAGAGCCTGTCATTATGTAAACAATAAAATTTACTGTGTCAGTTGCTTTGAATCTTAAAAAAAAAAAAAAAAAAAAAAAAAAGAAATGAATGGTTTGAAATGTTACCCTCACTACTTTCCACTTTGAATTAGGAGGAGTTGAGCTGGGGGAGCCACTGTGGCCTCCGAGCAGGCAGAAGTGGTGCCCTGTGCTTCCTGGTGTGCCCGTCACCCCAGCACCTAGCGCCGACCCATTACAGAGGCATAAGTGTTTGCTCGGTGCGGGGCAAGGAAGAAGAACGGAACTAGCGTGTGTGACTGTCTGTTACGCCCTAGGCATGCACCAAGCCCTCGCATGTGTTATTTCATCGTCCTAAGATAATGGTGTCCTTACATTACTATGAACACACTGGCTCAGAGAGGCTGTGACTACCCCACACAGAGCTAGTAAATGACAGAGCCAGGTCCAGTCCTGGTTTTATCTGACCCGAGTCCAGGCTCTTTCCACTGAAACTGTTTTGCCAGCTGGGGTAGGGAGTGGAGTAGGGAGTGGGGTAGGAAGTGGTTCGGTTAGAGTGGTAACCGGAGGAGAACTTTATGGAAGGACTACTCTACAGGTGATGGGCAGGGGATAGGAAACACAAGGGACAGTGCAGTTCTCCAGGGCTAGGGACAGTGGGACTGTGTCACCACCTCTAGGTCCTGACAGGTGCGGGGAGTGAGCAGTTATGGAACTTGGAAGGACAGAGTTTCGAGGACAGGGCCACCTGACTGCAGTTGTGACCTCTGACCTCTGGTTGTGGGATGACCCTTTGGGCGGGAGACGAACAAATACCCCAGCCCCACTGGCTCCTGGCCGACCCTCTCCTGTGGGGCTCTCCATTGGCCAAACCCAGCTGAAGCTGGAGGACAAAGGGCCCCCTGCTGTGTCCACCCAGGCCAGCCCTGAGCACAGTGGAGAAGGGTGGAGATGGGTTTGGGGACAAATGGAAGGTAGGCAGCCAAATGAGGCCAAAGAAGATATGTGGGTTTGGGGGCGTATTGACCCTTCAGAGGTGAAGGCCGGATACCACTTTTCACCCACTCACTGAGACAGCTCCTAACCGGCCTCCCTGCTCCCATGCTCCACCCCTCAACCCATTCTCCACTCAGAACCAGAGGGTTTTCTTAAAATACAGCCCAAATCATGTCCCTCCCCTATTCAAAACGATTCAATGGCTTCCCTATAAGGTAAAACCCCAAATCCTTAACAAGACCCAGGAGGTCCTGCAGATCTGGCCCTGCCCACCTCCCCCGTCTCCTCTTAGGCCATGCCCAGTGCTCACCACTCTCCAGGCACACGAGTCTCCTGGAAATTTCTGGAACACCCCAAGCTCTTTCAGCTTTCGAGTAGCCTCCACCGCCTTCACATAGCTTGTTCACTCAGGGAATAATAACAGCATGCCTGTCACTGCACACACACACACACACACACACACACACACACACCATACACCTATACCCACACACTATATACACATATACCCCTACACACACACCATTCATACATATACCCACATATCACATACACACGTATACCATAAACACACCCATATGATACATGTACATATATACACATATACACACATTCACATATATACCACCCATGTACACTCCCAAACACACACATACATACCATACACACATCCATATCATACACACTCATACATACACACACCATACACACACACTATACACACTTACACACAGTATATGCACACATACCACACACACACCATATATACACCCATACCACACACACACACACACACACACACACACACACACACACACACAGCCTGTGTGACTCAGGCTGCTCTTCGATGCCAGCTTCTCAGAGCAGCTGCCTTGGCCTCTCCAATCTAAGCGGGGTCCCCGTGTGCTGTTCTCTTGGGTGCTGAGTCCATTGTCCTTCAGTGCAGGTATTATTGTTTGTAACAGTACATTTACTTGTGAGGTTAGTGATTAATGTCTATCTTCCCGACTGGTCTGCAAGCTCCAGGCGGGCAGGGGCTGTGCTTATTTCATCCACTCCTGTCTCCCCGTTGTTTAGCACAGCACCTGACACATAGTCTGCCCCTCAGAAATACCTGCTAAATTAGTATTAAAGGGTTGGGTTGAGTCCTGGCTCTGCCATTCCTAACTGTGAGCCCATCAGATGACATTTCACTGTTCTGAGCTCAGTTTCTTCTTAAATTAACTTTTTATTATGGAGAATGTAAAACATGTGAAGAAAGAGGAGAAAAGAGAAGGAGCTCTCATGTCCCCATTTTCTAGCTTCAACACTGGTCAACTTGTGGCTTTGGTTGCATTATCTGTAGACAAGGGAGATTAAAGTGATTTTAAGACTTTTTTGACCGTGACTCACAGTTAAGAAAGACATTTTTTTTTTTTACATGGAGACCCATACACAATACATATATAAATAAAACTGAAACAAAGTTACACAGAACAATAGCAATGCTTATATTCTCATTTTTTTCTAGTCTTTTTTTGAATGTAGGTATCACCCACTTAATTGATGTTACTAATGGGTCATGACCAGCAGCATGAAAAACGCTGCGCTGAATGATCTTCCACCTAGAAAATTGTTAAGGGTCCCCCTTTCCTTGCCAAGGGATGATAGCCAGATCCTGCCCCCTAGTGGTCATGTTTGGAAACTGATCGTGTCTTCCTAGAGGTCAATTTTTGACTGGGGAATAAATTCTTTCCAGGAAAAAGTACTGAGTGCAGGCCCTAGGCCATGCATCTGAGGTGGTGGGCTCTGAGATGAATTACAGCATAGACCCTGACCCCAAGAGTCTTCTCCCAACTGATGACCACAGTGTAATTGCTCTAGGTCTGTGCTGTCCAATATGGTAGCCACTAGGCACTGAATGCTTAAAATATGGCTAGTGCAACTGAGAAATCTAATATTAATTTTAATTCATTTAAATTTAAATATAAAAATCGATACTTGTTCCAGTTACTGGAAAACACTCAAATATGTTTGGAACAAACTTTGTATGTCAATTCACTTTTTCAACTCTACATTTTATAAAATCTAGATAAAGATTCAATCTTTCTGATGAAAATTGAACATCCAAATTGAGATGTGCTGTAAGTGTACTCTACATACTGGATTTCAAAGACTTGGCATGAAAAAAATCTCATTAATAATTTTTTATACTGATTAAATGTTGAAATAACATTTTTAGATATGTTGGGTTAAATAAATATATTACTAAAATTAAATTCACCTGTTTCTTTTTACTTTTTAAGTGTGGCTACTGGAAATTTTTAAATTACTCATGTGGCTCACACCATATTTCTGTTGGACAGCACTCACAAAGCTGGAGTTCCTTTTGATATCCCTCCCTCCATCCCCTCCTGTGCATCTTGCATCCTTGATGGAGAAGGAGGAAGCCGCGAGAATCCTCATTCAGACTGGGCTATGGATGGGGGTAGGGATTAGGAGTTAAATGTTGGACCTATTAAGGTTGAGATGCCCATGACCTCACCACTCAGAGAGTGGTCCCCACACCAGCAGCCCAGCATCACCTGGAACACATTAGAAATGCAGACTCTCAGGCCCCACCCACCCTACTGCAGCAGAATCTGCATTTAACAAGATCCCCACGTGATCTGTTTGCACATAAATTTTGAGAAGCGGTCAGCTATTAGATAGCCAAGTGGAGATACAGGTGGCAGTTCTTTTCTTTGCTCAGTGACATAGGAAGCAAAGTCAAGGCTGAGAGTGAGGCTGTGGAGCAGGTGCTGGAGTTTTGAAGAGACTGGAGAAAGTGTGGATGGGAATGTTAACATGAATGGAGGAGAGGAACCTAAGTCTTCTGAACTCAGAGTGAGATCAGTCAGTGCCTTGCGTGTTTTTCTCCTCCTTTTCAGTATGTGGGTGCAGAGCTGCAGTTTTGCCTGCTGAGTACCACAAGGCAGAGAGGGGTAACGGAATGGAGTGATTCTAATGATGGATCTGAGCTGGTTAAGGAGGGAATCGAGGCTGGGAGACACAGGGAAGACAGTTCACAGATGGGCAGTCCCAATGTGGGCACGGAGTTGTTGGCGGCAGGGTCCTTGAGCTGGAAAGAGAGATGGTGGTCAGAGCGTGGGGCGCTTGAAATTGAGATCATAGCGGATGCAGTTAATGGTAATGAGAGGTTCCAGGGCAGCTATTATCTTGGGCTGGAAATAAGAGGAAATGGCTGTTGGGTTTTTTTCGAGAGGGGAGTTGTTTAGACAAATGCAAGTGAAATATGAGGAAGGGTTTCTCAATCTGACCAGGAGGGGGGTTGCAAAAGCTGAGAACCCCCCCACAGGTGGGGATGACTCAGAAGGCAGAGGTCCACGGTGGGCGGCCATGGGCAGGGTGTGAGAGGACACAGCTGGAAGGAACCTGGGCCTCTTGAGCTACCGCAAATTCCTCCATCTACGTCCTGTTTAGTCTTCCAAACGAAATCATATAGCTGGCCAAACTGAGGTTGTGTTAATCACTGAGTCACTGGGTTTCTATCTCACAAACAACAATAGCAATTGAGTTTCTGCTAGGTCCCAAGCACTTTAAAACTGCTATTTTAAATCCTTACCGTCCTATACTATCACCTCCTTTTATATGGATAAGGATACCAAGGCTCAGAGAAGTAATATGACCAATGTCACAAAACCACTGTTAAGCAATTTAAACAGAACCCAGGTCTGTCTAGCACCAAAGCTGGCTGATAATTACTTTCTCCTTCGGGGATTCATTTCCACATTCCCTGAAGATTCTGATTCAGAGATCTAGAAAGAGGACTCTCCAAGCAAATCTATATATTTTCACAAGCCCCTCGGGTGATTCTGATGGTCAGGGAAGATTGGAAAGCATTGTACCCTGCACCCTGCCTGGCCATCGCGGTGTGGTGAATGTCAGGCTGGTTCTGTAGTCCAGCCTTCCTCCTGGGAAGGAGAAGTTCTTATCTAACCTGATTCCAGCTCTGTCTAGTCTGGTAGAGTCACTAACAACATCACTGTGTGCCATTTTCAATGCCTTTCACATAGATGATTTCATTTGAGGCATTGAAAGTCGTAGGAGATAGGAAAGAGCAGTACAATTAGACCCATTAAACCCATTAGAGATAAAGAGGTGGGCCCAGGCCTCACAGCCACTCCTGGCAAAGCTGGGACATGCTCTTGCTCCTGGGACATTGAATCCACCATTCTTCCCACTCCCTATTTCTTTATGAAAGTGCTAACTAATGTTTATGGATATTAAGGCTAATTTTTAGGGGAAAGAACTCTAATGTCCTTCCCCCTACTCTAATATCTGTCATTCCTGCCTGAGAGCCTTGCCCTGATGCCAATTTAGAGCATTAGAATTCCTTAAATTCCATGGATGATGGGGATGGGCTGTGCTGAGGCCTAGAGATAAATGAGACTTTGTCCTTGCCTTCCAAAAGGAGAAAGAGGCATATTTACTCCAGGCCAGGTTAAATGCCTCAATTCAGTAATACAAAGCCTTCTGGAAAAGGGCAGCTTCTTTGAGAAAGTTAGTGATAAATGAAAAGACCTCTCTTGGGTGGAGTAACACATAAGCTCTAAGTAACAGGGCATATGGCAGGAGGAATGTGTGGAACCAGTTAGTGGAGCCCTGGGGTTGGGCAGCAGAGAAGTTTCTCTGGATCCTCTGAAACCAAGTCCCCCTAAAACTGAGTTCCCTTACTGACTTTATGATTAACCTCTCTATCCAAAACTTCATTCCCTTTCTTGTCCCCTCTGATTTCAATTCTATGCTAACCGAACACTAATCGAGTCAGATGACTAAAATTGCTGTTGTCGGTAACATCGTTAATATACTAAAATTGTTATTATGGATATCATCATTAACATACAAACTCAGGTTGTTTCTTCTGGGCATGATGAGCTAATGGACCCTGGAGTCATGGATCACCTGGGCAGAGAATTGTAAACAAGAGACATCGCGACTCCCAAAACTATGATTAAGAAATGTCACAGAAATGTCATAAAATGATGATTAATCCCAGTCTCTTTGTGCTTCCCCTTTAAAAAGCCCCCTAACTCAAAGACCAAGTTGGAGTGGATTTGAGGCTTGCCTCCCACTCCACTCCCTTGCTTGGCGCCCTGTAATCAACCCTTACTTTGCTGCAAACTCCAGCTGTCAGTGTTTGGCTTTCCGTGCCGTGGGCAGGCGAGCCCTTTGCTCGGTTTTACCCCCACTCCAGTCAAGTTTTCCCACCCACTCCCTGGGGTCCATCTGGGCTCCAGGGAACCACTCCACCCCCTGTCATCAATCACTAAACTTAGGCTACTCCATCCCTAAAATAAACATCAGCCTGATGCCTTTCATCCCCCAACCTTCCTGCGGCCACTGACTTGACTCTCCTCCCAGAGCAGGGTCACCAGAAAAATACATGACACCCACTTAAATCTGAACTTCAGATAAGAAACAAATAAATAGTGTAAGTATTTCCCAACATTGTATGGGGCAATGGGACATACTTATGCTAAAAGTGATTTGTTGTTTGTCTGAAGTTCAATTTAACTGATCGTCCTGCATCTTTCTTTGCTGAAGCTGGCAACTTTACCCAGGGGTACCACCAAGCTTCCCCTGTCCTCCCAACCTCCCTCTAGATGGCTGTTGACAGTCTCTTGGCTCCCTGTTGCCCTAGGGTAAAATTTCAATTCCTGGACCCCTGCTTCCTTGCCCAGCCCTATTTCTTACCACTCTCGCCCCACTCCACCCGCCCCATCCAAGATTGCTGGGACAAGGGGCCCTAAGCTCCTTGCTTCAGATGCTGTTCTGTCTGCCTGGAGAACCTGCTTCCCTGCCCCTGCACGAGCTAGGCTGATTCTTAAACATCCACCAACATGGAATCAGGTGTTACTGCCTCTCCAGAGTCTTTCTTTCTTTTTTTTTTTTTTCCCCAGCCGCCATGTGGTGCGGCTTGTGGGATCCTAGTTCCCCGACCAGGGATCGATCTGGGTCCCCTGCAGTGGAAGCCTGGAGTCCTAACCACTGGACTGCCAGGGAATTCCCCCTCAAGAGTCTTTCTTGAAACATCCCTCACTCCCACACCATGCTCCTTTTTCTGGGATCCCACAGAACCAAGTGAACACTCCTCTATCCCAGCACTGGTAAAATTGACAAAATTGTAATTATCTGGTCTTTTACTCTCTCCCTTAGATTGTGAGTTTCTTGAGGTCAAGGGCTGTGTCCTTCAGTTTTGTCATCTTTAGAACCGGAAATTCCTGTCTGCTTGGCAGACAGTAGGGCCTTAATTAATAATCTGCTAAGGATTCTGCAGATAAGGCCCTATCCCTTTTATCCAGGCATACAATGGGGTCCAGAGAAGGAGACATCACTATTGACTACCTATTGTGAATGGTCACCCTGGGCCTGGGGCTTCTGATGTTCTTTTAGGATTATCATTGTCAAGAAAAAAACATTGCTTGCCATTCCAGTTCTACAGGATCAAGCCATTGGTCACTGCAGTCACCCACCAACAGTGCACCCTGAGGGGAATTCCGGGTGGGGGAAAAAAAAAAAACAACAGGAGGCATTCTGTGCTTTGGATATCAGTGTCCTTAGATAGTTAAGATGCATATCTAAGAAAAAATTTTAATGACCCCAGATTCTTGCATCTTCCCATACATAGAACACTAAAATCATCAACTTGAGATATCTGTTCTTTGTGATCAGCAGTAACCTTTTTATGCTTGAATACATGTTTTTCCCAGCAAAAAAGATCCTGTATATTCCGGCTCCTCCTTAATCTCTTTGGAGCAGTTTCTCAGAGCTATCTGAGAGGCTATGGTCCTTAGTAAGGTCCCCGAATAAAACTTAACTCACAAGTTTTACGTTGTGTGTTTTTCTTTCAGTCAACACAATCTTGATTCCATGATCAGAAAATGGGCTCAGGAGAAAGAACATGGAGCAAGGCTTGTGTTGGGCTTGTCTGTGTGCATCCCCACGGCCCACTTTCCCAGGGGGTGGATGTGATTGCTGGCTGGAAAATGAATCCGCTTGAAATCATTGTAGCAGTTCTAGAAAGTGGAGCGTACTTTCTGGAGAAGGGGCCCAAGTGCAGGCAGCATGAAGGGATGTCAGGAGACGCGGCCAGATGCGGCAGGGCTTTGCAGTTCATGAGGGCTCTGTCCTGTGATCCAGGGGTAAACTGATATTGAGCAGAACTGTACTTGCCCCGGTGCGTTCTTGCTCCCTTTGGGAGGGGACTTCCTAAAGTGAGGTCTTTGACCCCAAACCGAACTTACACTGAAGGGTTGGGGTGGCTGGGGGAGTTAGCCCACCATAATGTCCACCAGTGCCCCTGAGTAACTCCTACTTAAGTTATATACAAACAAACATACACAGTGTGTGTGGAGGGGGCAATTTAAACAACACCTTTATTTTAATTGGTCTCAATACAGTCCAAGTGGTAACCTTGCTTACTATGCTTTCTAGTAGTAAACACACTGCTTTCACTTATGTTTAGTATGCAAATGAGCTTCCAGATGAGTCCACAGGTTCCTCCTTCCTAAGCCTTGCTCTGTGAAAGAGCAGGACTGGCCGCTGGAGATAATAATGTAAAGAAAAGTGCTTAGTGATGGGTTTGGAATCCCGAGGTTGTCCAACCGCATTCATTTCAAGCTGTGTTTTGTCAAGTCACACCCCTCCCCATTCAAAAAGGAAAAGTGTCAACAGGCTGTGAACAACATTCAGTGCAGTGCAGATCTGCAGCTACTAGCACGAGATAAGCACCTTAAACAAAGCCGTTCATCTACCGGTAGCCTTGGCGTAATGGAAAAAAACCATGGACTTTGGAACTACGTAAACTCCGGCAACGTTTCAAAACTTCCCAGAACCTATTTCCTTGCCTGTAAAATGGAATGACTAGTACATTCTACCGTTAGTGGCTGTGAGGGTTGAGACTACAGGTGCAAAGCCCCCAACACAATGTTGTGCACTGATTGTAGTGATCTACACCCCAGGATTTCTGACTCTAAAACACCTGCTTTCCTGGTTGAAGTAACTTCAGGCAGGCAATGTCTTAGTTCCCAGGGGCAGAGGTTCTAAGTTCCATCTATCTCTGCATTTGGACGTTTGAAGTTTAAAACTTGAAAAGTACATTTGGCTTCAAAGCATAGACTTGTCAAGGATGTTCATCACTGATTTATGTTTCATAATGAGAAAAATGGGAAACAATTTAAATGTCCTTAAAAGTAGGAAACCGATTTAATAAATCAGCAATAGCTGTGTGATAGAATACTTTGTGGCTTTAAAATTATGCTTTTGAAGAATATTTAGTGACAAGAAAAATGTTCGTGCAAAAATGTGAAGTAAAAAAAAAAGCGACAAGCAAAACATCGTATAAAACAAGTCAAATATGTAGATATATATAGGCAAAGAAGCATCAAAAGCAAGCGCTTGCCGCTGGGAGTCGGGAGGAGTGGGAAGAAGTGATCTTTTCCTGTAGTTTTGAGTTTCCAACAATGATCACGTAATGCCTTAAAATCCAAAGACACTAGGAAGTTCTCAGGGACTTGGGAGGAGCGCGAACAGGGCAGACGCGGGCGGGACCGGGGCGGATGCGGGCGGGACCGGGGCGGACCCCAGCGCCCGGCTGGGGCCTGCGCGACGGGGCGGGGCGTGGAACACCAGTCCAGTCCAGGCCGGCGAGGGGGTACTCAACTTGCGACACCGGGAGGCCGGGGACGCACCGTCGGGAGCAGCAGGCAAGCCAGGGGCCCGGGGCCGGGGGGAGTGGGGGGCCGCGGGCCGGCGGGGACCCGGCCAGGGCTGGGGCGGCGCTGGGATGGGGTCGCAAACTTTCTTGGAGTGCGCAGCGGGCCAGAATGGGGCTCTGTCTCCCTCACCTTTGGCGTTTCTCTTTCCCTGTGCGCCCCGGGCGGGCGAGTGGCGCCTGTTTAGCCTTGGGAGCCGAGCCGCGGGTTGTGGGCACAATCGGGCCAGAGTCTGAGGGTGTCCTGTCCCCCGCTTCCTGGCGCGTATCTGTCGCTGGGCGTGTCCACAGTGCCAGCCCCAGGGTGGCCAGCTGTGAGTGGGATAAAGGCTGTCACGGCCTTAAGCTGGTGGGAGGGGGAGGGGAGGCGGCCCAGGGCCTGGCCTGGCCTCGGCTTGGCTCTGCACGCCCTGGTGGCAGCTTTGGTGTAGACAGGTGACTGAGTATTTGAGTGAGTTGGGGACCGGGTGGAAGCCATGAGCAGCCCCCATTCTTCGCGTGGGGAACCTGCCACCTCTGTCACCACGACTTTGCCTCAGTCCACCCCCTTCTAGCCACTGCCCTCAGACTGGATTCAGAAAGCTACCCGGAAGTATCAATACTATCCTCCACATGGCCTCTTTGGGTCGGAGTAAAAAGCAAACAGGAAAATGGGAAAGGGGAAAACCGTGGAGACAGAGGACAGCGGGAGGGGCAGTGGAGGAAGGCTGCTGGGAGGCTCGGCCCTGATCTTGCGGGTTCTGCACCAGCTCTTGTCCGCTGGGGGTCACTATCCCTTCTGACCCCACGGTGGCCTCTGTGTGGTATCCAGGGGTTGGGGTTCCCCCTGAGGAACCTGGACATGGGATGAGGCGGGTAGGCCTGGGAACCAGGGTCAGAGGCAGATGTCATGGAAGGTCCCTCGGGTGTCCAGTTCTCTGGGGCTCTGAAATATTCATCTCACTGGTGAGCTTTGGTTTCAAAGCTGGCGCCTTTGGCTTGGCCGGTGGTGGCAGGAGGAGCCAGGTGCTTCCTTGGGGCTGCTTTGTCAGGGGCAAGGGGGCAGCCATGCTCCCTCCTCACCTGCCTGCTCTCCCCACCTCTCCAGCCATGAGGACCCCGAGACCCAGTTTCAAACTTAGAAAGTAGTGGTGGGACCACACGGGGTCAAGTGCCCTGGCTTCCTGTCATCTTGTGCCGTGACCTCAGGGCCTCACCTGTAAAAACAGGCACCTCAGAGAGGTAATGACAGGGTACCCCTCAGGTGTGGGGAGAACCTCACTTCATGAGCTGGGGTAATAGCCACCTCAGCTCAGCCTCCTCCCAGGGGAATGGCTCAGCTGGAAGAGCACTTCCATCCCCCAAACTTGTCACCCTGTACCCTTCAGAAAGAGCAGAAGCCCCAGGCAAGGGACACACACTGGAAGGGCCAGAGTGGAAGCTCATACAGCAACTTGGGGAGAAGGTCTCTGCTAACAGTATGGTTAACCCTGATGTGGGCTTTCTGGAGTATTCTGTTGGGAATGCTGTGGAGGAGATGGCCTTGACAGAATCTTCCAACCCTGATTCTGGGGATCTAGGCCAAAACCTGGGCCTTGTTTTAAAGTAGAAATGATGCCCAGAAGTCCACAGGCCACAGTGCCAGGTACCTAGAGGGTCAGGGAGGAGGATGAGAATGAGTCCTTATTCTCATATGTAACGATTGGTATTTTTTCCTATTACATGAAGGCGATGTTAGGGGATCGCAGCCTCCTGGCTCTGTGCTGGAGATGTCCCCCAGCCCTTGGCAGTGAGTCCCGTTTTGGAGATTATAGCGGCTCTGGGGACAGGGGAGAGGAAGGCCCCTCGCAGAGGATCCGGGCGTTGAGCTGGCTCTGAGAGTGAGGGGGCATGCCTGGTACTGAATGTGACTATTCTGAGGGGCTGGGGGTGAGGACAGGGGTTTTACGATATGAGGAGTTAGGACATGAATCATCCTGAGGTCAATCTGTAAATCAAAGGTGGCCTGGCCAGCACGCCACAGGATGGTAACTAGGTGTGCCCTGATAACAATGTTCCAGGCTTAAGGATGTTTGAAGGAACAAAGGTGAACACGTTTGCTCAGTGCAGAACTTCTCAGAGGCTTCCTATGCCATTGTGCCTTGTGAATTTCCAAAAGGGGATATGGGTTGTTTTTCAGACTTATCTGTTCTGAGCTCATCCATTAACATCTCTTGGGGCAGTGCTCTTTAGAGCAGTCTGGGAAATGCCTGGCTGGATGAGTCTAGCTTTCCACTCTCTGGTTCGGGTAACTAATCCCTCTTCCTTTCCCCGATGTGGGCTGATTTGGGGGAAAAGGAGGCCAAAGGAGGTCATTTGCCTGGACCCCCACAACTAGGTAGTGACAGAGTTAGAACTTGAACCCAGATCTCTTGACTTCCTGCCTCGTACTCTTTCTCTTCTGCAGCGTGTCGCTGTTTCTCTGCAGGCTCTGTGGTGAGTGAGACCCAGGAGATGCTGGCCGCAGGGTCCAGAGGGCAGTCTGGGAGGAGAGGGAGTTATGGCTACCCTCAGGCCCAGGTCATGCCCTGTGCCTCTGCCTCTGTAGCCATCGTCCAGACCAGTTTCACATCCGGCGGAGATTCTTTAGGAAGCAAGTCATTCCGCCCTGAAGCCTTCTGCTCTGGTCTGTTAGGCTGTTCGTTCAAAAGCAGAGACTCTTAGAGTCCGAATGGACTTTGATCTTTTGGTTCAGTGCACTTGCTTTACGGATGAGAAAACTTGAGCCCAGAGATGTGCGGTGGCCAGCCCTGACTCACACAGTGGAGTCAGGACCAGAGCCAGGACAAGAACTCAGCTCCCTGCCTCCTAACCCGGGGCTCTGGCAAAGATCGACTTTCTACGAGGGAAAAGGAATTGGTGTCAATGAGAAAGGTCTTCACTACCTCAGCTGGCCCCACGTGTTGGTATTGGCCTATTCACACAGGTGACTGGTGGGGGCTTCAGGGGCTTTTGCTCCAGGCAGGTGTAAAAGCAAAGGGCACTCTAAGTCAGACGTCAGATCCGGGTTCAGACCTATCTCTGCTGTTCGGCTGCTGTGGGACCTTGGATCGGGTTTTCTCTGAATTTCAGTTTTCTCATCTGTAGGGTAGGGATAAGGATATGCCCCTCATAGGGCCCTTGTGAGGAGCAGACATCCTTGGTACCCAGTAGTAAATACACAGTACTTGCTACTCTAAGTGGTTCTCTTCCTTCCCTGCCCACCGCAGGGAGGGGTTTGTCTCCCTTCTCTGCTGTGGGTTGTTAATTATCTGTCTGACTTTCCCCCTTCTCATCTTGAAGTTCAACTGAAAAGGTAGGAGAAGACGAAACACAAAGGAGATGGATGGGGCTGTGCTTCTGAAGCTGCATCCAGCCCTGGTTATTGCTGTCTGCTTTCCTTATCTGCACTCCCCAGCTGTTCTGACCACTGGCTTGGCTGGGGTCTCCGAGTTCACCTGCACTGATGACACTGCTTTGCTCCCCTGGAGAAGGGTGATGGGGGGACTCTAGTGCTTGGGTCTTCCCATGCCCTCCAGGGTGGCTTCCCCTTCCTGGGAGGCTGGAGCCACCTTCTCAGTTTCTGGTTGGAGAGAGGCTACCCTGGTTAGAGACCGGGGTGGGAGGGAAGTCATGGGTTGGCAGCCTTATCTGTTTCTGAGCAGGAGGGCATGGAGAGCTGGGGGGACGGGGACTTGTTCTGGCTCTGTCTCAGCAATGCGTGCGCTGGCATCTGTTACTCTGAGTTCTCAGACAGTGGGCAGGGCTGGGAATGAAAGTTCCAAACCCATGACCAAGAGGGCCTGTCACGGGCTGGGCAGGAACTTTCTTGGCTCTGGGGTTTCCTGGTCTGTCAAATGACCAGATGATTTCTAAAGTTCATTCCAGCTCTGACGTTTCAGTTTTTAGATCCTCTCGGCGTCATCCTGAGAGCTGCTAATGACCCTAATGGGAGCTGGAAGAGGTGCAGAGCCCAGATCTTGGTCCAGACAACGGTAGGATTAACCGTGTCCTGGAAGAACCTTTTACCAATTTCCTATGCTTTGCTCTGTACACAACCCTGCTCTGTAACTAGTCCAGTGTCAAGGGTTTATTTCTGAGGAAATATATTCCAAACTCCTACTGAGCGTCCAAATGTGCTGAAAAGATATCCTAGTGTGAGTTCGCAAGGGCACAGAATCTTCTCAAGGCACCAAAACATTGCAAATAATATATTGCTCATTCCTATGGTGCTGATCTCACCTCCATCTGGTAAAGATAACTCATCCTAATAAAACAGCCGTGTGGCTACATCGTAAGCTCTCTAAGGGTAAGGACACAAATCAAATCAATCTTGCTTCCATTGGATCTGTACCACCGAAAACCACTCTCAGCACAAAGTAATTACTTTAAAAATATGTGATCAATTAATACAATATATTGTTAGTATTACTGTTTAAGTTCTAGATTTTCTAAACATTTTATTTACTTTTATTTCAATTCTCCCAGTCCAGATCTAACAAGTTGCCTTATTAATGTATGAAAAAGAAAAAAATCCTATGTGTTTACTTATTTAACAAATATTCTGTGATTTTATTTCTGTGCTAGGTGTCTGCTAATTAATGAGTCTATAAAGATGAATTCAAGAGCTAAAATACTTCAAAGGCTTAGTGTCCTGAGGAAATCAACACATAAATGAACAATGACAGCACAACCAAAATCTCTTACTCAGTTCTCAGGCTGCTCAAGAAACTGTACACGTTGGTTTTCTGCTTGTGTCCAGGAATTGGCGAACAGTACTGAGATGAGTGATAAGATTGCAGTTCATCCTAACGGAAGGTCTGGTCTCGCCTCCTAAAGAAGGTGTGTCCGTGTGGCAGCCCTGCCCCAGTGCCTGTGAGGATAGACGCATCCCATCCACCACCACCTCCAGTCACCCGGACCTGGACCTGGTAAAGCATCCGACAAGAAAGAAGGAAGTTAGTGGCGCTGTTTCAGGTGGAGCTTCAGGAGGTGATAAGCGCGTTAAATTTATAACTCAGTGTTTGCTGGTAAGATGCCCTGGTCTTCCATCCCCGAGGGCTCATGTTCTTACCATGCTATATATCTTCTGTCTGCCTTTCTACTTACATCCGAAAGCTGTTGGAAATATATAATGAGATAAGATATATGAAATGGTTTTGTGTGTGTGTGTGTCCATAAGTTTGACATTTTCCAATAGTACAGATTTGATAGTTTTATTTTTTCTTTGACATTTCCATTAAATCAGAGTGAAAAACTCACACTGATTCTTCTATTTAAATGTTGATACTTTTTAAATAAAGCCATGCAAAACATTTGTAGTGAAGTCATACTTAGTAAGGAGATCAAACTTCTGTTTCCATGAGATTAGGCGGGTGGAGAGTTGTAGGCATTTTAATAAAGCCAGATACGTTTCAGGGCAGTTGGCTGATATTTGCAGAACTCCTTTTGGCTTTGGGAATTTCTCCTAACAGTTTAACTCTATGTCTTATAACAGCAAAATATCAGCAAATCAATCTTTTTGGCACAGTTTCCTTGCTCTCCTGGAAAGGGAACAGTGTTACAACAGTTACTGGTTGTAACAGCTGCTGTCAAAGGCCCAGGAATTTGACATAAAATACCTGGTGTTGGAAAACTAAAGTGAAAACATAAAGCCCTTGTTTGTTAAATGGAAAAGGTCAAAATGCTTGTGAGGATGTAAACAAAAAACACATATTAGAACATCAGGCAAGTAAATCAAGGGTTAGGGACCTTCCTTGCTCTGAAGGATATTTAGCTTCAGTGAAGTAAACTTAAGGGTACTCAACGTGAAAGAGAGACATTTCCTTAACTTGTCCCATGGTTAACAGAAGCGGCATAACAGAATCTTCCTTCAAACATCAGCAAAAAGCCTATTTCTCCCCTAAAATGCTGACCTGAGCAATAATAATTAAACAAGCCCAGGACTTAGGCTTTTTCTGTGGCTACTAAATAAGACAAATTAAATCAGCCTTCAACAATCCGTGTCGAAAAAGTAAACTATATTCCCAAACTGAGAAGGTTTGTTATCAAAAAGCCTGAAAGGTATTGTCGGTTCTGGGTAAACTGTACGTCAAATTCAGTCATTTGGAAAATTGTAACCACTGAACTGGGAAATCCATCCCAGCGATTGGGAGACTTGTGCTCACTGTAAGCTCTGATGCCGAAAACTGTCCACGCTGCTGTGGGGAGACCAAGGTCTACCCACGCTCACGCCGTTTCCGTATTTCAGAAAGGAGCTTCTACTCTGACATTTCAGTGGAACTGCCAAGTGAGAACTAATCAGGAAGAGAACCCAACAGCAGCACTGCCGCCCTGGACCTCGGAGGACGCCCCCGAGACAGCCGTCCCTTCTCCAGGAGGCTTCGCTATTCACTGTTCCCCGTGATGGGAAGAGACACTGATTCCCCATCTCAGCTAGATCCCGACGATGGTCCAGCGAGTTGCTCCGCGCTCCAGGGCAAATCCCTAGCAGTGCAGAGGATGCAGTGAAGTCAGGATAACCCTCAAAGCAGAGTCAAAGGGGCTCTCTCTCTCTTCTGGCCCTTACATCTGGCCTTCCTCTGTCCAAAGCATCACGGCACTTTTCAGTATCAGCAAGACCTCTGAAGGGTTAAGTCTCCTCTCTTCCCGGCTTCAGAGTTCGGGTGAGTGAGGCTCAGCGACCCTGGACGGAAGCAGACTAAACTCTGCCAAGAAACAATTACGTTTTTCCTCCCCAAAGACAAAATAGCCAAAATCAATAAACTTCCTTCCTATGATCCCCTTTGCCCAGTGAAAGAACATCTATTTCTGTTAGTCTTATTTGCAAAGAATTACTGAACAAACAAATCAGTGATTTTATCATAAAACGTAGGGAGAGAAAAGTCACAAAAATTGGGGGAATAGAGAATAGCAAATCCATCAGATTCTTTCTAGTGAGGCTTTAAAACATAATATTGGACATTTAATTTATCCCAAGTTTTTTGAAGAGATGCAAGTGGTAATAATACGTCTATATTGCACATGTAATCAGACCAACAGCAGCAGGAGGTGTGAGGGCTGCTGACATCTCCTGAGCACTTGCTCCATGACATGCTTATTTCATGGCTAAGTGCTTTGCCTGCACTGCTTCACGTCAATATTTGAAAATCTCTAGGAAATGGATTCGCCTCCATTTTACAGGTGATAAAACTAAAGGAGAAGATGTGAAATACATTAAGAGCACAGAGCTGATAAGCAGTAGCCCTAGGAAGCAAACTCAGGCCCGACTCCGTACAACTTACCAGATATAAACTGTAGAGTCCGTGGTGAGAATAAAGTCGGCAGTGTGAAGTGCGGCAAAGGTCAGATAGTCAATTCGATTTGTCTCCCCTGCTGAAACCTTGGGTCCCTACATGTGCTGAGAGAGAGGAACAAAGAGGGAGATGGCTGAGGCAGTCTGGAGTCTGGAGGGCAGGCCAGCAGCCGGGATTGGGTGTTTCAGGGAGAATTTCTTCTTTGGGAGACCGCAGCTTTTGCTCTCAAGCCCTCCCACCCACATTACGGAGGAAAGTCTCCTTCGCTCAAAGTCCGCTGGTTGTGGACAAAGGGCCTTCAGAGCCACAGCCTGAGCGACGCTAGGCCTGCCCTCCCCAGGCTTCCTCGCTGGTCCTGGTCGGGCGTGCTCGATGACTTGTTCTCAGCTGGGGGCAGCGGAGGGCAAGGAGCCGGCTTGTGACGAGGTCCGTCGGCAGCAACAGCGGAGGATTTGCGAGTCTGCCGTCTGGTCTGTGTCTGGACAAGGACTGTCTGGACACGGCAGAGAGGGATACGGACGTGCCTTGCGGTGTGTCTGTGTTTCTCCACCCCAGGCTGAACTTGAGAAGCCGAAGCCGCTGCAGGTGCCCTGCGAGTCTGCACACCTGTAGTCAGAAAAAGGCCTCACCTGCCACTGTGAGATAGTCCTGCCTCCAGAGTAATCAATAAATTAGACTATGGGGCCCCTTGAAATAAAGGAGCCCTTCTCCGGCTGGTTTTAGACTAATAAGTGTTTGCATAAATCTAATATTCCTTGAATTCCAAGAACATTTACAAAAAAAAAAAAAAAAAACGGAACTGCTAACACTTGAAGTGTACTAGACTTCAATGAAAAAAAATAAAAAGAACAAACTTTTGAGAAACTGCTAGCATGGAAGTATTTTTTCCTATAAGAAATCGATTCAAACGAAGATAAGCCTTGGACAGATCAATTTGGTTTGATAATTTTGATTTAAAAAGTCTGTGCAATATATTATCATTTTTCATTTAAGCTGTTATGAGGTCTGAGTTTTCTCATGACAAATCTAGATAATTTAAATTTTCTAAATTTCTTACACTGATTTACTCTGGATAAACTAATAATACACTTATATCATCTTTAAGATTAAAAAATATGTACATTTTTAATTAAATACAGTTATGATTCCGACATACACTTTTATGGCAAGAGTAAGTATGTATTGTGGTGCGTGACCTTCAAAATAGTTGTCAAGGTCATCAGTTAAGCAAAGATCTTGGAACAATAGAATTCAGTTGGCACTTGTTTTTATATGCTGTAAACGGGCTCTACCTCTGGGTCATGCTAATGAATGCATTCACTTTTCTGTCTCACGTAGGTATTAAAAAAATGGGTTTGGCTGTAAAGAATGAGATTAAGTGAAGGGTTGTCCACATTCCAGGGCCTTTTTGCTGACCTTCCCATTTGTGCATCTGAAGCGCTCTGTGGTTTTCAGAGTCCACATGGCCACACGGCTCGCGGCCAGCGCTCTGCTTGCTTCCCCACCAGCAGCCTCAGGGGCACCAGTTAAAACTCAGGTAGGGAGAGTGGGAGGGAGACGCGAGAGGGAGGAGAAATGGGAATATATGTATATATATAGCTGATTCCCTTTGTTATACAGCAGAAACCAACACACCACTGTAAAGCAATTATACTCCAATAAAGATGTTAAAAAAAAAACACAAAACTGAATTGGACAACCATAGCTCTAAAATTTCCAAAACTGAATCGAATGCTTGTTTTGACTGGTGTTTTGAGGCTTCCAAATATTATCAGGAGCCTAAAATTGCCTCTCTGCAAACTAAGATTTTAAAATTAACTGAGGTAAAGGAATGATTAAAGAAAAATAAAATGGCTTCCAAAGCTTCAAAAAAAAAAAAAAAAAAAAAAAAAACTCGGACCAACTGTGCAGGGTCCAGCCTCGGCCACGGATGAGTCGCCAGCTTCTGTGTTTCAGGATGAAGTTCTCGCCAGCGTGTTCCTCACCACAAATGACTTGATGTCGGTGTTAATGTGGTGTCTGGAAATCAGCACCTTGATGTATGTTGTGGATTGATCTGTGTCTCCATAAGAGATGTTGAAGTCCTCGCCCCTAATATCAGTGGATGCAACCTTATTTGGAAACAGGGTCAATGGAAGTACTGTTAGCTAAGATGAGTCACCCTGGAGCGGCGTGGGCCCTAATCCAGTAGGTCTGGTGTCCTTACGAGAAGCCGCGTGAAGCTGGAGCTATGCTTCCCAGGAGGGGTCCCCAGGAGGTCGGAAGGGGCGGGTCTCAGGGCGGCGTGGCCCTGCCTACACCTTGACTTTGGGCTTGTAGCCCCCAGACTTATAAGACCTTAAGGTCTGTTGTTCTAAGCCGCCCAGTGTGTTGTGCTTTGTTAAAGCAGCATGAGGACACAGAAGGCAGAAGACAACCATTTAGAACAGGTGCCTTTTAACGAAACTTCCCCTCCCAGAGCCTGGGGTGCAGAAGTTTTCTGCTTTCTTTAAAAGGTATTGCACAAAACCCTTGAAAGAGATTCAGTCCAGGGCTTGTTCCCAAAGAAAATTTTGGGTAAACAACTTCCATTCTTTATTTTTAATGTCTGCTCTCTCTCTACGGGTCTCCTCCTCCTCATTTCTTACATCTGTGATGTAAATTTGTAAAGCTGGAGGGGTAAACTTCCACCCACCAGGCCGTGGATCGTGCAGTAGAAATGACTGTTTCAACATGACCACCGTATGAGGGACCATGAATTACGTTATGGAAAAGGTTAGCTCCTTCCCTAAAGAAAGAACAAGCTGTGATGAAGAGAAGTAATATCCGTTAACTACGTTTTCCATATTCACACATAAAAAAAGAGTTATTTAAAATAAAATTCAAAGTAAAGGTAATTAGTACAATTTGAAAATAAGAGAAGTAAGGGCATAATAGATTAACGGTTGGGTAAAAGAAAAATAATAACGAGATCTAAAGTAAATGAACTTCAAGATAAAAACCTAGGAACTCAGTAAATAAATGATACAATATTATAATTAAATGGTTAGAATATTAATGAGAGAAAAATTAAAATGAGAGCAGTGGGTAGAATTAAAGATTAAAAACAGGAGTTAAGAACCTTACAATTAAGAAGGATTAAGGAAAACATATCTGAAAAAAATAGAATAAGAAATCTGAAGATTAGAGAGATCAGTATATTAATTGAAATCATAATATGAAAAAGAAAGATAACATAGCATAAGCTGACAATACAATCTATAACAAGAGCAGAATGATAGCTTTAAAGGTTGCTTAAAGAACTAAAATATTGTCTTAGCAAAAACAAGGTGCCAGATGTGGTGTCATTAGTGTCAATATCAGACGGTGGCAGAGGGGCCCATGACCAGATCTGGGCAAGGATGCCCGTTCAGGGCCAGTGTGAGTGGTGTCAGGGCTCTTTTCCTCTTTTCCTCTGGTGAGGCCCACACGCGTGTACATGCAGCCGGATCAGGAATTAAATCTTCATTGTGTGAGGGATGCAGATTTGGGGGTGGTGGTTAATACTGTAGACCTACCCTGACTGAAATAAAAAATGGGACCACAAGTGGGATGTCCATTGAGGGTGATCCAAAAAAATTATTTTAAAAGCATGGAGGGAAGAAAGCAAGCCGCAGGTGGAATAATTGGTCCCCAAACACATGCACGTCCTGCTCGAGGCCTGTGGTTACGTGCGTAACGTGGCAAAGCAAGTGAAGGTTGCAGACGGAACTGTGGCCAGTGGTCAGCTGACCTTGAGAAGGGAGGTCATCCCGGACTGTCAGGGAGGGGGTGCGGGCAGTGTGATCACAAGTCCACGTATGTGATGAGAGGGCAACATGTCAAAGCCCAGGTGATGCAGGTGAGGCAGTGCTCCTGGCCCAGGTGGGAGGAGGGCCAGGACGCAGACAGCACGGCAGCCCCTGGCAGCTGGACCTTCCCCTGGCACCTGTGGAAGGAGGGCAGCCCACCAACACCTGGCTGTTAGACTGTAAACCCCCTTGGACCCTGGCCTGCAGAACTGTAAGAATTAGATCTGTACTGTTTCAAAGCTGATGGAGAAAGTAATTGAGAGGACCCACGAGTTGGTCCCGGGCAACTGGGGCTCCTCACCCCTGACCTTGGGATGTTTGCACCATCCCCACCCTAGACACAGCCTCGAGGTCGAGGCCGTCTAGACAGTGAACCTGATGGAACGCAGGTAAGCCCTCTATAAACTTCTGAAATCTGGCTGGTGGGTGCAGATAGCCACTTGTCTTGCGGTCCAAGGCAAGCCTCATAAGTAAGCCCCCCGCTGGTTACACCTGCCACCCCCCAGTCTGGAGGTCTGCCAGTTTCTTCGGTCTCTCCCTGTCCTCTTGGGGATGGGGCCAGTTTATGAACCAATGAAAGCCACCGAGGTTGTGGCGGTCTGTGACAGCGACCACGGGAAATTGTTCTGCAGTGATGAATACTTAGTAAGACCATCACTTACAGAAGTTGGAATGTAGATAATTTTAGCGGCCAACCTGTGATGCACAGCCTGGCAGGGAGGGGGTTAATTTCAATGGTGGGATGGTACCCTCGGCGTCTCCTCAATTACACGTCTGTCTCCAGGAAATGGGCTAACGATGTGCTTCCCACACACCTGCTGGGTGGCCCTAATACCAGAGTGTAGCTATTGTCGCAAGGAGCCCCAAATAAGAAGCTCGCCAAGAGTTTGAAATAGTTGATTGTAGAGGAAACCCTGAGCCTGAAGAAGGTCTGCGAGTGCCAGAGAATTTAAATGATGCTCGATCACTCTCCCACAGCGGGGCAGGCTTGAGGGAGGCAGGTTGGGGGTCACAGGCCGCGCCAGAGGTGAGGATGCAAAACCAAAGGCGTCCCCGAAGTGCAGCCGCAGGTCGCATGCAAAAGGGAGTGTCTGTCAGGGAACAAAATGGGGACTCACTGAGGACCCGTCCTCCCGGGCGGAGGGCCCTGACCTGGGCGCTTCTCCTCGGAGGGTGCTCAAGGCGGTGAGTTTGCTCCTGTCCGGCTGCACGGAGAGGAAAGGAGGGAAGGGAACCTTCTCCGTGAGAAGCAGATCCAGGTCTGCAGGCCGAGAGCTGCCGCAGCAGGACCTGAACAAGAGGCAGCAGCGTGAAACCTCCTGATGCCAAGTCGGGCTTCCATCCCCAGGGTCTGAGGGGCCGTCCTGCTGTCCTGGGACGTGCAGGAGCCCGTTCGGCCTGTGAAAGCATGGGAAGCTGTGCCGCGCACCTGGGTGACTTTGGAATTGGTCACTGCTCCTGCCGGCCAGGGCACAGGGCCGGTGCCCACCTGGGCAGGGAGGGGCCACAGGACTAACCGTGGACGCTGAGCGTTGGCAGAAGTGGTCGGGGTTCCTTTAGGACGAACCTTTGTTGACACTGCCAGACCCAGTCTGTCCTCACCTCCAGGCCTGTCTTCACTTCCAGGGCACGTGAATGTGTATGTATGTGCATCTGTGCGTGTTCATGTGTGTGCGTGTGAGTGTGTGTGCATAATTTACACTAACACAAGATCATTTTTAATAAGTACCAGCCTAAAGGTGTTTACAAATGGCTACAGAATGAGGGAAAGAGCTAGCACAGAAGTATCTGGGAGGAGGATTTCTTGCCTGAATTTATCCTGAATATCTATTCTCAATTTACAGAGCAAATGTATTAGCCATTTTATAGTTATGTATTTTTTCTAATAAAAGACCTCTCATTTATTTGTACTTTGGGCAATATTTGCCTGCAGGACAGAGCTGTGTGTTATAATCTACAACCATATATCTTATGCTTTTTCAGCTGGACTTAGGCAATTATAAAAATATACAAAATGAAACAAACCCACAACAACAAAAACCCTCTAGGGCAGTAAAATAGCACTCCTCCACACTCACCTTAACACATTCCTACTCGGCATGTAAAAAGCGTGTTGAGAAATAACCGTGCTTCATAGTAATGCAACATCTGAAAAATCAAGCTGATGGCAATTTCTAGCTCAAGAAAAGTATAGCTCAGTCCTTTCTATTTTTTCCACCATCTTAACCAAGGAAATGGGGGGAAAATGATTTTTAAAAGGTAATTCTTAAAATCAGTTCAAAAAATATTATCAGGCAATTAAAGAACATTAAAGATCTCCAAATTAACAAAATCCTACGGGGGTTGGTGTTCTGCTTATAAGCTTATCAACTCTTACAGAACAGGCTGCCTTTGTGAGCTCCAGCCACAACTAAGTAGGAGTTATACTCACAGCAGATCAGAATTACTTTCCATAAAGTAGAAGGGGCTCTAATACAGAGTCTGAGAATTACTATTAGGAAAACTTGTTTGCAAATCCCATGCCAAATAGATAGTTTTTTGTGTCTGGTTGTATGCCAGAGGCTAATTTTTGCTAAGGCAAACAATACTTTCTTCTACTGAGTTTTCACGTTGTAGTTTACTGAAGGGCGAATTAGCAGAATTATCATAATACGTAATGAAATGAAGAGCCCATTAAAAGCAAAGGATTGTGGGCAACACTGTAGATTGATTTCTTTTTAACGTTACAGCACACTTTCTGAGGGAGAAGTCATTTGTGTTTAAGGGGAGAGGATGTGACACTTCTCGGAGTCAGGTCAGGACTCCCAGTCTATCTGTGATGGCAGCTATTATGTCTACAATACGACTAATTGTCATAGCAATTGATGAAATTGGTAATAATTATAGTGAGTAAATTTACTGAGCTCCTTTTATATTCCAGATGACACCAGACATTTTACAAATTAGTCATTATAACAACTCTCCAAAGTAGACGTTAGGATTTGGGCTTTGAAATCGAAGTTCAAGGAATAAAGTACGTCGATTCATTAGTCAGGCGCACAGACGGCACGCAGGGCTCCGTGCTAAGGCCACACACTGTGCTCCAACCGCAGGCCCCTGCTCACCAGCCCTGGGCCAAAACAGGCCTCCACCCCTCATCTGTAAAATGGGATGAGACTGGCATTGAGCTCACAGGGCTCCAGAGAAAATACCGTGAGCTCATCCACAGATGACACTTAGCTTCTGGCCCATTGTATAGAAAGCTCAGGAGAACCTTAGTTGCCCCTAAAATCAATTATTGTTACCATTGAAGGTATTCTGTGGGGTGGTGACATTAGGTCCATGCAGCAACAATTTCTGTCCTCCCCAGCACACCACTATCATGCATCACACCTAACACTCTGCAAAGTTTTGAAAGAGCAGTGCAACATTTCGGGCTCCACTTTTTTAATTCAAATCATTGACCACTTAAGAAAAGGAGTTAAGCTTCCACGTTCTGAAGCCTTTTCACAAAAACTGTAAACACCTTTCAACATTCAAAATTCATGTCCTCCTTCTTTAGAAATAAATTTGCAATGAGTTTTCCATTGTTCTTTATTTGTTGCACTGACTCATTTTACAATCAAAGTTCCCATTATCTGAAATTCTGAAGTATAGTAATTTGGAAGAATGGCAGCAACAGGCAAAAAGATCGCTGGGCAAGCAAAGCGATTGTTTATGAGACAGATTTGAAGGCTGGGTTTGGATTTTTTTTAATGTGTGGGAAGGATGAACAACAATGATAAATTTTGTACAGGATTTTCTGTGTAATTTGTTAATACTAAGTGATATACATGTTTCAAAGACGCTCCTCAGGCATCCACAAGGAGACAAAGTGAAAGGGATTTTAATCACAAGGTTGCTATAGCAGCAAAATTCATAGATAAACTAAAGATTTAGCATTTATTTATCTGGCAATTAGATAAGTAAAATAGTGGAATTTTATGAAGTAATTGAGATAATGCATTGTTTATATGTCATATTAAAGCAGCTCAATCTCAAAAAAAACAACAACCCAATCAAAAAAATGGGCAGAAGACCTAAACAGACATTTCTCCAAAGAAGACATACAGATGGCCAAGAGGCATATGAGAAGATGCTCAACATCACTAATTATTAGAGAAATGCAAATCAAAACTACAATGAGGTATCACCTCACACTGGTCAGAATGACCATCATCAAAAAATCTACAAACATTAAATGCTGGAGAGGGTGTGGAGAAAAGGGAACCCTCTTACACTGTTGGTGGGAATGTAAACTGATACAGCCACTATGCAGAACAGTATGGAGGTTCCTTAAAAAACTAAAAATAGAACTAGCATACGACCCAGCAATCCCACTTCTGGGCATATACCTGGAGAAAACCATAATTCAAAATGACACATGCACCCTAATGTTCATTGCAGCACTATTTACAATGGCCAGGTCATGGAAACAACCTAAATGTCCATCAACAGAGGAATGGATAAAGAAGATGTGGTACATATATACGACAGAATATTACTCAACCATAAAAATGAATGAAATTGTGCCATTGCAGAGATATGGATGGATCTAGAGACTGCCATACAGAGTGAAGTAAATCAGAAAGAGAAAAACAAATATCGTACATTATTGCATATATGTGGAATCTAGAAAATGGTATAGACGAACTTATTTGCAAAGCAGAAATAGAGACACAGATGTAGAAAACAAATGCATGGATACCCACGGGGGATGGGGGTGGGATGAACTGGGAGATTGGGATTGACATATATACACTATTGATACTATGTATAAAATAGATAACTAATGAGAGCCTACTGTATAGCACGGGGAACTCTACTCAATGCTCTGCAGTGAACTAAATGGGAAAGAAATCCAAAAAGGAGGGGATATACACATAGCTGATTCATTGTGCTGTACAGCAGAAACTAACACAACATTGTAAAGCAACTATACTCCAATAAAAAATAAAATAAAATTTTACTAGGTTTAGAAAAATAGTTCTAAAAACATAGTAAGGTGGAGAATGTTAGAAATAGAATGATTTCTATAGCAAAATAACACACACACACCCCCCACTACATAATTCTAAAGAAATACATATATAAATAAATATGCATGTAAGATAGGGGATGGGCATGGAGATAAAAGAAGAGGAATTATTGTGATATAAAGAAAGTCCCTCAACAAACCAATGTCGATTATTTAAGAGGAGTTGTGTATTACCAGCTCAAGCCTATCAACCTAAATCTGAAGCAATAAAAACAATCCTAGAATATGACAGGGTGATCATTCACACATTTTCCATCCTTTTAGAAATCCCACTGAAACAGAACTATACGTAGATTAGAGAAAAATTATAATCGTAGAAATAAAATAATAAACAAGTAGTGATGTACATGTCAGTAAATAAAGGCTGGTAAATCTCTCAGGATTGAATGTGGAGAAAAGGAAACTTTTGTGCGTTGTCGGTGGGTATGTAAATGGTACAGTCACTGTGGAAAACAGTATGGAGGTTCCTCAAAAAATTAAAAATAGAACTACTATAGGATCCAGCAATTCCACTTCTGGGTATTTATCTGAAGAAAATGAAAACTCTAATTCTAATAGATATCCACACCCCAGTGTTCATTACAGCATTATTTACAATAGGCAAGATATGGAAGCAACCTAAGTGCCCATAAACAGAAGAATGGACAAAGAAGGTGTGAAATATATATATATATTTATATATGCCAGAATATTAATAATGGAATATTACTCAGCTATAAAAAAGAATGAAGAATGAAATCTCACCATCTGTGACAGGATGGATGGATATAAAGAGTATTATGCTTAGGGAAATAAGTCAGACAGAGAAAGACAAATATGTTGTGTTCTCACTTATATGTGGAATCTGAAAGAAAAGCCTAAAGCAAAACAAATGAACAAACAATACAAAATGAAAAAAGACTCAGACACAGAGAACAAACAGATGGTTGCCAGAGGGGATGGGGGTGGGGGAATGAGTGAAGTAGGTGAAAGAGATTAAGAAGGACAAACTTCCAGTTATAAAATGAATACGTCATGGGGATGTAATACACAGAACAGGGAATATAGTCAGTTATATTATAATAACTTTACAAGGTGACGTATGGTTACTAAACATAGTGGTGATCAATTCGTAATGTAAATAAATGTCAAATGTCTTTGTTGTGCATCTGAAACTACTATAATATCGTATGTCAACTATACTTCCAAAAAAATGAAAAAAAGGATGTTAAAAAAATTTAATGGGAGAGTAAAACAACTGAGTATTTGCATTTGGTATATTTGGCATATATTTTATGACATTTTTAAAACATATTATTTTATTTTTATCAAAAGGACTTTTAAAATAAAAATAAATCTACTCTCACTGTCATTTTTAAAAGAGAAAGGGAATTGTCTCTTTTAAACCTCACAATCTCGTGTTGAAAAATGCGTGTCCTCCAGGGTCAATATGGAGGGGTTTCAGAGCCGGGGCTCCAAACGTGACTACTGGGTGTGACTCCCTCCCTGCCCTCAGACCAGGTGACCTCTGCAAATTACCTGCATCCTTCTTCCCAGGTCACCTCACCAGGGAAGTGGAAAGTGAGGGACCAGCTCCGGGACCAGGTGGGGAGTAAGCATCACGGCTGGGCCACGTCTGAGGTGGGAGTTACTTCTGTGGTGGTGATTTGTATAAACAATCTCAAGAGTATTTATTCAGTTGGGTGGATCTATGGGTAAATTAACCTTCGGAGGTTCACAGGGGAATCAAAGCTTGTCAATATCTTGTAGCCACTCACCATGGATCAGAGAGTTCAGAGTTTCCCGAGATGCTCCAAAATCTTTGTTTTTGGAGAAAATCCCAATTGATATTCACTCTCTGTGCAAAAACATTCATGATGTGTTAAATACTTGCCACTTTTCCCATATTATATATATATGTGTGTGTGTGTGTGTGTGTGTATAGAGAGAGAGAGACTTACAAAATACTGATATTTTAATGAAAGTCAAAGAAAATAAATGACTTGAAATAAAAATCTGTATTTTACATAAAATTTCATAAGGAGTTGTAAGTAATAGTCCCCAATGAAACAGTATGCACACTAAATCATGTTTGGAAACTTGCTGTAGAGTTCAGTTGAATATAAATTCACATATATTTTTTCCAAAGGAAAAAACGTGTTTCTGTATAGTGTTTATCATGTAGTATTCACCATATGTATACTACATATAAAGCTATATGGTACTGATAGCATATAGAACTGTATTGATATACAGGTACTAGTTTTTCTCTTTGAAAAGTGAAAACTACAAATTTTATGAAGGATGAGATAAAAGTATTCTTCATAATCACATACATTTCCAAGGCAGCCACCATCCCCACGTCTATGGGAGTACAGATGCCAACGCGCGTACACACACCTCCTTCTCAGGCGCTGGTACCCTGACTGCAGCCAGGCTGCCAACACGCCTCTCCTCGCCCGGAGGACTTGGGGTTCTCCTGAGCCTGCCCCAGAGCACACCTTACTTACATGCATGCTCTATTACGTAAATGCTACTACGTTTTCTCATAAAGTGTATTATTCAGTATGTACATTTTATAACTTTGTTTTCTCTTAACATATTGTAGACTCTGTCTACTAGACATAAATGTAAATATACCTCATTCTTGGTAACAGCTTCATAAAAAATGTGTACGGATGACATTTTATTTAATTAATCCCTTTTTATGTATAAAGATGGTGTTCTGATATTCTTCTGTCTTAGTAAGGCTGGAATGAGCAGTGCTGTATCTGTGTGTGTGTGTGCCCAATTCTTTTTATCACGTACTATGATAAATTCATACATGTGGTATTGCTGAGTCAAAGGCTTACATATCAACCTCTCAAGCCCTGGTTTTCTTCCTCAGATTGGGACTATGATACCAGCACTGAAAGTTATTGGAATGACCGGGTAAGTGCACGGCTGCCCACAGAGCTGTCCTGTGAGCAGATAGGGACGGTGCCTCTTCCGCCGCTGTGCCTTCTGAAGACGCAGAGACCAGGCCTTCTTCTCCAAAGAGGAGCAGGGAAACACCACTGACCTGGCTTAGGAGCAATGGAACTGAAAGTATATGTTTCCCTTTGTCCAGGTTAATCCTGACTGTTGGCCCCTTTCTTAAAATTTCCAGGAAAAAGAACTCTGGTTTTCATTTTCTGAGGATCAACTTGTAACTGGGCCTTCAAGTAACTACAAAGACTTCGTCATTTTTCATTAATTGATTTTTCAGGTTGATATTCACTCAAGTTTGATCAGATCCGTGCGGGACCCTGAATGTCTGGGTGGAGGGGGGCTGTCAGGGAGCCCTGAAGGAGGCTGACTCCTGGTGGCAGGTGGATAAAGCCAGCTGGAGAGGATGGAGGAGAGCCTGAGGTGGGGAGTTAAAGCTCTTTGAGAATCTGGTGTGGGAGGGAGCTGAAAATGGGCAATTCCTCCGGAGGATGAGGGAGGGGGTATGGGGGGGAGGAAGGGATACTGCAGGAAAAGGGGAAAGTGACAGGTTCCTTAGCAATTGGGGTGGGGCGGACTATTCCATAAGGCAGGGCATGTCCCCTGAGACGGGCAGCAGGAAGTGTCTGTGGAGGGAACAGAAGGTGGGCGGATTTGATTATAGGGTGGGAGACACATGAGGTAGCTCCTATCTAATTGTTTCTAGTTTCTCTTTGAATTAGAGAGAATATCTGCAGCAGAGTGAATGGAGGTGGAGGGAAAGGGGGAGAGAGAGAGAGAGAGAGAGAGAATATGGGAAGGAGGGAGGAGGGAAGTTGTTTTAGAGCCTGGAAGTCAAGCCCACCAGGAGGGGTGGCCGAACCACAGGAGTGACTGCGTGCCTGCTTGAGATGTGGTCCTGGATGGAAACAGACCGGTCGGCAGGGCTCTGTGGTTTTCCCTCATGGGGTTCAGGTGTTTGGGGAAAGGTAAGGGACAGGTGGATAGTTGGGCTTAACCAGGTCTGTGGTTTCACGAGGCAAGTCATGACAGCGAGAAAAACTGGGGGAAGTTAGGAATGTTTGTAAGAGACTGAGGACAGTGGTGGATTTTATAATTTAAATGGAATAAGGAAGAAATTGAAGTCATTTTTGAGGGAGGGGCCAGTGGTTGCCAGCAGATTATTTGGCTGTAAGTGTAGAGTGAGACACAGGGGACGTGCAGAGGAAATGAGCTGGCGGGAGGGGTACTGACAGTGGGACTGCAGGTGGTTGGTTCCTGGGGCTGGTGGGGCAGATGTGGGCGGTGAGGACCATGGCGTTGAGGGAGGGGAGACTGAGGAGACTGGACAGAATCTCGGGCATCCCGTACTCACTTGCCAACTAATGCCAAACCCCTTGGCTCCCGCTGTTTCTGCTTACGCTTCCTGTGTTGTATTCTGCACACTGGACCGGAGCATGTGGTCTGTGTCACCATCGTGTTGGTCCCGTGTAGCACAAGCCTGATACATAACACAAGTCCAGCGCATATTTTTTAATAAATAAGGAAGGAGGTAACTGAATGATTATCTTATTAAACTATGAAACAAAAGAATCCCATATTCTTGGTTGTAGGTGGGTGTTTTACTAAAGCACTTTCTTATAAAAAAAGAAAACCAAAACCTGTAGATTGCAAGCAATTTTCTGCAAGAAAAAGTAAATAAATCAGAAGTTCAAACTTTTCAAAATTCATACACTTTGTACATTTCTAATGTACTTATTAAGAAAAAGAAAGTATTAAATGAGAAACTAGCCTCATAATTGTTTTTGTCACAGCAAAAGTTGAGGAGAATCGTATCGTGTTGCTCAAATTTCTATTCATTTTTCTTAAGCCTATGAGAATCAAAGTATCTTTGTGTTCAGAAACCAATTCTCTCCTCAGAGCCTCTGTACACTTATATAACTGAAGATAAGATTTGGGACTTGGTTATGAGTCAAAACTAAATATATTCATGGTTTATTTCTATTTGGAGACCATTCTAAAAATTCAGGTACATATTTGAATATTACAATGCCTACTCGATATATTTAATATCTTCTCCAAATATTCTTACTCAGGTAAGGATACGGTGACATAATCAGTTTTGAGTTCACTCATACATTCTCAAAGATATTTAACACGTTAGCTAAGAACCTGATTTGGGAAGGACATTTTTATTACATGGGTAATAAAATGTCTGTAATCCCTCAAATAAGGGAGGCAGTAATTTTATGTCCGTGACCCACTAGACTCTGAGCTCCGTGAGGACCTGGTGGTCTTACATTCATCACATCCCCAATATCTACTAAGGCATCTAGACATCGGTCAGCAATCAATTGTTGTTGAATGTGTGAATGATTGAAAAAAATATTGACTATTAAAAGCGGTAAAAGGGGGCTTCCCTGGTGGCGCGGTGGTTGGGAGTCTGCCTGCCAATGCAGGGGACACGGGTTTGAGCCCTGGTCTGGGAAGATCCCACATGCCGCGGAGCGACTGGGCCCGTGAGCCATAACTACTGAGTCTGCGCGTCTGGAGCCTGTGCTCCGCAACGGGAGAGGCCACGACAGTGAGAGGCCCGCGCACCGCGATGAGGAGTGGCCCCCGCTTGCCGCAACTGGAGAAAGCCCTCGCACAGAAACGAGGACCCAACACAGCCAAAAATAAATAAATAAATTTATTAAAAAAAAAAAAAAAAAAAGAGTGTTAGGTAACACATTAGGAACTAGGTGGCTCTGTGCCCATAATCTTAAAAAAAAAAAAAAAAAAAGCGGTAAAAGATATAAATATTTACATACAGTTATAGGCATTCACTGATCACCTGCCTAAAACCCACTCTTGGACCGTGACTTAAGAGCCCTTGCGTTATCCTGCAGTTGCACAGGCCCCAGGACCCTGGTGCTATAGCCCTGGTCAGTTTCTGAGTCCTCCGAGGATGGGCCGATTCTCAAGGGCCTCCAACAGCCATGGCTCCCCTGGGCGAGGTTTCCTACAGGAATCCCCCTCCACTGCTGTGGAATCTTTCTCTCCTTTCTCCTTCTTCTCTTCCCTTCCTCCCTCCCTCCCTCCTTCCCTTCCCGTTCTTTGAGTAGCATATTAGTGTCGATTATATCACACCATCCTTTTTAAAGTGAAATGTCACTTTTTCCAAAAAAGCTCAAAAATAGTACTCACTTCAACTCCTTAGCACACAAATATGAACAAATTTCCTAAACAATATGAATTTAGCAGTAAAATTTATTATCTGAAGACTGGGAAAAAGTGATACCTGCTCTACAATGTAGTTCTTGTAAGTTTTAGTTGTAATTCATATTAATATCAGGTTTAAAAATAGAAATATGGTAATGATCATGTGATGCTCTTTTTTCTTAAATAATTATTAGTTTTTTTACTCTTTAGTGAATTTCTAGTTTAGACAACATCGAGAAATTATGGCGTATGCAAACACACTTCTTTTGTAGTAAATATGGTTTTCAAAACACACACAAGGAGCTTCCCTGGTGGCACAGTGGTTAAGAATCCACCTGCCAATGCAGGGGACACGGGTTCGAGCCCTGGTCCGGGAAGATCCCACATGCCACGGAGCAACTAAGCCCGTGCGCCACAACTACTGAGCCTGCGCTCTAGAGCACGCAAGCCACAACTACTGAGCCCAGGTCCTGCAACTACTGAAGCCCGCACACCTAGAACCCGTGCTCCACAACAAGAGAGGCCACCGCAATGAGAAGCCTGCACGCCACAATGAAGAGTATCCCTGCTCGCCGCAGCTAGAGAAAGCCCACACACTGCAACGAAGACCTGACACAGCCAAAGATAAATAAATAAAATAAATTTTAAAAAAATCCCTCAGTTTAAAAAAAATAAATAAATAAAATAAAAACACACACTAGTTTTCTGCTCATAGGAAGATGGAGAAAGCAGCATGGAAGTACCTCGAAAAATAAATAAAATTATTATTATACCCAGCAATCCCACTTCTGGGTGTATAACCAAAGGAAAACAGGGTATTGAAAAGGTATATGAACTCCCGTGTTTATTGCAACATTATTCACAATAGCCAAGACATGGAAACAACCCAAGTGTCCAGCAACGGATGAATGGATAAGGAAGACGTGGGGGTGTGTGCCTGTGTGTATGTATATGTATTGTGATATATGTCAGATATATATGTATATATGTGATATATATGTGCCTATGTGTATATGTATGTATATTATATGTACGTATACTGAATATTATTCAGCCACCAGAAAGAGGAAATCTTGCCGTTTTGCAACCACATGGATGGACTTTGAGGGCATTCCGTTAAGTCAGAGGAAGGCACATGCTGTATGATCTCACTTCAATATGGAATCTAAGAAAGCCCAACGCAGAGAAACAGAGTAGGTGGGTGGGTACCAGGGGCTGGGGAGTTGGGGTCTGCAAAGGTGTTGATCAGAGGGTACAAACTGTCCAGTTATAAGATGAATACATTCTGGGGGTCTAATGTATGGCATGGTGATTCTAGTTATCAAGACTGTATTATACACTTGAAAGTTGCTCTGAATATTTTCCCACTTCTGAAAAGAAATGGTAATTATGTGACCTGGTGAAGGTCAGCTAACCGAGGGTGGTAATCACACGGCGGTATAAGTGGATCAAGTCAACACTCTGTACACCTTAAATTTACACACTGTTATCCATCCATTATTTCCCGCTAAAGCTCGAAAAAACCAGGTTACCGTCAGAAGGAGCAGCGTCTCTCGTGTCTGTTCCACCGCCACTTGCCCGCCATGCGTCAGGCGTCCCACTCGCAGAGACGGGTCACGCCGGTGCTGCCACCTCGGCCTTCGCGCTTTCCCGCCTCGGAAGGACAGCGAACGGGCTTCCGCAGATGAAAGGCCGCGCGCGTCTGCGCCCCTGAGAGTTTGCGGGACCGGGAGACGCGGGATGTGGAAAGGGAGGAAAACCCACGCCCTTCGTAAAGGTTGGTAGCTTGGGGGGGGGGGTGTTTTCCTGAGATTTATGCCAAACTTTCATTTACGCTTGAACGAGGATGACTTGAGTCTACGCAGCCTGATACTGTCCTGAGAGAGCAAGGGACTCGCCGACCGGCTGCTGCCCCACTGCCCGGAGGTGCGCCCAGCCCCGCGCCCCGGGGCGTCGCCGGGTCCGCAGCGAGGACACGGGCGCCGCCGAGCCGCCAGCCCGGGGCGCGGGTGGGGCGCGCGGGCGCGAGAGGCGTCCTTTCCTCTTCTGGACAGTCCCCAGGGTCCAGCACCAGCTCCACGTGACGGGGAGACCCCGGCGGAGGGGTCCCCAGGGACCCGGCAGGCAGCTGCCCTGCGACCCTCCGAGGGAGGGGAAGGCCCGGAGGCACCCGACTGCGGACGGGGGGACGCCCCAGGTCAGATCCACCGGGGAGCAGGGGCGGGGAGGGGCCGCCGAGCGGCAGGAGCGCTCGGCCCCGGCCCGGGGGAGCGGCAGCCCCCAGAGGCTATCACCTCTCCCGCTCTCCCCCGGAGCGCCGCAGCCCGGGACGCGTCCCGCCCCTCGGCAGCCGCGCGCCCCTCCTCTCGGGCGCGTCGCGTGGGCGGCGGTCACGGGCGGTGGGCGGTGCTCAGGGCGGTGGGCGGTGGTCACGGGCGGTGGGCGGTGCTCAGGGCGGTGGGCGGTGGTCACGGGCGGTGGGCGGTGCTCAGGGCGGGGGGCGGTGGTCACGGGCGGTGGGCGGTGCTCAGGACGGTGGGCGGTGCTCACGGGCGGCGGGCGGCGGTTACGGGCGGTGGGCGGTGCTCAGGTCGGTGGGCGGTGGTCACGGGCGGTGGGCGGTGCTCAGGGCGGTGGGCGGCGGTCACGGGCGGTGGGCGGTGCTCACGGGCGGCGGGCGGCGGTCACGGGCGGTGGGCGGCGGTTACGGGCGGTGGGCGGTGCTCAGGGCGGTGGGCGGTGCTCACGGGCGGCGAGCGGTGATCACGGGCGGTGGGCGGTGCTCAGGGTGGGGGGCGGTGGTCACGGGCGGTGGGCGGTGCTCAGGACGGTGGGCGGTGCTCACGGGCGGTGGGCGGTGCTCGGCTCCTCCCGCCGCAGCCCGCGGAGCCCGAGCCGAGCCCGAGCGGCGCCGAAGCGCAGAGGGGCGTGGACGTGGCGCCCGCGGGGCCCTAGGAGGCTCGCGCGGGTCCTCGGCGCTGAGCTCGCGCGGCCCGGAGCGTTGGTCCCGCCGAGTGGGCGGCGATGAGCGCCGAGGGACCCTTCCCCCCGGCTGCCCCCCGCGGGCGCCCCGGCCGCCTGCTAGTGCCCGCGAGGGTGAGTGCCGGACCTCCCGGCCGTTTTTTCTGCGCGCGCCCCTCCTCTCCCTGCGCCCCCTTCCCCTCTGCACCCCTTTCTCCCTCCAGGCCCTCCCCTTCTCAGCGCCCCTGTCTCTCCTCCGCGACCCGTCTTCCCTCCCCGTGCCCCCTCCTCATCCTCCGCCCCCTCCTCACCCGGCGCCCCCTTCCCTCTTGCGTCCCCATCTCCATCTCCCGGGGCGGCTCGTGCGGGCGGGCGGGCGGGCACAGACCCCCTGACCCTCCGTCCTCCCGGCCCAGCATCCCAGACGGAAACTTGTAGGGTCTGCCTTTCCCCGTCGTGAAGGTGCAGCGGCTCCGTGGCCCGTGGGAATCAGGTTCTCCAGGGTTGGGGGTTGGGGGTTCGCCCCTCCTGTCTCCCTGCGAGCGGCTCCTGGCCTCGGGGGCCGCGGCGGGCGTCCTCCTGAGCTCCTCTCCGTCTTGGGGGGGCCTCTGCCCGGGCTGGGGGCCCCCCCGGCCGAGCGCCCCGCTACTTAGGGGACAGCTCAGCTCTGGACGCCCAGTTCGTGATACCGATTCGTGCGTGCGTGTCTGTGTGACATCTCTTCTTATCCCTGCCCCAGACGACTCCCCTCCACCCTCTTACTTCTAAATAACTTAACTGTTGGGGGAAAACAGAAATGTGGCTCAGTCAAAAACGAAAAGTTCTTGGAAGCCTTCGCGTCGCCACCCCCAGCATAACCGAGTGTTCTGGAAACAGTTTAGGAACCGCAGCCGAGGCTCCCCGACTGACTGACTAATCCGGCTGGAACCGCCTCCCTTCGGGTTTGTCCTCACAGACTCCCTAAGCCCGGGAGCGACAGTAAAAACCGGCGTGTGTCTAGCAGTCCTTTTCAGGATAACAGAGAAATGTTTCGGAGACTATGGGTTGAAGGCTTTTATAAATTCCTGTGTGTCAGGATGCTTCTAAACCAGGGCAGTACTAATGACTGTATGATTTTCTTAAAAAAAAAAAAAAAGCTTATGTAGAGACAGTTGCTTCTTCCATCAAGTTATACAATTCTGGGGTGTTTCCACAAAATCTTGAAATTAAATTTCATGTGAAGTTCCGTGCTGATTGTGTAAAGTACTTTGTCACGGAGCAGTTTTCCTTAAACCGGGAAGACGTGCTTGGGGTAGTCGGAAGTCAAGTGCTTAAGAAAGAGGCTGGGAGTTCTGTCACTGCCTGGAGTCTTGCGGCCATGCGCTCGCTGGTTAGGAGCTGCGCATCTGCTTGAGGTGTTCTTGCAGCCGTCCTGTGTGTAACCACCGTAATTATAGTGGAAGAACCAAGTGGATTGATCATACTGCATAATTGACTCCGTGGACGAGTTATTGGCAATAACTTAAGTTTTTAAAAAATATGTCAACTGCAGGTTCTCAAATAAGTACTCTCCAGGGTGCTAAATGTTGACTCCATTAAGATACTAAATTGGGGGCTCAGAAAGGGGCTCCATACCCCATTTGCTGAGGCTGTAACTAGTGCTTATTTGTAATAAGAACCTTGATTATAAGATGCATCCTATGTGCCTCATACTGGGTTTGAAACGACTTTCTTGTATGTCATCATTTTTCTAATTAGAAGCACTAAGTTCTCCTTCGTAACTGAAATGATGAAATAACTCTGTAAACTCAATGATGTTATGGACAGTTACTGATAAGAAAAGCAGCAAACCTGCATGCTTGTCTAGATTCCAAGGATTCAAGTGAAAAATTTATGGCCATCAGAGGTCCACAGTGCAAAGATGTTTAGGGCCATTTTCCAGCCAAGGTTCCAGCCATGATTGTGTTCCAGCCAGGAAGTTCTGTCAGCACCAAAGGACAAGTGTTGGAATAGTAACATGGATCCCGTAATAGCAGGAATGGTCCCTCCGGTGTCCTAAGTAATCAGGTGTGCTCAGATGCTGCGTGCTCCGGCCTACAGCAGAGCTCAGATTCTTGCTCATTTATAACAAATCTGTTAACTGTTCTGTCTACACATGTGTCTTTTAAAACAGGAACATTCATAGCTCACAATCATGGCTGGAACCTTGGCTGGAAAATGGCCCTAAACATCTTTGCACTGTGGACCTCTGATGGCCATAAATTTTTCACTTGAATCCTTGGAGTCTAGACAAGCATGCAGATTTGCTGCTTTTCTTATCAGTAACTGTCCATAACATCATTGAGTTTACAGTTATTTAATCATTTCAGTTAAGAAGGAGAACTTAGTGCTTCTAATTAGAAAAATGATGACATACAAGAAAATCGTTTCAAACCCATTATATTTCTAGTTGTAAACATTTTTTTGAAGTCAGAAAAACAACATGTTCTTTATGACTGCTGGTTTGAATCATGAGAATTTGGCCACATTTGAATGTCTCTTGCTCAGGATTGGAACTTCTTTTTCTCTTTCGTTTTAGGTAGCCGTACCCTGTTACATGTATTCCCTAAGTTGAGCCAGTTCGTATACCTGTGTCCCTGAGTCTCCTGTGTCCCTGTGGTTAAACCCCTGGGTGGAGAACCGCCAGTGCAGTGTGTAAAGGTGTCCTGCTTTCCTGTTCAAACACTGCTGTTGGTTTGTGCTGAACGCAATTTTCTGTTTTTAATTAACATCACTGCTTCAGTCGAGGGGCTGGAAGCCTGGGAGAGCCAGTCATATGTGAGTTCTCACGGTGAGCTTGGCGACTGGAAGGTGAGAGCATGTCAGGTCATTTAAAGTAGGCATCTAGTAATGTCACCACTTCGTCATCTAGTTAGAGATGTGAGTTGTCGCGGGAGCTAAAGGAAACAGGTAACCTCTGGGGAAGGATGTCCGTTTGTTCTAGGCTTTTGTCACGTGTTTCTCATCCTTGCTGACTCATCTTTGATTTCAAGTGTAGAATTTCTGATGATCTCTATGATGTCATAAGCAAGATTCACATATTTTAAGATGGGGAATTACCTGACTTTACCAGGAGATAGGTTTCCTATCTTGGATAGGTTTCCAAGATCCAAGTTTAAAAAGTGTGCTTATTTATTGAAAATACCAGATGTAAAAATTGCCGTATTTCACCAAACATGTGTAGAACAGCGACCTTTTATATCTACATGCCTGTATAGCTACATAAACATAAATGTGGCTTTTTAAATTTCAACGTTAATTTAGTTCCATGTCCCTAGATGTCCCAGGAGACACACTTACGAAGGGTGACAAGAGGGCAGCACTGATGTGAGTTCGGTCAAGGGAGTGAGTGGCAGACGGAGACGTTGAGCTGCTTTATCGCTGGGTGGAGGGAGGGAGCTCGTGTCAGTGAGTTTATAGCCCGGTTCCCTCTCTGTCACACGGGTACCCCAGCTGCAGAATTATGAGAGCAGCTCGCCTGCCACCACAGGAAGCAGGTGGCGTCGGGCACGTGAGGTCCGTCTCTGTACCCCAGGCCCCCGCGCTGTCCTTCTCAGAGCAGACACTCGCTCTGAGGCACGTGGACACGGGTGATGGGTGGCCGCTCCAGGCGGGACGGGGACGGGGAACCGTGTGTCCCCTGCCTCCCCCTCGCCCGAAGAACCTGTGGTCTGGGTTCTGAGTCACTTCAGACCTGATTCCGACATCCTCAGAAACTCGCTAATTAGAATCTACCTGTATTTTTTGCAATGTAGCAAGGCAGGTTCAAGAAATGCTTTTGGGGGAAAAGTGCATGCGAATTTCGTGGAAAAAAGTATTTGTGTTTCGACTGGCGTGTGCTTTTCCTTAGTATCAGCTGGTTACTGCATGTTGTCATTCAGATTGTACCTTTGGAGAGCTTTGGGCTTGTTTTCAGGGAACACTGGATGTCAGTTTCCCCCAGGCCACCGAGGTCCCCACTCATTCTGCGCTGAGCAGCGGAGGCTCGGCGCCCTGGACGCCCGCCCTCCGGCCTCCCCGCAGCCTCACCTCCTTCCTCTCTTGCGTCTCATCTTCAAGGCTGTTGCAAAAGTGTGGCGAATATTATGCTGTTGTGATTTCTCAATTGAAATTATTGGTGAGACAGTTTCTGTTTTCTACGGAGGCTGTAGTTTTACATCCATCAATATTGTTAACTAGCTATCTTTTAATGAAGCAAGGAAGTAGGACTTTTAAAAAGTGAATGTGACTCTTAGCTTGCTTAGCGGACCACTCAGCAGGCCCTGTTGGAAACAGTTAGAAAAGGCCAGTTACGTGTGGGCGCCGAGCTGCCCTGCCGTGGAGCCCTGGCACCGGCGATGACCTTGTGAGAGTTTCCAGAGCGGCTGAGTCTCGGCGCTTTGCACTCAACACTGTCTGCAGGTTATTTACAGTCACACTTATTATTCTGAGGGAATAAATCTGACTCTAAACTGTTGACATTTGACAGCAATTCTAGTTTTGATAGGCACCAAAATTCATTTGAAATTTGGAGGAATACCATTGTATTATGGCGCTGAATTGTACTATTATAAATACGATCATATAAATGGTAAGGTTCAGTATTGTAAATCTCATGGTGTTATTAGCATTCATACTGTTTTATTTCTCGTGCTGATTTTAGTTGAAGGCTGACTCCCCTCCCCTTCCAGTGAGTGGTAATTGCATTTAAGCGTTGACTAAAAGAGAAGTAACTGTAATTATTTGTATTTTAATCGAAGTAGTTTGAATGACAAATCATTGTAAGAATCCAATTCCATTTCTAGAATGAATGTGAATGCTCTCAGCAGGTGTATATTTTATTGTCTGTTTTATGAATTCATATCAGTAAGAATATAACCACATGGATGCACCCAGATTCTACATTAGGACATTTTTGTTCATTGAGCTAGTGTTTAGGAGAATAATCTGTATTTATAAAGTGTGACATAACTGCCAATTATTCCTATCAGGAATTACAACACTTTCTATTGACAATAAATGTCACATTTGACAACGTTCGCACACATTTTGCATGACACGACTTTCAGAAACTAAGTGCGGTGGCCGTCGGGTCTTCTTTAAAGGGAGACCAGCTTCCCTTGCTAAGTCAGAATCCAAGAGGTGGCAGGGGAGCTGAACCCACCTCCCTGACTCTTTCCCTCCGAGTGTGTTGCCCTGGGAGCTGTCCCTTCGTGGTCCCTGCCCCCAGCTGGCCATCTTCACCTCTGTCCCTGCAACACTTAGGCCACCGTGTCCCCAGACCTGCTGCCCCTCTGGCTTCACCTCCAAGGGGTTTGAGCTGCTGACGGCTCACCTGGCACGCCTCCCTCCCCGACCCTCTGCTTTTCCTCCTTCCGTCTCCGGCTCTTTGGGGACCTGGTCCTCTGCTCTGCCTTTCAGAGTGCGGTGTACAGACCTTCTGCTGTAGGTTCTTTTCTCGCTGTATGTTTCCAGGTGGCCTCACCTGCCTCTGGTTAACCCACTGATGCCCAACACGGTGCCTCAGTGAGCCCCGCTTGGCTGTCCAGTTAACACTTCCAAGATCCTCCGCCTAATCTGAATCCCGAAACCCCGCTCTCTCTCTGTGTTTATATGTCAGACAACGGCAGCACCACCCAGCCAGCTCATGTCTCTGTCTGATGTGCTAGTGCCCTTGAGGCCGCCTCAGGGCCTTTGCTCACGCTCTCGTCTCTCCCTGGACGTTGACCCCGTCCCTGGCCTCTGTCCCAGCCTCCATCAGCCCTGCTCATTCCCAGTCACAGCCGCGCCCCTTCTCTCTTGCTTTCAGAACCCACGTTTGTCTGGGTATCTGGTGCCCGTATGCTTTATGGGCCTCATCCCACCCTCAGGTGTAAATATGGACCAGTCTAAGTCAATGATTGCCTTTGGAAAGGGCATGATTGCAGCTTTGCCAGTGAGGCTGCTTGTGAGTGAGGGGGGAAGTTCCCCTTTCTTTCAGAAAGAGACGCAAGACTGGGTGAATAAATTACATGCCTGGTACGTAACAGCTGATACGCACTGTTGAATCATAAGTATTTATCTGAATTAATGGTATGTCATGCTGTAAGAGGGAGGAAGTTCTGTTTCTGGCTCTTGTACTGAGAATTTATATTTATGATTAGCTATTTTGTAAATTTATTTATTTATTTATTTATTTATTTTAGGCTGCATTGGGTCTTCGTTGCTGCGCGTGGGCTTCTCATGGCGGTGGCTTCTCTTGTTGCAGAGCACAGGTTCTAGGCATGCGGGCTTCAGTAGTTGTGGCACGGGGGCTCAGTAGTTGTGGCTCGTGGGCACTAGAGCGCAGGCTCAGTAGTTGTGGCGCACGGGCTTAGTTGCCCCGCGGCATGTGGCGTCTTCCTGGACCAGGGCTCGAACCCGCGTCCCCTGCATTGGCAGGTGGATTCTTAACCACTGTGCCATCAGGGAATCCCTGATTAGCTATTTCGGGTTTGAATAAAATTGTGCCTTTATATTTTTATAATTGCTGCATTTTGATATCAATTTTACAAATCAGCATAACTGTTAATGGTAAAATATACCGTATTCTCTTCTCATCTCTATCCTGCTGAATATTATCCTTAATGATTTCTCTTCAGATAATTATACTTTACCAAATGGCTCCATTAGTTGACTCTTCACATTATAATTATCTTAAGTTTTTGTTACGTGCTGAGGAGCATGAAATTACTCCTCAACTGTAAACCTGGGGACATTCGGACCCCTTGAGGCGGCAGCAGTGCTTTGGGGAAGGTGTGTGGGCTCGACATAGGCAGTGCTAGTCCTGTCATCTTGGTGATAGATCCAGGCTGTCATGGCTTGTGTGACAAGGTAGACAAATAGCAGCTTCTGCATTTGTGGCATTAGAAACGCCAGAGGTTTCACTGCCTTCCTGCCGGGGAGGGCAGCCAGGAGAAGTGGCGCCAAGCTGGCCTTTTCCACAGCCGTGAGGGTTTTCCTGAAGGGGTCAGGACTTTATGAAGGTAAACTTAAATGTCATTTGGAAAAGTACTTTGTGGTTACAGATGTGTACGTACCTGCACCTGCGTGCACACCATTTATGCGTGTACATCACTAACAGAGCAAAGTGTGAGCACCTGTTAGGAGCTGTGCTGGGAGCTGAGAGGACAAAGCAGGACAGAAGGCGTCCAGACACAAGGTGCATGCCGGTGAGCACCCCCCAGCTCCCCCCACCCATGACCACTAGCGGAGGTAGATTCTGGAAGCGCAGGCTTTGGGGCGGGGCAGGGGGGCGTGAGTGGCGGGCGACAGGTGCTTCCTTCCTGCCCCGAGTGGTGACTGCTGCTTGTTGCTGGGGGTGCGGCTGTGGCTGTGTGCACAGGAAAAGAGTGACACACGGAAAACATGATCGCAGATGTTTATGGCTGTTATGAGGGAGAGAGACACGACCTTCCGAGAATACCGTATGTGTTAATCATAAGTGCTCAGCTTGGCGTCTCGGGAGGCTGCCTGGACCATCAGCTGCCCGGTTGTACCCTGGCTCTGTGACCCCAGAGTCTGGGGCCTGGATGCTCTCAGGTGACTCTGTGCGACGGTGAGCAGGTACCAACTTCTTTGTGTGACTCACCTGTAAGGTCGGGAGAAAAATAGGGAGGATACTCATATCTCTAGAATAATGACTATCATTTAATTCTTTTTTTTGAGGGGGATTAATAAGAAAAGATCCAGGTGGGATAGAATTGATTACAAACAGGAGACAGTGTGTGCGTGCATGTGTGTGTGTATGTTATAGCACATTTGGAAAAATCATTTGCTCTTATTAGTTATCTATATTATACACATTAGTGTATATAAGTCATTCCCAATCTCCCAATTCATCCCAACACCACCACCACCCTGCCCCCGCTTTCCCTCCTTGGTGTCCGTATGTTTGTTCTCTATATTTGTGTCTCTATTTCTGCCTTGCAAACCGGTTCATCTGTACCATGTTTCTAGAGTCCACAAATATGCGTTAATATACAATATTTGTTTTCCTCTTTCTGACTTACTTCACTCAGTATGACAGTCTCTGGGTCCATCCACATCTCTACAAATAACTCAGTTTCGTTTCTTTTTATGGCTGAGTAATATTCCACTGCGTATATGTACCACATCTTCTGTATCCATTTGTCTGTCGATGGACACTTAGGTTGCTTCCATGACCTGGCTGTTATAAATAGTGCTGCAATGAACATTGGCGTGCATGTGTCTTTTTGAATTATGGTTTTCTCTGGGTATATGCCCAGTAGTGGGATTGCTGGGTCATATGGTAATTCTATTTTTCGTTTTTTAAGGAAACTCCATACTGTTCTCCATAGTGGCTGTATCAATTTACATTCCCACCAACACTGCAAGAGGGTTCCCTTTTCTCCACACCCTCTCCAACATTTACTGTTTGTAGATTTTTTGATGATGGTCATTCTGAACAGTGTGAGGTGATACCTCATTGTAGTTTTGATTTGCATTTCTTTAATAATTAATGATGTTGAGCAGCTTTTCATGTGCCTCTTGGCCATCTGTATGTGTTCTTTGGAGAGATGTCTATTTAGGTCTTCTGCCCATTTTTTGATTGGGTTTTTTTTTTTTTTTAATATTGAGCTGCATTAGCTGTTTATATATTTTAGAGATTAATCCTTTGTCCATTGATTCATTTGCAAATATTTTCTCCCATTCTGAGAGTTGTCTTTTCATCTTGTATATAGTTTCCTTTGCTGTGCAAAAGCTTTTAAGTTTCATTAGGTCCCATTTGTTTATTTTTGTTTCTATTTCATTTCTCTAGGAGGTGGGTCAAAAAAGATCTTGCTGTGATTTATGTCAAAGAGTGTTCTTCCTATGTTTTCCTCTAAGAGTTTTATAGTGTCTGGTCTTACTTTTAGGTCTTTAATCCATTTGGAGTTTATTTTTGTGTATGGTGCTAGGGAGTGTTCTAATTTCATTCTTTTACATGTAGCTGTCCAGTTTTTCCAGCACCACTTATTGAAGAGACTGTCTTTTCTCCATTGTATATCCTTGCCTCCTTTGTCATAGATTAGTTGACCATAGGTGTGTGGGTTTACCTCTGGGCTTTCTATCCTGTTCCACTGATCTATATTTCTTTTTTGGGCCAGTACCATATTGTGTTGATTACTGTAGCTTTGTAGTATAGTCTGAAGTCAGGGAGTCTGATTCCTCCAGCTCCGTTTTTTTCCCTCAAGATTGCTTTGGCTATCCGGGGTCTTTTGTGTCTCCATACACATTTTAAGATTTTTTGTTGTAGTTCTGTAAAAAATGCCATTGGTAATTTGATAGGGATTGCATTGAATCTGCAGATTGCTTTGGGTAGTATAGTCATTTTCACAATATTGATTCTTCCAATCCAAGAACATGGTATATCTCTCCATCTGTTTGTGTCATCCTTGATTTCTTTCATCAGTGTCTTAAAGTTTTCTGAGTAGAGGTCTTTTATCTCCTTAGGTAGGTTTATTCTTAGGTATTTTATTCTTTTTGTTGCAATGGTGAATGGGATCATTTCCTTAATTTATCTTTCTGATCTTTCATTGTTACTGCATAGGAATGCCAGAGATTTCTGTGCATTAATTTTGTATCCTGCAACTTTACCAAATTCATTGATTAGCTCTAGTAGTTTTCTGGTGGCATCTTTAGGATTCTCTATGTATAGTATCATGTTATCTGCAAACAGTGACAGTTTTACTTCTTCTTTTCAGTTTCTATTCCTTTTATTTCTTTTTCTTCTTCCAAAGAAGAAGCACTACCTGACAGCACTATTTACATAGTTTTTTGCAAAACTATGTTGAATAGGAGTGGCAAGAGTGGACATCCTTGTCTTGTTCCTGATCTTAGAGGAAATGGTTTCAGTTTTTCACCACTGAGAATGATGTTTGCTGTGGGTTTGTCGTGTATGGCCTTTATTATGTTGAGGTAGGTTCCCTCTATGCCCACTTTCTGGAGGATTTTTATCATAAATGGGTTTTGAATTCTGTCAAAAGCTTTTTCTGCATCTATTGAGACGATCCTATGGTTTTTATTCTCCAATTTGTTAGTATGGTTTATCACACTGAATAATATGCATATATTGAAGAATTCTTGCATTCCTGGGATAAATCCCACTTTATCATGGTGTATGATCCTTTTAATGTGTTGTTGGATTCTGTTTGCTAGTATTTTGTTGAGGATTTTTGCATCTATATTCATCAGTGATATTGGTCTGTAATTTTCTTTTTTTGTAGTATCTTTGTCTGGTTTTGGTATCAGGGTGATGGTGGTCTCATGGAATGAGTTTGGGAGTGTTCCTTCCTCTGCAATTTTTTGGAAGAGTTTGAGAAGGATGGGTGTTAGCTGGTCTCTAAATGTTTGATAGAATTCACCTGTGAAGACATCTGGTCCTGGACTTTTGTTTTTAATCACAGTTTCAGTTTCATTACTTGTGATTGGTCTGTTCATATTTTCTATTTCTTCCTGGTTCAGTCTTGGAAAGTTACACCTTTCTAAGAATTTGTCCATTTCTTCCAGGTTGTCCATTTTACTGGCATAGAGTTGCTTGTAGTAGTCTCTTATGATCCTTTGTATTTCTGCAGTGTCTGTTGTAACTTCTCCTTTTTTATTTCTAATTCAATTAATTTGAGTTCTCTCCGTCTTTTTCTTGGTGAGTCTGGCTAAAGGTTTATCAATTTTGTTTATCTTCTCAAAGAACCAGCTTTTAGTTTCACTGATATTTGCTCTTGTTTTGTTTCTATTTCATTTATTTCTGCTCTGATCTTTATGTTTTCTTTCCTCCTACTAACTTTGGGTTTTGTTTGTTCTTCTTTCTCTAGTTCCTTTAGGTGTAAGGTTAGATTGTTTATTTGAGATTTTTCTTGTTTCTTGAGGTAGGATTGCATTACTATAAACTTCCCTCTTAGAACTGCTTTTGCTGCATCCCATAGGTTTTGGATCATCATGTTTTCATTGTCATTTGTCTCTAGGTATTTTTTGATTTCCTCTTTGATTTCTTCAGTGATCTCTTGGTTATTTAGTAATGTACTGTTTAGCCTCCATGTGATTGTGTTGTTTATGTTTTTTTCCTGTAATTGATTTCTAATCTCCTAATGTTGTGTTTGGAAAAGCCACTTGATATGATTTCAGTTTTCTTAAATTTACCAAGGCTAGATTTGTGACCCAAGATATGATCTATCCTGGAGAATGTTCCATGTGCACTTGAGAAGAAAGTGTAATCTGCTCTTTTCAGATGAAATATCCTATAAATATCAATTAAATATATCTGGTCTCTTGTGTCATTTAAAGCTTGTGTTTCCTTATTAATTTTCTGGCTGGATGATCTGTCCATTGGTGTAATTGAGGTGTTAAAGTCCCCCACTCTTATTGTGTTACTGTCGATTTCCTCTTTTAGAGCTGTTAGCATTTACCTTATGTATTGAGGTGCTCCTATGTTGCGTGCATATATATTTATAATTGTTATATCCTCTTCTTGGATTGATCCCTTGATCATTATGTAGTGTCCTTCTTTGTCTCTTGTAACATTCTTTATTTTAAAGTCTATTTTATGTGATATGAGTATTGCTACTCCAGCTTTCTTTTGATTTCCATTTTCATGGAATATCTTTTTCCATCCCCTCACTTTCAGTCTGTATGTGTCCCTAGGTCTGAAGTGGGTCTCTTGTAGACAGCATATACGTGGGTCTTGTTTTTGTATCCATTTAGCGAGACTGTGTCTTTTGGTTGGAGCATTTAATCCGTTCACATTTAAGGTAGTTTTCGATATGTTTGTTCCTATTACCATTTTCTTAATTGTTTGGGGTTTGTTTTTGTAGGTCCTTTTCTTCTCTTGTGTTTCCCACTTAACGAAGTTCCTTTAGCATTTGTTGCAGAGCTGGTTTGGTGGTGCTGAATTCTCTTAGCTTTTGCTTGTCTGTAAAGCTTTTGCTTTCTTCATCAAATCTGAATGAGGTCCTTGCTAGGTAGAGTAATCTTAGTTACAAGTTCTTCTCCTTCATCACTTTAAATATATCGTCCCACTCCTTCTGGCTTGTAGAGTTTCTGCTGAGAAATCAGCTGTTAACCTTATGGGAGTTCCCTTGTATGTTATTTGTCGTTTGTCCCTTGTTGCTTTTAATAATTTTTCTTTGTCTTTAATTTTTGTCAGTTTGATTACTATGTGTCTTGGCGTGTTTCTCCTTGGGTTTATCCTGCCTGAGACTCTCTGTGCTTCCTGGACTTGGGTGGCTGTTTCCTTTCCCATGTTAGGGAAATTTTTGACTATAATCTCTTCCAATATTTTCTCGGGTCCTTTCTCTCTCTCTTCTCCTTCTGGGACCCCTATAATGTGAATGTTGTTGCGTTTCATGTTGTCCCAGAGGTCTCTTAGGCTGTCTTCATTTCTTTTCATTCTTTTTTCTTTAGTCTGTTCCACAGCAGTGAATTCCACCATTCTGTCTTCCAGGTCACTTATCCGTTCTTCTGCCTCAGTTATTCTGCTATTGATTCCTTCTAGTGTAGTTTTCATTTCAGTTATTGTATTGGTCATCTCTGTTTGTTTGTTCTTTAATTCTTCTAGGTCTTTGTGAATCATTTCTTGCATCTTCTCAATCTTTGCCTCCATTCTTATTCCGAGGTCCTGGATCATCTTCACTATCATTATTCTGAATTCTTTCTCTGGAAGGTTGCCTATCTCCATTTCATTTAGTTGTTTTTCTGGGGTTTTTTCTTGTTCCTTCATCTGGTACCTAGCCCTCTGCCTTTTCATCTTGTCTATCTTTCTCTAACTGTGTTTCTTGGTCCACAGGCTGCAGGATTGTAGTTTTTCTTGCTTCTGCTGTCTGCCCTCTGGTGGTTGAGGCTATCTAAGAGGCTTGATGGGAGGCTCTGGTGGTGGGTAGAGCTCTCATTTACCAGTTTTATTTTACATAGGATGCCTCATTTACTAAAACCATAGATTCCAAGTTGCTCCATGAAAAATGTGATATTCTTAGCCGTCAACATTAGGGAATTTCCCCAATCACATTTTTAAATTGATTTAATGTGTTATTTTTTTTTTTTTTTTAAATGAAACAAATAACTTTTATTCCACATTGCTCTTTAGAGAAAAACAATACTAATTCCACAATATATATCACTAGTATAATAGATCATTTTAACTATTGAATACACTCATTCATAGTCACATTTATATCATTTCCTTTTTTTTTTTTTTCACACACACACACACACACACACACTGTATTTTATTTTTACAAGAGATAAATAGACTGACACCAAGCATTGTACATGGATGACCACAACAAAAGCAACAATGATTGCCATTACCAAACATGAAACACACTCATACTATGTCATAATATTGACATTCAGTCCAGTAATCCTCCACTGTAACAGCTCCTTTACTTTGCAGTGAAAATTGATTTGTATATTCTTTGCCTCTGAGTCCTTGTGGGATTTTTTTTTTTTTTTTTAATTCAGACAGAAAGTCACAAAAATTATACTCATCCTCATCAGTTCACTCAGTCCCATGTAATTAATTGTTTTTTTTCATCTTGATCTTTTGTTAGCACTTTTATGAGTTCATAAGTTTTTCATCAGAGTTCTGAAAATGCTTATTCATTCAGTTCAGCAGTACAGTCAGTTACCAGAAACCTGTACATGTCAGAGTCTTTTCCATGAATTTCTTGAAGATGAAACCCTTTTATAGGAACATATTTGCAAAATCATCAGAGTACACCCAGAACTGTCTGTAAATGACAAAAGCCTTAAAAATGACCACGGTAAAAGATTTGATGAAAGTTCATAATAATGCAGTTGACAAGAAAATTAGTTATTTCTGAGATATACATTTTAAAGTAATAACTAGGATTATTACATATAACATTATACCAGAACATATAAGATTTTTAGAAATTTCATGTAATGTCTGAAACATTTATATTAACATATTTCCATACATATTTCCATACAAATATAAGATTTTTAGAAATTTCATGTAATGTCTGAAACATTTATATTAACATATTTCCATACATATTTCCATACAAATACAAATATAAGATTTTTAGAAATTTCATGTAATGTCTGAAACATTTATATTAACATATTTCCATACAAATAACCCAATGAAAGTTTAGTATTAGTTGTTTTGTTTGCTTTTTTATACTGCAGGTTCTTATTAGGCATCAATTTTATACACATCAGTGTATACATGTCAATCCCAATCGCCCAATTCAGCACACCACCATCCCCACCTCACCACAGTTTTCCCCCCTTGGTGTCCATATGTCCATTCTCTACATCTGTGTCTCAACTTCTGCCCTGCAAACTGGCTCATCTGTACCATTTTTCTAGGTTCCACATACATGCATTAATATATGATATTTGTTTTTCTCTTTCTGACTTACTTCACTCTGTATGACAGTCTCTAGCTCCATCCACGTCTCAACAAATGACTCAATTTCGTTCCTTTTTATGGCTGAGTAATATTCCATTGTATATATGTACCACAACTTTATCCATTCGTCTGTTGATGGGCATTTAGGTTGCTTCCATGACCTGGCTATTGTAAATAGTGCTGCAATGAACATTCGGGTGCATGTGTCTTTTTGAATTATGGTTTTCTCTGGGTATATGCCCAGTAGTGGGATTGCTGGGTCATATGGTAATTCTATTTTTAGTTCTTTAAGGAACCTCCATATTGTTCTCCATAGTGGCTGTATCAATTTACATTCCCACCAACAGTGCAAGAGGGTTCCCTTTTCTCCACACCCTCTCCAGCATTTGTTGTTTGTAGATTTTCTGATGATGCCCATTCTAACAGGAGTGAGGTGATACCTCATTGTAGTTTTGATTTGCATTTCTCTAATAATTAGTGATGTTGAGCATCTTTTCATGTGCTTCGTGGCCGTCTGTATGTCTTCTTTGGAGAAATGTCTATTTAGGTCTTCTGCCCATTTTTGGATTGGGGTGATTGTTTCTTTGATATTGAGCTGAATGAGCTGTTTATATATTTTGGAGATTAATCCTTTGTCCGTTGATTCATTTGCAAATATTTTCTCCCATTCTGAGGGTTGTCTTTTCGTCTTGTTTATGGTTTCCTTTGCTGTGCAAAAGCTTTGAAGTTTCATTAGGTCCCACTTGTTTATTTTTGTTTTTAATTCCATTACTCTAGGAGGTGGATCAAAAAAGATCTTGCTGTGATTTATGTCAAAGAGTGTTCTTCCTATGTTTTCCTCTAAGAGTTTTATAGTGTCCAGTCTTATATTTAGGTCTCTAATCCATTTTGAGTTTATTTTTGTGTATGGTGTTAGGGAGTATTCTAATTTCATTCTTTTACATGTAGCTGTCCAGTTTTCCCAACACCACTTATTGAAGAGACTGTCTTTTCTCCATTGTATATCTTTGCCTCCTTTGTCATAGATTAGTTGACCATAGGTGCGTGGGTTAATCTCTGGGCTTTCTATCTTGTTCCATTGATCTATGTTTCTGTTTTTGTGCCAGTACCATATTGTCTTGATTACTGTAGCTTTGTAGTATAGTCTGAAGTCAGGGAGTCTGATTCCTCCAGCTCCATTTTTTTCCCCTCAAGACTGCTTTGGCTATTCGGGGTCTTTTGTGTCTCCATACAAATTTTAAGATGATTTGTTCTAGCTCCGTAAAAAAGGCCATTGGTAATTTGATAGGGATTGCATTGAATCTGTAGATTGCTTTGGGTAGTATACTCATTTTCACAATGTTGATTCTTCCAATCCAAGAACATGGTATATCTCTCCATCTGTTGGTATCATCTTTAATTTCTTTCATCAGTGTCTTATAGTTTTCTGCATACAGGTCTTTTGTCTCCCTAGGTAGGTTTATTCCTAGGTATTTTATTCTTTTTGTTGCAATGGTAAATGGGAGTGCTTCCATAATTTCTCTTTCAGATTTTTCATCATTAGTGTATAGGAATGCAAGAGATTTCTGTGCATTAATTTTGTATCCTGCAACTTTACCATATTCATTAATTAGTTCTAGCAGTTTTCTGGTGGCAGTTTTAGGATTCTCTATGTATAGTATCATGTCATCCGCAAACAGTGACAGTTTTACTTCCTCTTTTCCAATTTGTATTCCTTTTATTTCTTTTTCTTCTCTGATTGCCGTGGCTAGGACTTCCAGAACTATGTTGAATAATAGTGGTGAGAGTGGACATCCTTGTCTCGTTCCTGATCTTAGAGGAAATGCTTTCAGTTTTTCACCATTGAGAATGATGTTTGCTGTGGGTTTGTCATATATGGCCTTTATTATGTTGAGGTAGGTTCCCTCTATGCCCACTTTCTGGAGAGTTTTTATCAGAAATGGGTGTTGAATTTTGTCAAAAGCTTTTTCTGCATCTATTGAGATGATCATATGGTTTTTATTCTTCAATTTGTTAATATGGTGTATCACATTGATTGATTTGCGTATATTGAAGAATCCTTGCATCCCCGGGATAAATCCCACTTGATCGTGGTGTATGATCCTTTTAATGTGTTGTTGGATTCTGTTTGCTAGTATTTTGTTGAGGATTTTTGCATCTATATTCATCAGTGATATTGGTCTGTAATTTTCTTTTTTTGTAGTGTCTTTGTCTGGTTTTGGTATCAGGGTGATGGTGGCCTCATAGAATGAGTTTGGGAGTGTTCCTTCCTCTGCAATTTTTTGGAAGAGTTTGAGAAGGATGGGTGTTAGCTCTTCTCTAAATGTTTGATAGAATTCACCTGTGAAGCCATCTGGTCCTGGACTTTTGTTTGTTGGAAGATTTTTAATCACAGTTTCAATTTCATTACTTGTGATTGGTCTGTTCATATTTTCTGTTTCTTCCTGATTCAGTCTTGGAAGGTTATACCTTTCTAAGAATTTGTCCATTTCCTCCAGGTTGTCCATTTTATTGGCATAAAGTTGCTTATAGTAGTCTCTTAGGATGTTTTGTATTTCTGCGGTGTCTGTTGTAACTTCTCCTTTTTCATTTCTGATTTTATTGATTTGAGTCCTCTCCCTCTTTTTCTTGATGAGTCTGGCTAATGGCTTATCAATTTTGTTTATCTTCTCAAAGAACCAGCTTTTAGTTTTATTGATCTTTGCTATTGTTTTCTTTGTTTCTATTTCATTTATTTCTGCTCTGATCTTTATGATTTCTTTCCTTCTGCTAACTTTGGGTTTTGTTTGTTCTTCTTTCTCTAGTTTCTTTAGGTGTAAGGTTAGATTGTTTACTTGAGATTTTTCTTGTTTCTTTAGGTAGGCTTGTATAGCTATAAACTTCCCTCTTAGAACCGCTTTTGCTGCATCCCATAGGTTTTGGGTCGTCGTGTTTTCATTGTCATTTGTCTCTAGGTATTTTTTTATTTCCTCTTTGATTTCTTCAGTGATCTCTTGGTTATTTAGTAACGTATTGTTTAGCCTCCATGTGTTTGTCTTTTTTACGTTTTTTTCCCTGTAATTCATTTCTAATCTCATAGCGTTGTGGTCAGAAAAGATGCTTGGTATGATTTCAATTTTCTTAAATTTACTGAGACTTGATTTGTGACCCAAGATGTGATCTATCCTGGAGAATGTTCCGTGCGCACTTGAGAAGAACGTGTAATCTGCTGTTTTTGGATGGAATGTCCTATATATATCAATTAAATCTATCTGGTCTATTGTGTCATTTAAAGCTTCTGTTTCCTTATTTATTTTCATTTTGGATGATCTGTCCATTGGTGTAAGTGAAGTGTTAAAGTCCCCCACTATTATTGTGTTACTGTCGATTTCCTCTTTTAGAGCTGTTAGTAGTTGCCTTATGTATTGAGGTGCTCCTATGTTGGGTGCATATATATTTATAATTGTTATATCTTCTTCTTGGATTGATCCCTGGATCATTATGTAGTGTCCTTCCTTGTCTCTTGTAACATTCTTTATTTTAAAGTCTATTTTATCTGATATGAGTATAGCTACTCCAGCTTTCTTTTGATTTCCATTTGCATGGAATATCTTTTTCCATCCCCTCACTTTCAGTCTGTATGTGTCCCTAGGTCTAAAGTGGGTCTCTTGTAGACAGCATATATATGGGTCTTGTTTTTGTATCCATTCAGCCAGTCTATGTCTTTTGGTTGGGGCGTTTAATCCATTCACGTTTAAGGTAATTATCGATATGTATGTTCCTATGACCATTTTCTTAATTGTTTTGGGTTTGTTTTTGTAGGTCCTTTTCTTCTCTTGTGTTTCCCACTTAGAGAAGTTCCTTTAGCATTTGTTGTAGAGCTGGTTTGGTGGTGCTGAATTCTCTTAGCTTTTGCTTGTCTGTAAAGCTTTTGATTTCTCCATCAAATCTAAATGTGATCCTTGCCGGGTAGAGTAATCTTGGTTGTAGGTTCTTCCCTTTCATCACATTAAGTATATCATGCCACTCCCTTCTGGCTTGCAGAGTTTCTGCTGAGAAATCAGCTGTTAACCTTATGGGAGTTCCCTTGTATGTTATTTGTCGTTTTTCCCTTGCTGCTTTCAATAATTTTTCTTTGTCTTTAATTTTTGCCACTTTGATTACTATGTGTCTCGGCGTGTTTCTCCTTGGGTTTATTCTGTATGGGACTCTCTGCGCTTCCTGGACTTGGGTGGCTATTTCCTTTCTCATGTTAGGGAAGTTTTCGACTATAATCTCTTCAAATATTTTCTCTGGTCCTTTCTCTCTCTCTTCTCCTTCTGGGACCCTTATAATGCGAATGTTGTTGCGTTTAATGTTGTCCCAGAGGTCTCTTAGGCTGTCTTCATTTCTTTTCATTCTTTTTTCTTTAGTCTGTTCCGCAGCAGTGAATTCCACCATTCTGTCTTCCAGGTCACTTATCCCTTCTTCTGCCTCAGTTATTCTGCTATTGATTCCTTCTAGTGTAGTTTTCATTTCAGTTATTGTATTGGTCATCTCTGTTTGTTTGTTCTTTAATTCTTCTAGGTCTTTGTGAATCATTTCTTGCATCTTCTCAATCTTTGCCTCCATTCTTATTCCGAGGTCCTGGATCATCTTCACTATCATTATTCTGAATTCTTTTTCTGGAAGGTTGCCTATCTCCACTTCATTTAGTTGTTTTTCTGGGTTTTTTTCTTGTTCCTTCATCTGGTACATAGCCCTCTGCCTTTTCATCTTCTCTATCTTTCTGTAACTGTGGTTTTTGGTCCACAGGCTGCAGGATTGTAGTTTTTCTTGCTTCTGTTGTCTGCCCTCTGGTGGTTGAGGCTATCTAAGAGGCTTGATGGGAGGCTCTGGTGGTGGGTAGAGCTGACTGTTGCTGTGGCGGTCAGAGCTCAGTAAAACCTTAATCCACTTGACTGTTGATGGGTGGGGCTGGGTTCCCTCCCTGTTGGTTGTTTTGCCTGAGGCAACCCAACACTGGAGCCTACCCGTGCTGTTTGGTGGGGTTAATGGCAGACTCTGGGAGGGCTCACACCAAGGAGAACTTCCCAGAACCTCGGCTGCCAGTGTCCTTATCCCCACGGTGAAACAGAGCCACCACTCGCCTCTGCAGGAGACCCCCCAACACCAGCAGGTAGGTCTGGTTCAGTCTCCCCCAGGGTCACTGCTCCTTCCCCTGGGTCCCGATGCACACATTACTTTGTATGTGCCCTCCAAGAGTGGGGTCTCTGTTTCCCCCAGTCCTGTCAAAGTCCTGCAATCAATTCCCACTAGGCTTCAAAGTCTGATTCTCTAGGAATTCCTCCTCCCGTAGCCGGACCCCCAGGTTGGGAAGCCTGACGTGGGGCTCAGAACCTTCACTCCAGTGGGTGGACTTCTGTGGTATAAGTGTTCACCAGCCTGTGAGTCACCCACCCAGCAGTTATGGGATTTGATTTTACTCTGATTGCACCCCTCCTACCGTCTCACTGTGGCTTCTCCTCTGTCCTTGGACGTGGGGTATCCTCCTTGGTGAAGTCCAGGGTCTTCCTGTCAATGATTGTCCAGCAGCAAGTTGTGATTCTGGTGCTCTCGCAAGAGGGAGTGAGAGCACGTCCTTCTACTCCGCCATCTTGGTTAATCTAATGTGTTATTTTTGAAAACATAAGTTGGGATATCACAAAATGGACTTAGCCTGCAGAGGCTTACTTTCAACCAGAGAGCTCCATTTCCATGTTCCGCTTAACAGAACCCAAAATGATCTTCCTTCCCAAACCTCTTCCTTTTCCTGCACTATCTAAGAAAAAGTAACCACACTCTACATAGTTCCCTAAGCCAGAACCCTAGCAGCCATTTTTGCTTCTCTTTTCCCCTTCCCGCTCCATATCTAGTCACTGAGCACTTCTATTCTACCTCCCAGATGACCTCAGATCCTTTCCCTCCACTCCAATCTCTGCCACTGCCTTTAGTTTGAGCCCTCACTCCTCTCTTAGATGAATATAAAGTCTCTTAATGGGTTTTGTTGCTTCCATCAGTCCTACTTATTCTCAAGCGTGACCTCACTACAAACCACCTGATAGTGACTCCTTAACTTCACAACATTCAATGGCTCTCATGTTTCTGGGAAGAAAACCAAGCTCTTTACCCCAGCATCTACTTGGGGTTAATAGATCTAGGTTTGAATTTCAGGTTTAAGTACTTTGCAGCAGTGTGACCTCAGACTGTTGGGCTTTCTAAGCCTTTGTTTTCTCACCGTCCCTGAGGTCACTGAGGGCAGGACTATTTTTCACACACGGGTGCCTGGCATGTAGGAGGGACTAATCAATGTTGAATGAAGGGAAAGTATTTTAAAATCCACATCAAAAAATTGTTCCTCCTTAAAAAAAGAAAATCCTGATACACTATGCCACTTCCAACCAAATTTGACTTCGACCTTTATTTTCTGATGATCACAATAAGGTGCCTTTGGGGATCCACACAATCAGGGATCAAATCCTGGCCACACCCCTGAGCAATCATGTGACCTTGGGAACGTGACTTAGCGTCTGTAAAATCTGTAAAATGAAGGTTTCTGAGGATTTTGTTCCCGAGGGTTAAATGAGTACCTCACTTGGAACGGGGGCGGGCGCATAGTGTTTGCCAAATGTTAACTATCGTTATCATCTTCATCAAATCAGGACCGTGGTACTTCACTTTGTGACTCTCAAGTTTGTATGAGAAAATCGTGCTTTATGCGTTGTTGTTGGCTAAAGTAGGGAAACCTGGAAACTCCTGCCGTGGAAGAGAGCAACAGGCGAGAAAAGCGAGTTGCTGAATCCCAGCGCCTCAGAGGTGGGAGGGGGGAGTTTGGTCCCTAATTTGCTGATGAGGAAGTGGAGGGGTGACGTGTCCTCGAGTCTCATTCAAGACACAGCCACAGCTCTTTATTGAGAGTAGGACCAGGGCCCCGGGGGTTGCTATGGTTAAACTGTAGGCGGAAACTAACACTCTTTGGAAGGCAAGACAGGAGGAGCATTCAGTTATAAAAAACGGTCAAAAATTGGGGTGAAACTAAGTTCGTTGAGCAATACATCAAATGAGTCAACTGTGGACCCAGTGAAAGCGAGTTGCTAACTGAACTGGCATTTTACGAACAGGGGCTTTCTACAGAGCCCACTGACTCAGGACGGCTTCGATTAACAAACTCCCGCGGCGCTTCCCGCAGGACCGGAAAGCTCGGAGCGCGAGAGATGAATGGAAACCAGAGTCTGGGGTGCGCCGCTCGGGGGGCGGGGCAGCCGCGGGCGGGGGCGGGGCATTGTGAGTCACATGCCTGCGCTCTGAGGAGGGCGCGTGGAGGGAACTCTGGTCGTGATTGGTCCGTCGTAACCAGGTAACCGAAGGACACATTCCGGTAGGCAAGGGCCGGCCGGGCTAGCTACTTTCAGTCGGGAGGTGGCAGCGGAAGGAGGAGGAGCTCCGGCTGCGCTCTCTCCCTCAGTGGCTGCGCGTCTCAGCGCTTGTCTGGTTCCCAGCCCTTTTAAATAAGCGGGTCTGGTCACCGCCCTCACAGACTAGTTGGTTCCGGGGAGGCAGCGGCGGGGGTGCGGCCGGGGCCGGACCCCTGCCCGGGGCCCAGCGGCTGGGCAGGGGTGCGGCTGGGGCCGTACCCCTGCCCGGGGCCCCGGCGGCTGGGCGGACAGGAGAGCGGCGGGCGAAGTCGCGTCTGCATGTGCGGCACAGCCCCGGCATAGCCCGGGGCTGCCAGTGCCCGCCGCGCCATTGTTGGGGGAGGGGGCGGCTTCTGTGCTCGGCAGAGTCGGGGGACGAGCGGAGGCGGCGGCGGCGAGGAGTGAAGGCGCCCCATGGGGAACTCGCTGTGTTGTTGCCTGTCCCCCAATGCCAGCCCCAAGTCGGGCCGGCGCAGGGGGTCAGCGGAGCCGGACTGCGAGTCTGAGGTCTACAAGGCGGCGGCCGGGAATGCGGTGGCAGTAGCTCCGGCGGCGGCTACCGTGGAACCCGCCAAGTTGGATTTCGCAGGTGGCGAAGGCCACCACCTGCAGCACATCAGCGACCGGGAGATGCCCGAAGGTAAGAAGCGGCGGGCGCGCCTCGCCCCTCGCGGGGTCGGCGCCGTCTGCTCTCGGGCTTACCTCTGGCCTCCGCCGCCCCCAGGGTCCCCCGGGAGGGAGACGCCGCCTAGGGCTCCTTCTTGCCCGGAGTTGGCTCTCCCAGGGCTGGGCACCGGGGACGAAGGCTGGCTCTGCTTGGCGTCCCCACCCCTTATTCTTTACCAGTCGCGTCCGGCCAGTCTCCTTCCCTCTTCCCTACCCGAATGCCCAATTCTTTCCCCCGTTCCCATTTCCCAGCCCGGCCTGAGACCCTCCAATCCGCGGCCCTTCCTGTTCGTGGTTCTATTTAACATCTCGTGGGACTTAGCAGAGACTTTCTGGTGTAGTCTCTCTTTTCTTAATGCAAACTTAAATACTCTAACTTCGGCGTATCCATCCCGTCTCCCTATCCAGATGGTACCTAAGCGAAGGAACTAGGTAAGGGCCTGATGACAGATTTCTATTCCTTAAGGTAGTTGATACTCGAGACAATTAAGACAAACATTAGAGGATTTGTCATTTAAATTCAAAATAGAGATGGACAGAGTCAGTGTGGTGTTCTTAACTAAAATTCTTTGGATTTTAATGTTTTCAGTCGCCCTGATAGAAGCTACTTTATCCCTTCTAACTATAATTTGAACACGATAGGAAAGAAAATGGTGGGAGAGGGGCTTAAAATAACTGTGAACGGTGTGAAACGTTACTGCCACGGCTGCAGAGAATAGTTGTTGGGTTTTTTTTCTTTACCAAAGGAGACCCCATGGAGTTCTGATTACTTTTAAATTCCCACTTTGACACAAGTATGTCTTCAGTTGCACAGCCTTAACCGACTTCTTTTGCACGTTGCCTGTTCTAAGGGAGGGGTGAGGTGGTTCCTGAGACTGCTGGACAGAAGTTTCAAAGGAGAAAAAACAAATTCAGATTGTAATTTGTAATATAAAGGTTTGGGAGTTAACATACCACATCCATCCTGCAGAAAAATGTCTCCATGGCTCCCTCCTCCTCCGCCCCCCCCCCCCCAGTAGAATACTATTTAACTTTAGGAATGTTCAGGTAAAAGTTCTGTAGACTAAGTGGCTGGGGGTGGGTGTTGTCGGGGAGGAGAGGAGAGAGAGAAGAGAGGAAATGTTTGATTTTTGCCTCTAGAATTTTGGAAAGGGATGGCTCTAGGTTAAAAAAAAAAAAAATTCTGGGTAGCATAGTGGCACTTTAATAAAGACTGTTCTTTGAAGTATAAAACATTGTATCATAAAGATGTTAAAGCCCCACTGGCCCATTTGTTTCATTTAAATGCCAGAGATTATTTCATTATTTCATAGACGAAATGTCTTACAGCTCTTCTATTTAAATTTTAGTTGGGTTTATTTAATTTCTTTAAAAGTTAGAATAATGAAGCCTGTGGATTCACCCTTATGATGGACGTGGCTTTGTAAGTGGAAAGTACTCCCTTTTCAGAATCGTTAGATATTGTGAAAGAATGAACAAATTATGTGAATTAATTGTAGCTTTAAACACAAAGCATGTAAGTACTTGTGAAAACTGCTCTGCTTGTTGCTATAAGGTAAGCCTCTAAATGATTTTTAAAAACAGTTAGTAGTTGGCTAGTGTAGGATGAGAGACGAAAATTGGACCTTTATAGAATTCTTTTAAGATTTACAATGCATTTTCTTGTGTATTTCACTCGGCCCTTCCATCTACAAATAAGGCCCGTATATATTCTCCCTCTGTTGCCGATGAAGAAGCCAAGACTTAGAGATCTGAAATGACTGTGTAACACAGCTACTGAACAAAAGAGACAGACTTGGGAGGTGGTAGATATGCCAAATTCAGTTCTTGGGATGCTTAAGAAACTGTTTAGAGTGCACCTTATATTTTATTATAATTTATCCATAAGTTAGGCCTATCTCAGCATACTCCAGTTTTGATTATTGCCATTCCAGTTTATTGTACACAACTCAGAAGCAACATTTACCTCTCCATTCTCTGTCTGTACATACATTGCAATGGATATGAATAAAAGTAGAAGTCATGAAATAGCCTAAATTTATCAGTCAGGTAAACACGTTGATATAATTTAAAGAGTTTGTTCTGGTGAAATCCAATTGAAGCCGAGAATGCCCTGGACAGAGGGACATTAGGGGAAGCTGGTAAGCGGGCAGGTAAGGTACTAAGCATTTAGCATACGACTATGTATGATAAGGAAGGAGTGCTAAATCAGGAACTGGAAAAATAGAGTTCATGAGTACAGAATTTACCTTTTTATGTTTAACATGATTGTTAAAATTTCATTTCAATTTGTCTTTTTTGGGGGGGCATTCGATAAAGTGATAAGAGAAACCTCAATTTCAGCATTTGCCTATTAATTAAGTTTCCATAGAAACAAGGTCAGAACACCAAATATAAAGTACAGGCACATTGGAAGTTTGCTCTTCATGTCTTTATTTCAGACAATTTTGTATCAGTTTCCCTGGAAACTGAGAAATACCTACTCAGATATAAAACATTTTGGCTTTTCTACAGTGAAGAATTATTTGGTTACTTAGAGAAAATCGTACATAAATGATGCTCTGTCTTGTTCTTCAGAAACATTGGAGAAGAACATGATTTCTTCAAGCCATCTCAAAAAAGTAACTCCTAAGAACGTAGTATAGATTTCAGATAGACTCAAAAGAATTTTTTACTACTTTGTCTTTAACAGTATATCTAATATAACTGATGGTAGTGTCATAATAGAAAAGAAGATGCTACGGTCCTATTATCTGATTTTATTTTTATTCATCAACTTTTCATACAGCCTTTATGTTCTGACCTTAGGAGCTTTGCTAATTTTCTGGTGAAAGGTGCTCTCTCAAGTGACCCCTACCTCCCATCCCCCTGAAGAGTGGGTAGGGAAGGAATTGGCAATATGATGTGGAAAAACCTCTGAGCAACAGATCTTTCCTTTTTTTGGTGACAGTATTAATGAACATTTGATGTGAAAGATTGAGAAAACACAGAAAAGTCCTTCACTCACACTCAGAATATCCAGAATTTTTATTAATATTTTGGTGTTGATTCTTCCTGAACCTTTTGTATGCATATAAACATAACATTGTGTTTATTTTACAAAGATGGGATTGTTCTTTATGTGCCACTTTGTAACTTTTTGTTATAAAGAAAAGTAACGACATGAAGCTCCTGTAACCGTGCTGACACCTAGAGAGTGCTCCAGGGTGATGTCTTTCCATGCAGCTGCGCATAGCTCTACAGCCTGCCTTTTACCAACTGTTTACTGGGCCATCGAATAACCTTGGAGCATAATTCATTTACCCAGCCTTTATGGTTGAGCATCTTTTATAATCCCATTATAATGCTTTAGTCAGGGGACACAGATAAAAACTGATGCATTGTATTGATACTTCTCTATAGCATTCTGATTGTACACTTTGTCTTACGACTTAATTAAATTCATAGGGTGAGTCATTTTGTAGTAAAGGTATTTTAACATTAAATGTTCTTTTTCCAAATTAAAGTTACCATTGATTTTTCACTGAACATTAGATTTCCTCTTTTAGGTTTTCGTGGTTCTTGGTAACCTGTCTTGTGTCTTTGATTCTGAGTAACTAAACTACTACTCTAAGAGATCTGAAATTAACTCTGGTCCTAGGTGACAGACACATCAAAAGACAGCATTAGAAGAAATCTTAGATGATGTGGGAAAATTGGGAAAACCTTAACTGGTTTTGGGTACACTGAAACATGATTATTAGGCACCATTCCAGAGGCAGGACAAACAGTGGTTAGACAAGACAAAACCCGTATCCTAACTCAGGTCCTTACTTTCTAGAGGTGCCTGGGGGCTGACGACACAAGAATAACATCAGGTAGTGAGAACACTAAGAAAGAAAATGAAGGTAATGGGCTGGGGAGGAGGACAGTTTTACAAGGGGTGGTTAAAGACAGCTTCTCTCCTTAAGCGACCCATGAGCAGTCCTAAGAGAGCCGTGTGAGGCTGTGGGAGAAGAGGCTTCTGTGCAGTTCCTAAGAAGGGAATATGCTTGATGCGTGCCAAGGACAGAAAGATGGGTGGCTGCAGCTGAGTGAATGAATGCCAGGAGGAATATGGGGGATTAAGACCTTGTATGCCTAGTGGGCCTTGACCAAAAAATATGAATTTTAGTCTAATTGTAATGGGAAACCATTGAAGGATTATATGCAGGGGAATGATGTTAATTCTTAGAAAAAGGGAAGGGGGGTAGAGAGGGCGGAGGGAGATCAGACCAGCTACTGTGTGAGAATAGACTGTAAGGGTGGAAGGAAGCAGAGAGGGAGACCAGTTAGGAGGCTGGTGCGGTAGCTCAGGTGAGAGCCAACAGTGGCTTGAACAAAAAAGCGATATTAATAAGGGTCTAAAATAGGCTGTAGTATATAGATTGCTCTTGCATTTCATTTGATTCTCACCATGTTCTGAGTTAGGTAGTGTAGGAATTCTTCTCTTAGGTATAAATTGAGTTGTCCAAGGTTTTAAAAATGAGTATTGATAGAGAGTAGGACTGTAAATTCCAAATGCATGGCATATAGGAACAGAATTTATTGTTGACATTATGTGAGCTTCTTTGGAATACTACCTTTTTTCTCAGCCTTTTTTGTTGTTGTTGTTTTAGTGTATTAAAGTAATAAAACTTAAGAGTTAAAACAGTAACACTGCGTAATGTGAAATGAAATGAAGGTAACTTGCAACCCAGAAAGGTTCTTAAAAGTCCAAGAAACTGAGTAAAGTGCTCTTTAGAAATATATAAAGCCAGGTGTACTTACCTATGTGTCACCTCTCAGTCATGATCACTGTAACACTGATTGAGGATTAAAATAAGGCAAAACTGAGAACCAGGGTAGAGGCAGGTACAGAAGCAGTTGGAAACCAGAGCTGGGAAGTTTGGAAGCCAGGATTGTCAGAAGCTAGGAAAGCAGGATCAAGGCTTGGGTGAGCAGTAGCCTGGCAGGTGCAGGAGCCTGCTGTGTACCCGCTGGTGAGGCAGCCCAGCTCAGGGCTGGCTGGCAGGAACTCCCTGACTGCGGTGGAAAGTGTGGACGCAAAGAGATGAAATCATCAGTTTACATGGTAATTGTAAAGATTGTAATGTTTGTATTATGAGCCATAAAACTAATACACTGCACAGTATAGGGATGCTAGGGCAGTTCAGTAAATGCAGTGGTTACCGTTAAGTAAACTGGTGCTCAGCAGTTGGCCCAGAAACTGCTGACATCTCCTGTTTATTTGGAATATATTGAAATCAATATGTCGATATTAATCGCTTTCTGAAATATGCTGCTTCTGTCAGATGCTTTCTTGGTCACTTCCCTCTCCCTCTAATATTTTAACAAGGACAAATCATTTATCGACAGTTTGATAGCATAGTTTTAACACTTTTAGCCTTCAGTAATGCATTTCATTTGTTCTAAGTTGCCTATGTTTTCACACTTTTAACAACTGCAATTGAGATGGATCTTAACAACTGGTAGAATCTTAGATTGGAGGAAAAACAGTACTCAGTGTCGGTGGTGTTTTACAGGTTTCCTCTGAGGAATGTTTACATGAAGACCGAGTTTAATTTTTTTTTAATCATACTTTTTCTACATCGACCTATCATGCTGTCAAATAAGTTGCAATTTAAATTGATAATACAAAAATGATGGGTCTTAAAATACAGTTTTAATCATAACCCCTAATCATGAGCTCAAGAATATTTCTCCTGGGTAAAACATTCTTAGAGGTTTCTAAAGAAATAACTTTCGGAAGAATCCATGTAATTTCCTGAATGCACAGTAATTCCCTGAAGTCTCTAAATTACTGTGTGTGCATGTGGTGGGGAGAGGGATGAGAGGGATGGTGGGTGGTAAAGCTTTGCTTAATAGTTGGCAGTCTTACCTTTGTGATAGTGAAGAGTGTGGTAGGTTTTATCATAGTCTCCTTAGGCTCTTGGGAAGATAGTTCATGGGAAGTGCAGAAATATTGTGTGTATGTATGAGTTTACTGTCTAATGGCTCACATGTCCATTCTATAAGATAGTGATGTGGTATTTTTCATTAGCAAAAAGTGCACGTTATATAGAAAATTGTTAGTTATATAGGCTATAAACAAAAGATTAATATTTTCTGAAAACCTCATGCAAACTGACAGCAGTAGGGCCCTGGTGTTTACAGTACATTCAAATGATAGGCCAACTCACCAAAGTGGAAATAACACTGATAACTGTGGGAAAATGGTCAAACTGTGTAATCAGAAGAAATACAAATTAGATCTACAGTGAGGTTCCTCATTCATATCAGTAGGAATTTTTTTTTTTTTTTTCAAGTATCCAAAGCAAGGGTAGGAACTCAAAATGTCATGATTGGTAGCATTATACCCTAATGTGCCCCCCACCTTCTTTAGGAAGCAATTTAGCATTGTACATGGAGCCGTGAAAGTGATCTAACCTTTTGGCTTAGTCATTCCACTTCCGAAGATCTTTGCTAAGGAGATAAAACCATTATTTTAAAAAACTATGTACATAAAGATTTTCCTCATAATATTTTAAGAATAGAACTTTGTAAGCACCAATCCCCAGCAATAGGGGATTGGCTAAGTCCAGTATAGGAATAACACTTGATGGGCCAGTGTGTATTCATTAAACAATAAATATGCAACAGTGGGGTGGAGAGCGCTTGTTAGTAACAAGAAGACATAAATTGTACACTAATTAGAGCTTTTTTTAACGTATAAGAAAAGCAACTAAAAGTAACAGTTGTGAATCATTGTGTGTTAATGATTGTGAATGGTTGTGTGTAACTTTTAAACAGAGCATCGTTTTGTCTCATGCAGATTTTTGTTCATGATATTTGATAAAGGAATGAGCAAGTGACTTTTACCTTTCCCCACCTTTAGTGTGATCATCAGTACTGCTGATTAACCAGGTCTCCTTCAGTTGCAAGTTAAAAGAACATCACAGAGTTAAGCACTACTTGACCCAGGAGTTAAATGATCTCCTCAGTTCTGCTCTCCTCTGTTGATGTCTCCTGAAAAGCCTTTCCCCTCATGATAGCAAGGGGAGTGTCCAGCAGCTCATGACTAGCTAAGGATCCTAGAGTACAGTTCTGCCGTTCTCTTTTCTTGGCAAGCCCCAGGACAGCTGTGATTGATTGGCCGTTCCTGGATCCTGTGCCTACCTTTGAACCCCCTAGGATAGAGTAGGGAGAGTGCCAGCTTTTTTCTGGTCACTTGGGCTAAGTTTACTTTTTTTTTTTTTGCATGTTGTCATTTCTTTTATCCCAGCCTTCTTGACTTTTGTATTTAGATCTGTAGTAGCACATCTTGGTTTGGCGGCTGTGTGTGTGTGTGTGTGTGTGTGTGTGTGTGTGTGTGTGTGTGTGTGTTAAAGCTTGCTTCTCTTTGATTCTGGCACTTAATTTTCCTGGACTTCCATTGAAAATTGTTAAGTTTTACCATGCCATAGACACTGATAAATAAGACAGCTACTTTGCAAACATTTCTGCTTATTTTTTAGATTCAAATGTAGTCTATTTACTTTCTTTTTGGTATAGGTAAGTAGTCATGAATTCTTTCGGAAGCTATAGGTTAGAGGCAGCTGTGAAAGTCTCTGCCTGCCATTTTGTGTACAGCTGAAATAATTTATTTTCCCATTGTCTTAATTTTTCAAATATGTAGGAGAAAAAAACTTTAAAATAATTGTATGGGTCTTTTACATAAAAATGTTGAATAGAATATTTTCTCCAAAAGCAGCTTGATAAACTTCAAATTCAGTGAAGGAATTTTCATGAAGAACAAAGCAGTTGGTTTAGCTCTGTAAATTACTAGTGCTGGCAATGACATTAAAATGGATGGCTCAGATTCCTGTTAAAACGGGAAGTCCAAAATTACTGTTCGTGCCACATTCTTTCTGGGTGGGAAAAGGGGATTCTAGGTAGATACATTTGTGAAATGCTGGGTTAGACAGAATTCACTACTAGACTAATTAGTTTTTAATATATCAATGTGTGTATTCTTTGGATTCTCTAAGAGGCAGGGATATATTTGTATTTCACTTTGACCATCAAAGCCATCTTTCAAAAACAGATCAGTTATTATGTGGTTTGGGAAATAATTGCCTTAACCATTACTCTTTATCTGAATCTTGGTCCAGTTTCTTAAAAGATTGGTTAAATGGTTTGAGATGGACTTTGCTGAGGAAGTGTCATAGGGCTTTTATGTTTGTTTGTTTGTTTGAAACAACAACCTTACTATCCTGTGTGGTAGCTTGTGCTTGTTTTGTATTTCTGCCTAAATAGAAGACGCTATCCCACCTTGGTGCAAGGTGGGCTACAGGCAGACCCACCTTTTCGTGTAGGTATGGCCAAAATTTTTTTCTAGTAGCCCTATGATCTGCTCCAGAAAGTACTCTTATTGAAGCCCCAAATTAATCATGCAGCGTGGAATGAAGAAGTGAGTTTAGCTTTGGAAATAGAGGGCAAAGTTAAAAATCACTCTCATGGAAGTGTTCCTCTAGATTAGAACATTGAACTTTTATGTAGTCCTCTTAAATCTGCCATGATGAATAGCCCCCAGATAAACCACAGCCAATGAAATGAGTTCATTTGTTGAATGGAGTTAGAATTAGCCATTTGATTGTCTGAAGAACATTTGCCAAAAGCAACTCACTTCGTTTTGGCATATTTGATATATTGAGCTGGTATCTGACAGTAGTTGGCCACAGCATAACTTGCTTCTTGAGACTGTTCCTGGAATGTGCTAGTAATATCAGCTTTAAAAGAGGGTGACTGAATTTTTAATTGATAAATAGGAGGGGAGTCACATATATGATTCATCTAAAAATGGCATAGATTATTTAGGTGCAAGTTAAAGAAGTCTAAGACATAGCCATGGTTTTACTCCACATGTATGGAGAGTTTCTACAATTTTGCTGTTTCCCAATAGAATTTTTATATTGTGCCTTTACTAAAATTGCCTTTTTGTCATTACTAAAAGCTCTTCTCAAGACTATTAATAAGTGGTTTCAATCAATGTGTAGCTATCTTTAAAATCATGTATTTTTCTACTCAACTAAATCACCACACCTTTTTCTCTTCTTCCTATACAGACTTAGCTTTGGAACCAAACCCTTCTGACCACCCAAGGGCAAGCACCATTTTTCCAAGCAAATCTCAAACAGATGGTAAGGCAATGCTTTTTTTTCCCTGAGAAAAAGAGTGAAAACTGTTTTTGTTTTGTGTATTATAGGAGGTATTTAGAAAAACTCTTACAGTGGTTTAAATGTTTCACTTTTTTATGTATTCACTTGTCTTATTTTAATATGTTGATGATACAGTTTCCTTTAGTTGTCAGTGTTTTAGGGAGGAGAACACTTAGACTATCTGTTTATACATTTTGCCACCTCTTTATCAACATAGTCAACTGGCCACATGATTTAGATGTGGTCTATTTCTCCATGCTACTTTGTCCTTTTCCCCTTGCTCCGAAGAGCACATATGTTAAAGACAAATGATAGGGTTTAGGTCACAGTTAGGTTTTCATTTGGTCAAATCAGAAAAATCAGTTGTTATATGTGGGAATTGAGCCTTGTGATTTTGGCCCTGTTTTACACAGTGTTCAACCAGACGAGCCTATCTCACATCCAGATTTATGCTACTCAGAACTTTTAAGCTATTCAAAACTTTCTCATCCTAATGTAGTGCTGTGCCAGGGTAATAAGAGCAACATGCCATATGGGGTTTTCCAGAAGATTATCCTCAGCATGTGAAACTCATATACATTTCCTGTGTCCTCCTTGTTTTAAGATGAGAATCAGAACCGTAGAATTTTTTGCACTCCTGCTTGCCTGCTTGTCTTCCTGAATGTTATGTTAAATCCTAGTTTATTTGCTAAAAAGCCATACGTGACCAAGTTTTTCAGTTGATTACGAGAGCAGGAATACAAGAAGTGAACATTCCATAATATTTAAAGTGATGCAGCACAATAAAAAACGGAGGTTTGGTTTTTTGTTGTTGTTGTTTTGCTTTTGGTTTTTTTCCGTTAGATCACTGGTTTTTATAAAAGGATATAACTCAGGAACAGCCAGATGGAAGAGATGCATAGGGCCAGGCATGGGGACAGGGCACAGAGCTTTGATGCCCTCTGCAAGGGTACTACATGCTCACCAACCTGGAAGCTCCTGGGGTTTCTAACTTGCATTTTTCTAGTGTGTGTACTTGAGCCACTCATTTCTGGTTAGGATTGCTCTATTTCTCAGTTTCTTCCAGAGCCATGAGCTGCTCACATGTAGAGGGGCTCTGGAGACAGTAAAAGAAAAGCTGTCCCATGCCTGTCTCTCTCTTCAGCCTTAAGGAATCCGTGCCTGTGATGCCTGTCTGGAGTTAAAGGAGGCAATGTGAGCAAGAGTGTGGCCTAAGACCCTCTTCAGGCTTTTATTCTTCTGGCCTTTGTTGGAGCAAAACCGTTTTGTGTGCTGTAGATATGTTCATTTAGGTCAGCACACTCATTTTAAAATTTACGTTTAACATAGGTTACTTTCCAGTTGTGTATTTTTTCAGTAAGGTATTTGAGTAGGTTACCATTAAGTGGTTCAGGATGCTTCCAGAGATCCTGGTGCGTTCGGAGACGAGTGCCTGGCCAGAAACTGGTTCTTAGAGTCGTCATCTGTAGATTGTGGTAATTAAAGTAAGCTGTGTGTAAATGAAGACTGAGAAAATACTCCTGGCTAGTAGTTCAGCTATGCAGCAGGTACATTTTTTTATTAGCTAAGTTTCTCACCTGGCCTGATTTGCTTTGTCCTTTTCTTTTGTAAATGGGGAGTCTTTCATTTGTGCCTAATACAGAATATCTATTAGGTCAAAAAAGTGAAACTAAGTTTTTAGATTTTATTTATAGGACTCATCTTGCTGGGTGATTTAAATTATATATTTTGTTGGAAATTATTTTAAAAAATAGAATGGAATTCTATCTCATTGTGTTATTGGTAATCCATCAGATAATTAGTGACTACTTTTATTTTTCTATGGCATTTGTATCAGAATTCATCAGTTAATTTTTTTTATTCTTAGTGCGGGAAAAGAGGAGGAGCAACCATTTAAACCATGTAAGTAAACAGTTGAAAAGTTAAGAAATTAATAGTTTGAATTAAAAATATGTCTGCCATGATTCCTAAAAATATGATGGATCCAATACTGTTAGCATGGACCTCTTTTTTGTAGATTTTCTAAATCTCTATTTTCCTAATTATCAAATGGATTCAGGAAAGTCTTTGACTTAGTAGTGCCCATTTTTTAAGGGTTCTGACATTTACGTTAAATTTCACTAATACGGTTGTAGTATAAAGATCTGCCTTAAATTCTTTTGCCTTATTTTTTTGATCTTATTTTTTAACCAAAGTAATAAAGGTATAACAGGTAAGTTAATTTTTAGCACTGTCCATTGACTTCTTGTCATAGCAGGTGAAAGCTGAGCTTCTTCGCTCCACCATGACGTTATTTCCCTCCCTGTGTTCCCTCAACATGTATCAGTTTTTATTAAATCAGAATCAATGTTTACATTACTACGACTCTGCAAATATTGTGCATTGCTGAGCCATATAGTTCTCTGACTGTGCCTCCTCCTTGTACACCCTTCATTCTTTTTCTTAAATATTAATGAAATTGGAGCACTTCTGCACTTCTCTAGGATAACCCAATCCCCCTTTTCCTAGCCAACGTGATCTCACACAGCCAAATGCAGAAAGTAGCTCCCTGCCCGGTCTCCCTGCTTTCACATTCTTCATTTTTTCTGTGGAATTAATTTCCTGACTATATTCACTTGCCTGTTTTCTAACAGCTATTTTTTTCCCCAAATGTTTTAACATTTGTCACATGCCTATGAAAACTATTTTCCGTCTACTAAGCCACATCTGTTCCATTTTTTTCTTGGAGACACTTTGCCCCAATCTTTTGTCTTCCTACTCCCATATAGACTAGTGTTCCCCTAGGCCTGCTCTATGCCTCTTTTCCTGGGATATCTGTGTGAAGTCATCTGGGATCTCACATAACTCTGCTCTCTTATGTTGGATCCCCTATGTCCTAGATTCTGTTTCCCTCTTGTCTTGTTATACTTCCTTGTTTTACTGGAGCACATTTTCCTGGGAAAAGGGCACATGGGCAGAAAGTTTAGAGAGATCTAGCCTCTCTGAAACTCCTTCTATTTGATAAAGTATAGAATTCTCAGTTGAAACTAATTTTTGCCGTTCTAAAGACATTTCCCTCTCATCTTCTCATTTACACTGTTGCTCTTAAACCTGTTGACATTGTATGGTACATTGTACATTACCGATTTTAGTCATTTTCCCCCATCCCTTCCTTCTCGGGAACCTTTTAGTACCTTCCCTCTCCCTGGGATTTTGAAATTTCATAATTTGGTTTGGTATAGACCTTTTTGGTGTGTTTCTTTGATATTCTGTTTTTTTCTTCCAGGTTCCTATTATTCAGATGTTGGAAGTCTTAGACTTACCAGATCGCTAACTTTTTTCCCCTCCTGCTTTGCATTTTGTCTTTTTGTCCTGCTTCCTGGAGATTTCCTTGACTGTGCTCTAATCCTTCTATTGAATATATTGTTTTGTCTACCTTATTTTCAATTTATAGAGTTCTCTTATATCCTGTCATTCTTTTTTTCACTGATGCAATTTCAAGTTTTCATTTGCTCCTGAGTTTTTATCACTCCCATCAATTCCTTCTTCCCGTTTTGTTTTGTTTTTTTTTAAAGCGTCCTTATATTTTATTTTATTTATTTATTTTTTGGCTGCATTGGGTCTTGGTTTCTGCACGTGGGCTTTCTCTGGTTGCGGTGAGCTGGGCCTACTCTTTGTTGGGTGCGTGGGCTTCTCATTACAGTGGCTTCTCTTGTTGCGGAGCACAGGCTCTAGGGCGTGCGGGCTTCAGTAGTTGCGGCTCATGGGCTCTAGAGCGCAGGCTCAGTAGTTGTGGCGCATGGGCTCAGTTGCTCTGTGGTATGTGGGATCTTTCTGGGCCAGGGCTCGAACCCGTGTCCCCTGCATTGGCAGGCGGATTCTTAACCACTGCGCCACCAGGGAAGTCCCATTCCTTCTTCCTGTTTTGATCTCTTACTTGTTGGGGGCTTCCCTCAAACGTGTGATGGTCCTTGGCTGTCTGTTAAGATCTAATTGGAAGCATCACTTGGACAACTCGTTAACTGATGGGCCTCACTGCAAGGATTTGGGGACCACGCCTCTGAACTCTGAGCCTGCCTTGGGTTCTGTAAGACAAACTGGTTTTCTTGTTCCTGTCCTAGTCAGCCTCTGTAGGTACCAAGGTTGTGCTTCCTCTGTTCTGCCATGTCAGTTACCACTCCTTTATCTAGTCTTTTCACCTTTCAAACATTAAAAATCATCTGCTGTTTATCCTGTCTTATGTATAGCTTTTTTAAAAAATGCCTTTAATTCTAATGAGATGATATCTGAAAGAAGGGGGAGAGGAAATAGATTTGTGGTCAGTCTACTCAAACTTAGATTTATTCTTTGAATATAGGTTCTGAGTTTGAAGTTTAATGCAATATAATTAACGATATTAATTCAGACAATATTTTTGATTATACCTATAATTAGAATATTATACTTTTCTACTAAGGCCTTGAGTATGAATTCTATTCAAACCACTCACCCTACCATATTGTCCATTAATGTGCAACATAGATGGAGTATTACAGACTTTTCAGTGAAAGTCATTGATTCTTAATAAACGTATCCAAAACTTGTGAAAAGGGGGAAGAAAAAAGTGAACTTCAGCTTTATTCTCTCTCTTTTTTTTTTTTTTTTCATTTATATACTTTTATTTGGGAATGTTTAAATCAATACAGAGAAAACGAAATTTCAGAGACAATGAATATCATTAGTTTGGATATCATTACTTTATTATAAAAGAAACACGGAAATTATTTACAGGATGAAAGATTTCAGAACTTCAGTGGCAGCTTCACGTGATGCCATTGGGGGAACGGGCAGCTTCACGTGATGCCATTTCAATAGTGACTTATTTTAGTCGACATATTTTCCAAGAATGTCACCATCTCTAAATAAGAAATAATCCTTGTCATCTAGAACTACTTTGGTGCCTCCATATTCTGGGAGAAGAACTTTATCTCCAACTTTCACACTAACTGGTTGAATCTCTCCACCCTTTCCTTTAGAGCCTGATCCAACAGCTACTACCATTGCTTGCAATACTTTTCCTTGCGATTTTTCTGGAAGCATAATGCCTCCTTTGGTTACAACTTCGGGTGCACTTCTTTCAACTAATACTCGGTCAAAGAGGGGAAGAAACTTTCTAAATGCCTGTCCTGCCATGACTCGGGTTGCCGCACTTCGTACTCTCGCTCTCTCCAGCTTTATTCTTTTAATGGGTTAAAATCAGAGGCAGTAGGCACAATGGGAAGAGTCATTGGGTGGGGGCAGGATTTCAACAGGTACTTGACCTTTAATGATAAGCTTTGAGGGTTGTTACTTACTAGCCTCCTAGGTATGATTATTTTCTAGTCTTCACCATTAAACCTGCAGTCTACTAAGCAACCTTTCCCCTTATAAAGATTGTAAAAGTCCATGTATTTTGTCCTTAGTGCTGAATGAAGATAAATACTCTTCTTCAGTGACCAATTGAAATAATACCTATGAACATTAAACTGTCAGTAGTGTTTTTTGCTACTTGTTTTTTTTTTTTTTTGTATTTGCATTTTATACCCTTATGTGTGTCAGTGCAGTTTATTGAGGTTGTGAGCCAGCAATGGTAAAGCTTTAATCATAAGGGACAGTTATCTTAAATTTTCAAGCAAGATGAGAGGAAAGTAATCTGCTGGCAGCTAACATATCTAGGCTTTGCTCAGAGGCTTCAATTCTGCCATCCTTTAGTGAACACTAGATGCTGGAAAGTTTGAATAGTTTCAGGAGTAGGCCTGTGGAAGTGTTTCTTTTGTAGGATCGAGCCAGTAGACTGTAAGTTGCTGATACAACTTAAATGAGCCCCCATAGGATTATAGAGCACATCTAATTAAAAATTTTAAATGTTTTAGCAGTAATATTTCCAAAGACAAATCAATATACATTCATAATAGAAAAAAAAGTTTTTAATAGAGGAAAACAGGATAAATAGCACCCAAAGCTCTACCAACTAGTCTATATTTTGGTACATTTCCTTACTATTTTTATTCCCCTCATATATATAGATTTTTGGTCAGCATTGACTTTTATTACGTGTAGTGTATGTCATATTATACCCTAATAGTAGTGACCTTAAAAGATAACCTGCTTCGTTTAGAATCAAAGTATTTGAATGAGTGAATTTTCATTTTTCATGCTGTATCTGTTTTTTGAGATTCTAAAATTACACATTAACCAAATAGCTTAAGGACCATATCAGAGTTTTAGTTTAAAACATTTCTAGCTTGAAGGAGAAATTAGTCTTCCAAATAGTGATACTGTTTCAAATATGTTACATCTAGAACTTTTTGTTAATAAGGAATAAGTGGCTTTGCATAAAGCATCTGAAACAAGCAAAATGGTGTTTTATATATGCCATTTGGATATTTCTGATTATTGGATACTGGCAATTTTTATTTAAATGCTCTGTATTTTAAAAAGCATCAACTAGATTTTCTCCCTGCCTCACCTTTCATGTATTTGTGCAGGACATTGATGGGAGAGTGTGACAGCATGGTGAAAACTATTTTATATTAATAGGAGGAAGGAAGGCTCATCTGAATTAGTAAACAAACAAAAACCAAAACCAAAACCCAGCTTTAAAATTGTTCGTATTCTGTGGTATTAAAGAATGCTACTCTTCCTTCCAGTGGCTTTCAGTGATTGGGATTTGGTTATTGGCCTTACTTTAAGGAAGAGAGTTGTCCTAACATAGTTTAGGCCATTTTAGTATTTGACTATTGCCGTGTTCATGGGCTCTTCACAAATAAATGGATACTTCTAAAGTGTTTTAAAGATAGTTCATTCTCTAGAGGGTCTCAAAAAGTTCTTTGTCACCTATCCAACACCACTGTAGATAAATTCTCACGAATTTGTACCTTTAGTAAGATTTACCTCCAGTTGTAACTGATCTTAAATAATTTCTCAAACACTTGTCGAATCCTAATTTGTCCCAGATTCTGTGCTCAGTAGCTGGAGGTAGGAGAAGAATCTTCCTAACCTGGAGAAGCTTGTTTACTTAAGAGGGTGGTACTATGCAAGCAGCTGAGACCATGGAACAGTTGGTAAATTAGATGTGTGAGTGTGCAGAAAGTGAGAAGTTTTGTGGTGTGCCTGCTGGCAAAGGGATCCTAGAGGCAGATGGGGTCAAGCTTGCTGGGACAGGAGGAAGAAAAAGGCATTGCAGGCAGAGAGCAGCATGGGTGAGGCAGGAGTGTCAAATAACACGTAGAACAGAACTAGTACAATTTTGAAATGAATGGCAAGTATTCTCTGAGGTTCTCACTTGAGTAATGTCATGGCAGTCTTACTTAAACATGAAGTGAGAAGTTAAATTCTCAGAGTTGTTTTATCCGTTTTTTTTGGATGCGAGAGAATCTTTAAGCAGTACCTTTTTGTCCTCCAGATAAGGAAATTGAGGCCCAGAGAGACTTATGGCCCCCAGCTTTTTAGTGATAGAGCAGCCCTGGCATGCCCAGCCTCTGATTGGAAAACGTTTGTTTCGTCACACTGTCTCCTGAACATTTATTATTGGTGTTCATTTACTGCAGTGAAATGCTCCTACATCGGTATTATATAAAGCATTACGTTTTATTGTAGTAAATGAATAGAAATAGGAAATCTCAGCTGCATTTCATTGCTTAAGGAAAAAACCCTGAAATCTTATTCTAAACTTTTTACATTATTATAAAGGTAATTTATAATAGGTGCTTGCCAGGTTTGATTATAGGTACTATATCAAGGCAGCATTTTATAACCCATTTCTCAAAGCTCGTCTGTGGAAGTCAGAGTATAGAGGTTTCCCATAGAGCTGCACATGATATCACACTCAGGCAGTTCATGGAGTGTAAGAAAAATCTTAATGCTTTATCGTTTGACATTTTAACCGAGGAAAAACACACACTTGATAGGTTTAACTTACTGTGACATTTTCTTCTATTTCCCTTCCCCTTCAGGTATCTCCAGGGCAGCTTACTAAAAAGTATAGCTCATGCTCAACAATATTTCTAGATGACAGCACGGTCAGCCAGCCTAATCTTAGAACCACAGTAAAATGGTGAGTACAAGTAGGTTGCCAAGGGCTGAGTGACAGACCCCCTTATCGCTAAAAGCATCCTAGCCATACATAAGTTCATTCATTTGAATTGTCCTTTTCAGTGATCAGGTTAAAAAACTGGTGTCAACTATAGATTGATTTCAAGGACCTAAATATGAATTTTCAGTTTCCATTTTAATCTTAGAGCGCATGATAGAAGGGAAAGCCAGTTAGCAAATAAGAAATCCCAGAAAAAGTATAAATCTTTATTTGACGCGTTTCTGTTGCTAAGCCATTGTTGAACACAGTGAGAAAGAGAGGTGCTTTTGATTGGCTGTTTCTAGAGACAATTATTACTGTATGAGTTGTAGTCCTCAAACAACGTGCACTACTTTGGAAGCTGCTCTTAGAAGAAGGAACAGCTTGTCCCCTGCTGGCACCAAAGCGAATCTGCATTTAAATTTAATTGGAGTTTGTCAGATTTATCCCACTGTGCTTTTTTTTTTTTCCTGCACTCTTTCTGTATGAAATTTTACTTCTCCTTCCTGTCCCCCAAAGAGGGGGAGAATATATCAAACCAGTCTTAAGAAATACACACTCAAGCTTAATTTCTTTGTAGATGAAATTTGTTCAACTGAGGTTTTAACTTAATAGACACATTTAAGTTTTGTTTATATATATATATCTCCAACACACTGTATCACTCACAGCAGAGAACAATAAAAGAGGTGAGGTTTCGGAAACATGGCTGTGGTCAGGCTTATACTTAAGGAGACACGAACAGTGTCATGATGATGGAAACTATTCTTTAATTTCTGGGAGCACCTCATAGTCCACAATTGGAGATGCACTTTCAAAACACCCTAATGATGAACCTTTCAAGCTTATTTAAGAGAAAAAAACCAAACGGGATGCAGAGCTTCTTGCCTCCTCCCTCGCGGTTGTCCACGAAACATTAACATCTCCTTAGGATATGAATGTTGATTTTCCAGAACACAGTTTGGGAAATGCTATTTGAAAATATTAATGTCCTTATCCTTAATTTTATTTGTTGTCTTAATTTTATAAGCTAATTGTATTTTTAATTGGTTTTTAATGTGCCAGCTTTTTTTTTAGCTATTTAAATTCTCAGTAACTTCTACTTTAATTAAAGACAGCAAGTTCACAGTCATAATAATGTAACTTTCCTCTCTTGCTTACAATAATAGTTGCAGTCAAGTCATGTTTCAGCAAAAACTGAGCCCCATCTCTAAAGTCCTGAGTTTGGGCACTTATCACATAATCACTCAATGTTTTTCTTCAGCCAAGACACTGAATCTGTGGGTACAAAAACCACTCTACTTTGGCTAGAGTCGCAGCTTCTTTTGAATTCAAAAGAGTCTGATGTCCAGTATATAATTCAAAAGTACTTTGAAAGTAAACCTTGCTCAGGGACTTCCCTGGTGGTGTAGTGGTTTAAGAATCTGCCTGCCAACGCAGGGGACACAGGTTCGAGCCCTGGTCTGGGAAGATCCCACATGCCGCAGAGCAATTAAACCCGTGCGCCACAACTACTGAGCCTGTGCCGTAGAGCCCGCGAGCCACAACTACTGAGCCCGTGTGCAACTACTGAAGCCCACGCACCTAGAGCCCGTGCCGTGCAACAAGAGAAGCCACCACAGTGACAAGGCCGCGCACCACGACAAAGAGCAGCCCCCGCTCTTGGCAACTAGAGAAAGCCCGCGCGCAGTAACAAAGACCCCATGCATCCCAAATTAAGTAAAATTAAATAAAATTAAAAAAAAAAAAAAAAGATTTACCTTGCTCAGACAAGAAGGTTTCATCCTTTTTTTTCCCGACCTAGTCTAATTTTTGGAAGTACAGTAAATTTTAATTTGCTCTCATGAAGTTTTAGAAATGATCATTCATCACATTCATTATTGGTGAAATAAAGGTTTACTGAGAAAATTAATAGGGCCAATTGGCTTTTAGGAATGATTTTGAAAATGTTTATCATGGGGTTAGTTTTCAGTGGGGTAGCTGTTCTCAGTGGGGTAGGTGAGCCTTATTAGAATCACTTATGCAACTTTTCAAGATATATGTTTCTGGATGCACAAAGTCCACCCGCCTGCCCCCGCCTCCAAGACACAGTGTCTGTGTGTCTGTCTGTCTGTCTCTCTCTCTCTCACCCACGCACACACACCTGTTGACAAGATGGGGAATGATGTGAAGCATGATTATATGGACAAAAGCATCCCGAGTGATTCTCCGATCTTAACCCTAACTCATTCATCCCTAAACTTTGCTGCACGCTGCAGTCATCTGGGGATCTTTAAAAACAGTCCTGATGCCCAAGTCATACCCAGTGCCGGTTAAATCAGAACATCTTGAAGCAGAAGCCAGGCAGTTTTTAAAGCTTCTCAGATGATCCCAGTGTGCAGCTGAGCTTGGGAGCCACTATTTGGTTAGAGGGCAGGAGAAAGAGAACTGCTTCTGATAATTAGTGGGACCTTAGGTAAGTCAGTTTTAAGCCTTGGTTCCCTTATCTGTAAAATGGGTGGTTTAATTAAATGTCATCTACGGTTCAGTGGTCCTTTCCATCATAAAACTTCTAATGCTGTGATTTTAAAATCAATTTGAAGATGAAACTTGGAAGCACTATAGAAGTATCCATCTTTGATGCTAACGGTGTTACAGGCCTTTATACAAGTGCTAAGATTCTATAGACCTATTCTAAAATTCAGATTTGCCTTCCCTCAATTATTTTGAGTTTCATTTTAGACACTGAGAACAAAGGGGAGCATATAACTTAACCAGAGAACCCCTTTGTTGCCTAATATACAACATCTGTGAATAACTTAGGAATATAGTAACTTAAAAAAGACTACCTAAGGACTTGTATCTATCTGTTCGTTAATACTTTATTTAAAATAATTTGGAAATACCTGTCATTAATAGGATACTGTGTAGTATTATGCTGTCTTATTAGCACTGCTTATTTCAGGATAGCTAGACCTATCATCAGTTTTGTGGCTATAAAATTTTGCTATTAAATTTTCTAATAATTATGTAAAAGTGATTTGAAATCATTTTGGTATAGAGCACTTTTATTATTTACTTTTAGGGAAATAATGGAAAACGGATGGGTAGGTGGATAGCGAACTAAATCAACTGAAATGCAGGGGCTAACAAAACAACCACACACACACACACACACCCCCACACACAAACTACTATATGGCTTAAATTTAAGCATGTGTATAGATAGATATAACTTGTACAGGACAGAAGGTTTTGTGGGTAGAAGGACAAATGACAGGGGACATATGTAATAATTTATATATTATAATAATCAACCAAAACATGCCTTCTAACAGCATATCTAGCATTTTGGGTCTCCTAATTTTGCTAAAAGCTGAAGAACCTAAAACAAGGGGGAAAGCACCCATGTGGTACTGTTCTGAATTCGAGGATTTCGGGGCCACTGGGCCTCTGGAAGGTCTTCCCTCCTTGCTAACCCCTTTTTAAAAATGTCTTCAGGCCTGATATGATAAAAATCAGTGATGACAATGTATTTTTTTTCCTCCACAGTATGACCTTAGCAATATATTACCACATCAAGAACAGGTGAGCTCTTTTGAAACCTATCTTGTTATTCCAGCTAATTAATTTACAAGGTATCAAGTTTAGTGTTAGGTAATAACTATAGATGTTACTGGCATAAGCTTTTATTATTAGAGTGCTTTTATTACAATATAGAAGTGAATCATTTATTTTTCTCTTAGGACCCTTAATTCTTAGGTTACTGAGCATCCCAAAGAGTATTTGTTTATATGGGTTATATTGATAATTTACTGTATTAGAAATTGAAATTGAGAATTTAAAAAATTAAATTCATTGTATATTAAAACAGGGTGTGCCTTAGCACTACTGAAATTTTGAGCTAGATAATGCTTTGTTGTGGGGTGTCGTCCTGTGTGTTATAGGATATATAGCAGCACCCTTGGCCTCTACTCACTAGATGCCAGTAGCACCTTCTTCCCTCCACATTACGACAACCAAAACTGTCTCCAGCCATGGCCAGAAGTCCCCTGGGGGACGAAATCACCCCTGATTGGGAACCCCAGTGTTCAACATAAATCATTTTTTTTAATGAAAAATAACTATTTTCCACAACAAAAAATATTGAGAGAAAAGTATCTCCTCAATAGAAGACAGCTGATTCTCATATCTATTCTGTCTTCAGTCATTTGTTTTGAAGAAACAATATGAAGAAGATCCAGCCGCTTGCAGATATATAGTTGGAAAAAGGTGTATTTTTAAAGCCTTCAGATAATTTGGTATATTCTTTGATACTGTACCAAAAGTCTGCATGTGCTAGTTTCTTAAATTAGTTAAAATGGAATTCTAAATCATATCAATGAACTTGTAATAAATACTATGTTAAATTAATACCCATTGATCTGTCATGCATACTGAGTAGATCTTTTTACCTGTACCTGACTTTATAATATTATACATTGGTCATTTGGAAAGTATTGGTTCACATTTCTTTAGACAGTGTCAAAAACTCACTTTTGTTAGTATCACCACCAGTCTTACCAGAAAAGTCTTTTAAGTGTTGAGAAGTTGTCAAGTTCACAATCGAAGGTAGAAGTTTTCCAAAACTCCTGATATTTTTAGCTTGATGGCTTGAATTTTATCATTGGCAACAAATAACTTTAGAGTTATTTTCCTTGAAGTGACAGGCTCACTTTGTTCATTTTTGAAAGAATGACTGTGTCAGTTGTACATTCAAATAACGATGGTGTTCGATGAAAAAAGTGTTTCAAATAAAGATGGTGTTCTATGAAAAAAATGACTTACCGCCAAGTCACAAGTGCTTTTCCTTAACACAGCCATATTTCAGTATGTAAAAGTGCTTAATGCATACTTTCCACTTATTCAGAATATTAAAAAGAAGGACCAAGGTTTAAGAACACTATTAATTTTTACTCTTTTATCAAGGATGTTCTTCAAGCAGATTTTTTAACTGCAAGTGGCAGTGAATAATTGAATGACTTCTAATTCAGTTTGGTACCACTGCCTTGATTCATGCTCAGAAACCAGCAGTTTTACCCACTTTTGCTTTTATACATCCATAGCAAATGTCACACAATGTGAAGGGCAGGTAGTGTCTTAGTATTCTTATAAAAGCAGTTTTGACCTCTTGGGCCTCCTGAAGGAGGGGATAGGGGAGAATCCCAGAGGCCTGCAGACCACATTTAGAGAACCGCTGTTCAAATGAGCGCAGTGTATTAGTGTGGTGAAATTTTAAATTAAAAAGCCTGGTTTCTTTTAAAATAAAAAGACAATTACATTTTTAACTCAAACTATTTAAAAGAGACAAGAAGAAATACACAATAAGGATATAAAGAACTAAAGAGAAAAAAACGGGAAAAAACCATGAATCTCATATTCACATTGATTGAAGTGAGAAGAATTTATTGCCCACCACCACTGCTTCATAAAATGTTCTTGCATATTCCAGTGTGAGGTTAGAGGGGTGAAAATATATTGGTTTACTAGCATTGCCTGTTAGGGAGGGTCAGTGCTTATAGAGGCAACTCTGGCTGGTTGTTGTAGAAAAGGTTTCACAGAACTTGATGTGCTGAGTAAAAATAGGTCAGGAAACCTTTCTAAGGGTGGAATCCAGGAGAAGAATTTATAAAACTGTTTGCTTCGTTGACGGTTAAGCTTCCTCTACCCCTCTCTCTACTCCTAGCCGATATTTTACTAAGATAGTAAGTCCTGAATTAATTTTTTAAATGCACATTCTTATTTTATAGAGTTGCAGATAGATCCTTGGATATTTTTGATGAGAGATTACATCCACTCACAGTAAGTGTCAGTTTTATTGAAGTGGTATTTTTCTCTTATACAGTTGTGTTTATTTCATGCTGATTTGCTTTGAAATTAATTACTAGAAGAAAATTACTTCCTCCAGCTCGAAGTCAAATTCATCTTCCTTTAAGTCTTCTTCCCCACGCCATGTTGTGTCTAGTCATTTTCCCGAAGGCGTGTTGTATAAGGGGTTGATGGATATGAACCGAGTTGCACTTTGTGTGAATAGTGAGCAGGTAAGTAAACATACCCAAGTAACAGAAAATGTATCTTTTTAAAGGATGATGTTCCATAGCATCAAACAATATAAATATTTGTAAATAAACCTAATATGATAAGGCCTCTAAGAAGAAAATTAGAAAACTGTTTACATTTTAAACGAATTAAAATGACAAAGTTTTAAAATTCACTTCTCCGGGTGCTCTGTGGCCACACGTGGCTGGCGACTGCTGTACAGGACAGCACATTCTTAGAGCCTTATGGTTACAGGACACTGGAAATGTGTTTTCAAAGTTGACTACAGAAAAGTATGACATATGGTGATCAGCAAGACTTTTGAGCCTAAAAGTATTGGGTTGGCCAAAAAGTTTGTTTGGTTAGTGAATATATTGTTCAATAAAATGCTTGGTGAAAATGAAAACTGTGTCTTTTATTTTTACTTAAAACCAAATGAACTTTTTGGCCAACCCAATAGTTTACATTTGGTTAGAATTCTGTGGGGAGGAACGTGGAAATACATAAATTTTCTACGGTTGTGCCTGTATTTTTCTTTAATGAATGGTGGTGAGTACTGGATCACTGTGGTATTTTAGGATCCCATTGTTTAGATTTAAAAGACTACAAGACATGTCACCCAATCAGAATTATTTTAAGGGGCACGTGGGCCCAAGTGTGAAGACTGCTATCTTAAGGGTACTTTTAAGTATTTTTCTTCCGTGGATACTTAAATTGCATTTTTTCTCCCTTCAGCGAGAAAAGATTCCAGAGGAATACTTCGAGCATGATCCTGAACACAAATTCATTTACGGATTTGTTCATACTCTTTCTAGTGCCGCACAGCTAACTGCTGAAGGTGCAGTAGTAACTTTGGTAAGATATTTTTTCTTTCATAAAGCATCTGTAGAAATTTCTGTCTTGTACACATGGTATGGTCCTGTTTTTCCCAAATGAAAGTAGGTTCCTGAAACGATCATTAGAACTTTATTCAGAGAAACCTATCAAAAGAAAGTAAAGTATACACATTTGAGCTTTAATCATCATTATGATTTAAAACGTTGCCATTGCTTTTCTCATGACAAAACAATTGCTATTAAAGGCAGCAGGAGAGATTTCTGGTTTCTCCTTCCACACCTGAGGGGACACACGCACGCACAGTGCACACACGCACACACAGACGACGCGTGTGGTGGTGGTGGGGCGGGGCAATCACTGAGCGCTCTGGTCCACAGGCAGAAACAGGTTCCGGGCAGTTTGAAGCTGAGTCCCAGACTGCACTGCCTAGGCAGTTCTGATGTGTGTCCTGACTGAGAACTACTGCCCTCAGTTCTCTGTTCCTTGGATAATGGATAATGGTGTTAACCATCCCTGCTGTCCTCTTATTGCCTGCATGTGAAGTTGCCCAGGACTAGGGTGCCAGTAGGACTTCAGAAGGCTTTACTCTAGTTAGCCTGCTAAGCTACAGCTGTGTAAGGACCTTTTTGTCATCCATTCCTAATTCCTATGGTAAGATTTTATCATTTGAATAATAAATCATATTCAAGTGAGAGGTAGTTGGGATTGTTTTACTCCTCCCTATAGCAAACCTGTAGGGGGGAAAGTCAGCTGCGTGGTCTGCAGGGAAGGAATACTTAGGCCACTCACTGCCTGCTCCTATCAAGGCAGAATTTAGGACAGGAGGCTTGTCCTTTTGAAAAGAGACCCCTCAGTGGGTACTGGATCAGACACAGGCCTTTTCTTGGCGCTACAGGCCACTTGGAGTGCTTAGCACATGCTTGAGAGAGGCAGGAATGGTGCTTGCATATGGAGAGCTAGGAAATGCAGGAAGGAGAGTATTTGGGTTGGAAGAGGGGCATTTCTTTGTAGCCAAGTTAAGCTTGATGTACCTGCGAGACAGCAGAATGGCAGTGTCTAGTAATCATTTGAATATATGGGATTGGAGCATGAATCTGAGCTAGAGGGAGGGAATTAAGTGTAGCTGTTCAAATGCAGAGAAAGTATGTAAAATAAAAAGTGGGTAGAAGATAGATCCTACTAGGGACTGTCAGCACTTAAGGGACAGATCCCCAGAGGAGTGGCTACAGTGGTAGGAAACCCAGCAGAGAACCCTAAGAGGCACCAGGAGAGGTTCAAGAAGGAGAGTATGGTCCAAACGCTAAATGCTACCAAGAAGTTGCTCATGTCATAAATACCATGTCACTGAATACCTACTCTGTGTCACTTTTCTACATGTGGGGGGTGGAGGAGAGAACAAGTTGGATAAATAAAGTTCTCGCCTTTATGGAGCAAGTGTGGAAGACGTAAATTTTTTTTTTTTTTTTTTTTTTATCGGAGTACAGTTGATTTACAGTGTTGTGTTAGTTTCAGGTGTATAGCAAAGTATAAGTGTTTTTTTTTAATGAGTGTTTTTTAAAAGATGACTATTTCAAGTGGTGGTAAAAACCATGAAGAGAAAGCAAGGTAAAGGGATAAAGTGATTAGAGGGGCTTACTAGAAAGCTCAGGAAGAGCCTCTTTAAAGAGGTAATGTTTGAACCCAGGACCTGGCTGAACTGAGGAAGATCAGGTACGCTGGCATTACGGGCAGAGGGGACAAGTGCAAGGCTCTGAGACAGGAACTTGTTCTGTGTGTTCAAGGAAAAGCAAGGTGGCCATTGTGATCCGAGCGGGGAATGAGGGAAAGAGCATAGGTGATGAGGTCACGGAAGGACAAGGCCGTACCGCACAGGGCCTCGTAACTTGCAGGCCACGGGAAGAAGGTATTTGTTTGATGGGAAGCCTCTGGCAGATCTGGAGCAGGCGCATAAAGTACTCTTAATTTAAGAGGCTCTCCTGGCTGCTTTGGGGAGAACAGACTGTAGTCTGTTGGGAGGCAGAGAAGTTAGGCAGTGGCAGCGATACAAGTCAGAAGTGACAGACAGAAAAGCGGTCAGGGTACCAGTGAAGGTAGAGATAACAAGAAGTCCTAACAGATTGGAGCAGGATACACTCAAGTGCAGGTTTTTGGTCTCAGCGACTGGGCGTGTGGCAGTGCTCTTTCATTTATGAGGGAAGGCCTGGGGAGTGGAGCTCTGGGACGAAGAGCTCTGGGTTGTTTGTGTGAAGGCACCGGTGACCACGGCAAGAGTAGTCTCTGTAGAGTGGTAGCAGCAGGAGGCTGACTGAAGTGGGTTAAGGAGAGGATGGGAGATGAGGAGCTGGCCTCAGGCCTGAGGACGCCGTCTAGGGGCAGTGGGGGACAGGCTGGGGACATGGAAGCATTCACACTGGAGGAAGCCTCTGACAGGGAGAAGTTGTTCAAAAGGAGACTAACTGTGGGCACAGTGCTCTGCAGAAGTGAGGTGGGATCAACTTCATTCATAGGAGAGTTAGCTTCAGTGAAAAGAAAGAAATCTCGCTTCCTCCGAGACAGGAGGGCAAGTGGGATAAATGAATATCAGCACGTGTACCAAGTTTGCCAGTACAAAGGTGAGAGGAAGTTGAGAGATTGCCAGTGTCGTTTCAGTGCCTCTGATGAGTCCCATAAAGTAGAGAGTTGAACCTTGCGGGGAGAGTCGTTCTTAGGGTACTAGAGAGTGCTGAGTTCTTTGGGGAATGGGAGCCGAATTTCACTAAGAACATATAATCTCAATACCCGTCTTTGAAAACACAGTAGAGTTTGGAGGGCATGGGCGAATCTGAGCTGTCAATCTGATAACCCTTCAGAGAGTAAACAGACTCTTTCAAACTGGACATTTTTCTTTTTGTCAAATGGCATATACACTCTTCTACAGAGGTAACAACAAATCACAGCTTACCTCTCTAATCTTTGCTCAGCTGTTAACTCCATCCAGTTCTTTGTAGGGTAGACATTTGATACATGTAAAAGAAACCGTGAAATCATCTCACAAACCGGCAGGTTTAGAGGAGCCCCAGGGATACAGACACAGGCAGGTCTTCCCACCTTAAAACCAAAAGAATTGACTAAGCTTCAGATTATGTAAGACAGAAATGAATAATGAAATGATAATGGAGATGTGAAAAATTGGGGCTATGAAAAGGACTACCCTTTGTATGCATGTGTGTTCCTTCAAAAGGCACTAAAATATGGGAATACTTGACAGTTGTAAAGCCCCTTTGTACTGCCTGTCCTGCTGTGCCACGCAGCAGCCACTGGGAGGCTCTCTTGACCACCAGTTTTTATCTTCAAGTTCATGCCACAAAAGGACTGGTGACTGACTCTGAAGAGAAGGTAAAGATGTGCTCAGTCTTACCAGAATTTTACACACTCAAGCGTTATGTAAAATCGCCATGCAACCACCACCAGTCTTGTAGTTAACATTGCACGTGATAGGCACTCAAGCATTTACTGAACAGTTGAAGTCGACACTGGGCTGTATGTGCTGCCCTTGACAAGTGGGAAGGTAATAATACAATGCGTGTCTTTAGAATGCCCTTTGCTGAGATGTCCTTTCATTCCTGTGACCAAAATTGGGTTGGAAATTCACACGGGCAGAGTAGAAATATCAGACTCACAGAAATATCTGACTTACAACTGTGACCTGGCCTCTGGCCTTGGCTTGGCTGAGCAAAGTCTTTGTAGAACCTAGGAATAAAAGGGGTGTCAAAAAGAGATGAAATCTGTCATTCCTAACAATTCTTATCACAGCACTTAAACTGAACGAAAATCAAAGATCAGTGCTCTACTTTTGCAGGTTTACTTAGAAAGGCTTTTAACTTATGCTGAGATCGACATTTGCCCCACTAACTGGAAAAGAATTGTTTTGGGAGCCATTCTTCTTGCCTCCGAGTTTTGGGACGATCGGGCTGTATGGAATGTGGACGACTGCCAGATCCTCAAGGACGTTACAGTTGAGGACATGTGAGTTTGTAAGGTTACCGTGAACTTTCTAACCATTTTCCAATACCTCATTTGCTCTCATAAAGTTTACATTTTTAAGAAATGTTACATTTTAAGAAAGGTTACCTTGTGCAGAGAGCTGAAATAGACATAAAATTACAGCCTTCTTTCTATCTAGCTGTAGTATAACAATTTGTATTTCCCCTCATTCATTGGTAGGTCTTGATGTGTTATTGTTGTAATATTCTGCTTGAGAAATTGAAATTATTTTTCTGGTGGTTTTTGCCAAACATTTTACAAGCTCACTACCAGAGCAACATGGTACAGTAAGTAACTTGACAGCTTTCTTAAAGCTGTCTACCAGGTCCAGTCCATTTTTAAGGGGCACATGCCTGGTCTTTGAAGCAAGTGGCCACTGTTAAGGTCTTAGGGCCTCTAGACTACTGACAGGTTATAATTTCAACCTGAGTCACACATTGTGTATTTGCTTTTGCTGGTCTTTTTCTCCTTTTTATCTGAGGTTCTGTTGTTACAGAAACTATGATGTACAGGTAGCCACATATAAAGGTTTCAGATCCCTGTGTTCCTGTCTCCTCCCCTAAAGTCTGCTGAGCTAGGAAACACCTACCTCTCAGGTCGTCCGGGAAGCGTCCCTGGGGCCTCACCCAGGGCACTCAGCAAACACAGCGGCACTTTGTGGGGCCTTGAGTTAACTAGGCAGGTTCTCCTCACAGATGGCACGCTCACATTGGCATGAAACGCCAGGCTTCCAATCTGGCTCTGGTGAAGGGCCCCAAGGGTGGGAAGCAGGATGAGCCAGAGAGGTAATTCCAGCAGACTCTCGAAGTGCCCGCTTGACAGTGAACCTGTCTTTGTGGGTGGCATTCAGGAAAATGTGAAAGGACACCTCTTGATTATATTGGACAGCAGCGGCCGATCAAGATGGCAGGCAGGGGCAAGAGTTTGTTTTTGTTACCTTTGCCCCTTACCCTAGATAATTCACAATTACCAAAGTGCATATTTACAGCTGAAGCGAGGAAAGCTGTGACTAAGAGAAGGGACCAGTGACTGTCAGTAGCTGTCAAAGTGGCTTTTGGTGAAAATGCCCACTTTGGTGATCATGTAAACCAGGTGGTCGTGGTGATATTGCTGGTAGCAATCTTAGCAAACAGTGGAACAGCAGATAATGAATTTGAAATGAATAGAAGTACTTTTGGAAGTTGCAGAAACTAAAGTGACGTTGACCAACACTATCATCAGTCTTGAAACTGGTCCCTTGAAGGAAGGAAAATTTGTAATCGTGAACACCATCCCTGCCATGATGGCAGCTGAAATTTTCTCAGAATCTGCAGCTGAGCTGACTGGGGCTCTGGTTCCAGGTACAACATCCGAGAACATGCAGGGAAACGTGTGGGTGTTCATAGACATTGAGCCCAGGAGCATTGGCGGCACTGTCCAGCTATGAAGAAACTAATTCTAAACAACGCTTTTCTGTGTAGAACGGAGAATCACCAGGAGTTATGTTTATAATAGGCTGCTTTTGTTTATGATCTTTGGGAGTTGGAAAGCATTACAACAAAGTGTTTAATACACATTTGTTTCATCCCTCTGCTGTTGACTACTATTTGTAATGGTCTCATTTTGAGTCTGAATTGAAAAATTGCTGTCTATCAGCTTTTCCTTAAAACTTTCTAACATCTCTGTGTCTTGTTAAATATATATTTCCCTTCAAAAGAGTAAGTTAAACTGAGCAGCTGCTGTTCAGACAGTTTGCTGCGCCTGTAAGTGGTAGGCTCTTCAGCCACCTAGCCATTTACAAACAGCAAAAAACACAGAAGATGCATATTCTGTAGGCATAATGCTTTTCTTCAGTGATTAAAGCTCTATTAATAGACATGTTAATCCTATGAAGTACTGTATTTCCACACAATTAAAATGTATTAGTGGAGAAAATATAAAAGGGATAGTGAAGTGCATTTATTCCTGTAGTAAATTAAGTCCTAATTAGCTGATTATCAAAACATTATCTGATTTACATTTCTATAGACTTCTGGCCGTATGAACAGGAAATTAATTTTGGAAGTAGGTTCAGTTAGGTTTAAAGTTCAACAAATGAGAAACCTCATTTCTGCTCATACTCTGCTCTCCATACAGGAGAACATGGAGCATTTGTTGATTTATCCAATGGATAAAATATTAACACTTGAAAACCAAGAAACCAAATGTATTGTAAAATAAGCCACTTGCATGTTTGTTTGGGTATTTATCATTTTTATCTAATCAACTCTCTAAAGTGATTGCTGTGAAAAGTGGTAAGATTTACTCTAACTTTATATTTATTTACTTAAACATTTGGCAAGCAAATGGCTGGATATGGTCATATAGCAGAAGCCTGCTCCCAGCACTCTACTTTCCCACTTCATTGAATTCGCCCTCTGTGGGCGTGTGCAGTCTGTCCTGGCAAGGGGCGGTAGGTCTGAACATTCTGGGCTGCTCTCCTAACACCGGGGGCAACAACTGCTCTATCAGAGGTCGTATCGTAAAGTGGGTTTAGTCTAGCTGAGACATAATCTTACTGCCTTCCTAAGCTTAAAAAGTGCATCCTGTCCTGTCATGGTGACGACAACTCACCCTAGTAAGGTTTTAAGGTGAACAGAAACTTGCATTATGCCCTTTGACACAGCCCCATGCACGGGGTGGGGGTGGGGGTGGGGGGATTCCCTTTCCCATCGAATGTAGCTTATTTATTTATTTACTTGAGATGAATCCTTGTTGCCTCAAGAGTTTTCCCCCCTCAGAGATAATAGCAGTGGCTCTCGATGGATCCATTTGTTGCCGTGGTGATGTGCCCACTCCTTTTGTTGGCTCGTCTCTACTTCAGTAAGCCCCTTCCTGTCATCAGCCCGGTGAAAATGTCTGCAAGTTCTTCAGAGCTAATAAACAGCATACATCATTCCTTTCAACTGATCACTAGAGCGGGGCCTCGTGAGTGAGTGTGGAGCATGAATCGTACAGCTGCACTAATGGAACTCTGAAGAATGAGCCCCTGAGTCAGCAGCATGAGTGCATAAGAGGGCCATGACCTCTTCCCCCTTGTCCCAGACTCAAAGTGCTGGGACGCAGAAAGGACCACAAATAGCTGTACCTTGTTTGCACATTAGGGTATTAATCCAGCTGGGTAGCCATTATTGGTTTCAAAACAGTATTTAGAGCCATCCTAGTAGCTCAGAATGGTATTTTTGAAGATAGCCCAGTTGACTAAAATTGTCCTGTGTTGGTTTTGTCTTCTCCTCCTCCCCCAGGAATGAGATGGAAAGGCACTTCGTGGAGCTACTTCAGTTTAATATTAATGTTCCTTTCAGTGTGTATGCCAAATACTACTTTGACCTTCGCTCCTTAGCAGATGACAACAACCTGAATGTTCTATTCACTCCTCTTAGCAAAGAAAGAGCACAGAACTTAGAGGTAAGGCTGTGAAATCACTAACTGGGGTTTTCTGTCAGCCACCGAAGCCACACCTGTAGCTAAATTATATTAAGCAGTGATTAGGAAAATGGAAAGCTGTTAACACTTTGAAGAGCTTATTGACCCGTTGGCATCATATTTCCTGTGTCTTTTATGGTTTATACAGGGATCCCACATTATAAAAAAAAAAATTGTCTCTTCTGTAACCATAATTCAGAATACTTTCAATCATATTTAATCTGTTCTTAATGGTTTTCCATTTGAACCTCTACACTTACATATAACCATACATGAATAATTTCTTAAAATTGTATCCCTAATCAGATGTACCTACAGAATCTACTTACCACTCTTAACTGTCTGTTTTTTTTTTAATAATTGATGTTTTGGACTATTTCTACTGTCTTGATATTTTTAATAAATAAATAAATGTATTTATTTATTTATGGCTGCATTGGGTCTTCGCTGCTGCACGCGGGCTTTCTCTAGCTGCGGCGGGCGGGGGCTGCTCTTCATTGCGGTGCGCAGGCTTCTCATTGCAGTGGCTGCCCTTGTTGCAGAGCACGGGCTCTAGAGCGCAGGGTCAGTAGTTGTGGCGCACGGGCTTAGTTGCTCCTCGGCATGTGGGATCTTCCCGGACCAGGGCCCAAATCCGTGTCCCCTGCATTGGCAGGCGGATTCTTAACCACTGCGCCAGCAGGGAATTCCCTCTTAACTGTTTTTTACTCAGCTTGCAGTTCGTGTGTGTGTGTGTGTGTGTGTATGTGTGTGTGTGTGTGTGTGTGTGTGTATCACAGTTCAGTCCCATGAGTTTATTAGACAAAGCATCCGTGGCTAACCTGAGAGACCTATACTTGGAAGGTATAATGTGGATTCAGATACTGGATGTAGAAAGTACATGAGTTTTTAATATAAATGGTAACGTACATGGAACAACGTAATACTTATGGCTTATGATTTTTGGTGGGTATACAGCAAAATTCACAACTGAAATGAACACATTTAAAATTGATACTTTCTGTGGTACCTTGGTGGTACTTTAGAATAAGATGTTTTTCTACCATAATTTATGTGCAAGTGAAATAGCACCTTTCAGCGCTTGTCATTAGACCTCTCCTACCTTCAGCACATACCTACCTGATTAAAATTTTCTTAGAGTATGTAATAACTAATGAAAACTGAAGAGAAGTTGAATAGCTGAGTAAACACTGATTTTGCCCAAGTGTATGTCCATTACGTTTAAGGATCACGTGTGTAGGTAACAGATGATATTGCTATTAGGAGCCTATCATTAGGAACCCAATTTTTAAGTAACTCTAAGTTATTAGGGCAAGTTACCCCTTGCCCCAGCAATCTAATCATAGCCCTTAAAGGTTATTACCTTAGGGAACTGTCAGTTAGTGTAGATATCAGCTATCCAAAGTAGCAGTAACTATGAACTTATCTAAACGAATGGAGATGTGTGGCTTATCAATGATGCTTTTTTTGTTTTTTTAAGGTCCGAACATTTTTTTCCCCCCTAATTATACCTATGTTCTACCTGATTGACTTTCCTAGGCCATTTCCAGATTGTGTGACGACAAATACAAAGACGTGTGTAGAGCTGCTATGAGAAGGTCTTTCAGCGCTGATCATTTCATTGGTATTCGGCGCTCCAATGCCATCCTCTCTTAAGGGAGAAGTGAGGGGTTGTAACATCATAAACCCCTCGAAACAAAGACTGGAGAAATATCACCTCTCCTGCTCAGAAACCAGCAAAGTTAGTATTTTCACCTTAAAGAAAGACATTGAATTCAAGAGACTCATGGACAAGCGAAGATTATGCTCATAGGAAAGAACGGGACCTCGTCAATGTAACACGCTCTTCTGTCCTTTTTATTGTAAACAGAGTTACAAAAACCACTCCAAAGCTAAAAGCTCCCAATCCACGCACAGATATCTGCTCCCAATCCACGCACAGATATCTGATAGCTGTGAGCTATGTGACGTTTTTTAATTAATAGTTTAAATTTTTAGACTTTAAAGACACTAGCTATATAACTTCTATGTTTTTCTTACCTCACTGTCCCATACTGCTGCATATTCCTTTAGAATCAGTGCAGTATTACCATCAAAAAATGGGACTCCAAAAAAAAAAAAAAGTAAAAAAACAAAAAAAGAAAAAAAAACAAAAAAACAAAAAAAAAACAAAAAAGAAAAAAAAACAAAAAAAAACAAAAAAGAAAAAAAACACAAAAAAAAAAACAAAAAAAAAACATGGGACTCCTAACAACTCATAAAGCCAAACTTCGGAACAGACTGTTGTAGCATCGTTAGGTTTTGCAGGGTTCTTCCTCCCTACTATATCATTGAAGCTGCTAGTCATTATTGGCAATCAATTTAAACCAAAAAGCTGCTGAATAACACATGTCATCCAAATTCTTTGCAGGCAGTACTTATTAGCATATTAGCATGTTTGCGATCATAAACAGAGAAAGTAGGTTATTTCCTTCTATTGGGTCCGTGCTGCATTTCTTGTTAACTATAATGGTGCTTCTGATTTTGTGATGATTTTCCTCTTTGTTATGTACTTGTGTTAAAGGATATTTTCATAATTCCAGCCAACATGGTGGTCCAGTAATTAACAAGCCGGTGATGAAATAGAAGGTGTCCCAAAAGTCTTAGAACAATTTTAAGCTTTAATATAGTGTGCTTGGATACTCCAGAACAGTGTCGCAGAAGTATAAATGCTAGACTGGCAAAACATCACTTGAAACTTTAATCGAATTTCTTCTAAACTCATTTACTTTTGTACATTTTAAACATTAAGCTTTTATTTTTTTATTTTTTATTTTTTTAAATGAATTTATTTAATGGCGTGTTGGGTCGTTTCTGTGTGAGGGCTTTCTCTAGTTGTGGCAAGCGGGGGCCACTCTTCATCGCGGTGCGCGGGCCTCTCACTGTCGCAGGCTCTCTTGTTGGGGACACAGGTTCGAGCCCTGGCTTGGGAAGGCCCGTGAGCCACAATTACTGAGCCTGCGCGTCTGGAGCCTGTGCTCCGCAACAAGAGAGGCCGCGATAATGAGAGGCCCGCGCACCGCGATGAAGAGTGGCCCCCGCTTGCCACAACTAGAGAAAGCCCTCGCACAGAAACGAAGACCCAACACAGCCATAAATAAATAAATACATAAATTTTAAAAAATAAAAAATAAAACAATAAACGCTTAACGTTTAAAATTTACAAAACTAAATGAGTTTAGAAGAAATTCGATTAAACTTTCAAATGATGTTTCGTAAGTTTGTGGCATTTATACTTCTACAAGTATCAAAGCTTAAAATTGCACTAAGACTTGAGGGGATACCTCCCCTCCTCTTTTTAAAATAGTCCTTTGCAAGGCTGGGCTGCTTACCTGCTTGATCACCTAAGTTTCTTTTTTCTAGATTTGGTGAAGGAATTATGAACAACAGTGTTAATTCACATGTAATAAATTGAAAAGAACTGGACCCTAGTAGTAGTGACAGGAGAGTAAGTGATACGAAACAGCTTTTCTATCCTGTGTGTTAACCTGGCTGTAGGTGTCTCACTTCAAGTTCTATGTAAGAGGAAACATATAAACCTTAGGAACCCTTACCTCAGGCTTTAAAAGGCAGGGAGGTCCAGTAATCAGTCTTTTTGGAGATTGGTAACGATGTCACCTAAACTTGAAATATTAAAAAAAAAAAAAAAAAAAAAGTGTTCTCAACTATGTGAAATCTTTCTCCTCCTACCTTCTCAAATGTAATCCTAGGAATTTTGCCTGTAAACAAAGCATTTCTGGGCCAGAAGTACTTTCTCTCTTTATAGCAAGGCTTCACATTATACTGAGTGCTGCAGGTTCCATCATTTTTAAGGGACAGAGACATAAATGATAAATTATGGTATATAAAATACTACAATCTACCACCTCAAAAAATATTGTTTATGGAGTTTGGAGCTTGGAAATTCAAGTACTGATTGCAGTTTTATTTTGAAAAGAATGCTACAACTTATGTGGTTTTTCTTCCTCATGTTTATATTAAAAGAAAAGCTAATAAACTCTGTTTTAATTAAAATATATGGCTACTGTGTTTGTAACACTTCTCACTGTTCACATAACATTACAACTCTGCCTAACTCAAATGTTTTCAGTCAGCTCTGATAGTCGGGCCTTAAAGCATTTTCCAACTAACCATTCATAAGTTGTTTTGACCCCTGCCTTTAGTTAAGATGTAGACATTTATTTCTTCAGCTTACGCTCTTTTCAACCTGAAGATAATCTAGTCCACTTAAAATCACTGGCTACAGTGCTCAGTGGCATAATGCATTAGATGGCATTTTTGAATTGTTTGTTATGGTGCCAAGATGGAAATGCACATTGAAAGATAAAAGTAGGTAAATCCACAGAGAAAGGAATTACAGGAATACTGTAGAATCAGAACTTGTTGTTTGAGGGTTTCAAGCAATTGAACAGGAAAGAAAATGGAAGAACAGGAAGCAGTAGAATTGTGGTTGCTGTTAAGAGGGTGACTTTTAAACAAGCCACGTAATTTGACTTTAACATGCTATTTCACTTAACATTCAGTTGGAAATATACCAGATCTCTCAAGTTTCTTTTAGACCCTAGCCACTGCACTTGAGCAATATTCCATCAGTCCTGATAGTATTGCCGTAGTATTTCCTCCACCTTAGTTACCTTCCTAAGGTCACATCTTTAACTTTGTTCTTGTTAAGTTGCTGATGAGGAGAAATGATCTGATTTAGTACAGAAGGGAAAAAAAATCGATCACAAGTCACTGTTTATATCAATAGTTTGCACCGCGTAGTAATATGCCAGTTACTAAGCAGAAATGCTGACATATCTCGAGTGGTCGAAGGTTTGAAAAAAAAAAAATTGGGGGTAGGAACATTGGGCATGACTGTAGCTTCAAGAACAAGTTGGTAGAATAAGGGGAATCGCTAAAAATTGCTTTTCCCCTTCAGCTTTAATTCTAGAGGCAATACAGCCATTTTAATAAATGGGAAATTGAGGCAACTTAAGGTAAAAATTTAAACATCACAAAGTAGGTTCTCCAACAAATATGGGGCATGGAAACTAGTTATTAATAGGGTGGCAACTATGGCATGTTTTTCCAGATTTTTATACCGAGGAAGGGTTTGTTCCCTAAAGTAGTAAGACTATAAAAGAATATCTGACTACCTGAACTCAAATTTTATTTTTTCGCTTTTTAAGAAAAATTATTTTTCTCTATTGGAATACTGACATCTGTGCAATTTTAACTCTGGTATACCGTGAACTGAACTTTATTCTTTACAAGGAAAAGACAAAAGTTTGAAATGTATGTTTGAACCAAATTAAATTGCCATTTTTGTATGTTAAATTCATGTGGTTGACCCTAAGACAACTTCTTAGGGCCCAGTGTTTCTGGTTAAGAGAAATTTTTTCCACCCTGTATCAGATTCCATCATGACCCTATGCTTTCACATTTACTCCTAATGTACCCTGTATGCCCATTCTTGAAATTCAACAGCACTAAATCCTAGTTTTACAACAGGTCAAATTTCATTTCTTAGTTTTCCCATTCTATAAAATATACCATTCCTTGACTTTTGAAAAATGCTGAAGCCAGTATTTACTGGAAAACAATTCACTCTGTATTCAGGTTATGCAATGTTTTTGGAAATGTTTACCTATAGCGTGTAGGTTAGCTAAAATCTTTCATCACCCAAGACTTCTCTCTAACCACATGTAAAATGACTACGACTGTTCCCTCACCCAGAAGCCGCATTCTTGAGTATAGAGCTATTTGGTAAAGCACTTGACAGCTGGTAGGGGCTCTCCCAGGGGTAAGTGCTAATTTCTATGCAGAATCTGTAGATTACACCCAGCATCTATCAAGTTAAGGATTAGATCACCTAAAATCTTAACTGTTAGCCACTCACCAGCCTGGCCAGCCTGACACCGTGCCAGCAAGAATACAAAAGATCTAGGAGCCCTTCAGAGACACCTGGTCCCTTGTACACAGGTGCAATCTGTTTGGCTTCTGAGGCAATTTCCACTAGTCCGTTTTAAATGGGTTTGGCAGATGAGATAACATGTACTTCATGTGAAAGAAATGTTATGAATACCAGTTTATGGTTTAGGATCGCTAACATGCAGAAAGAACCAGGAAAGTGAAGTAGTATAGAAATTAAGAGAAATCCAGAGTCAAATGAAAAGAGGTGAATGTTCTTTAAAGAAAAAAAAAAAAAAAAAAAAGGAACAGGTTAGGTGATTACTTAACTGCTGTGAGGGCAGCTAAATAATTTGAATGTGATTAGAGAAAGTCAGTGACAGCCTCAGAACCTAAGGTCCTCAAGAATATGTCGATCTCTACTTCAAGACCTCAAATTACTCTGCTAGCTTTTTCTTACAACATCTATTCCTTCATCTTACCGTTCTCAATTCTACTGACCTTTACTTCTAGCTCCCCAGATGGTGGCCCTTTATCTCCTCACTGTGGGAACCGACTCTTCCAAACGCAGGGCATCAGTGTTTTGTCCACCTCCCACTGCCCTCTCTCAACAAGGTCATCTCAGCTTCACCCTTTGACTCTCTGCTCGTGTCCAATGTGGCAGTGCTTGATGTTGGTTACTACTATGAGCCATTTCTAAAACACTATCACCAGGTTCCAGGAAATACAGGATTTCTATGGCTCACGGGCTAACTGGCCCCTTGTAATCCCCTTTAATCAACTACTTGAGCCCTCCTGTGTTCCCACAAAGTAGTTGTTCCCAATTTGCTGCACTCACTCCCCTGATCTGCCCACATCCCTAGATGTATCTCCTCAGGCTAGGCAGCAACCCCACCTTCCAAACTCCAAAACTCATTTCATCTGGCATTAGGAATAGATGCCTCACTTCTTAAGGTAACCCCTCTCATCTAAGGGAGAGGATTCCATCCCAACTCTTCAAATCAAATTTCTATATCCAACACCCCCACCACCAGGATGGTGGTGAGGATGGGGCAATTTGACCTTCCTCAGCCCTTGACATGTCCTAGTGTTTCTCAAGATGTGGTCTCCAGACCACCTGCCTCTCATGGGCTGAAAGTCCCTGTAAGAAATGAAGCTTCTCTAAATGCAACGCGGAATCCTAGAACAGATAAAGAACATCAGTGGAAAATCTGGTGAAATCCAAATGAAGTCTGGAGTTAACAGTAGTGCGTTAATGTTGACTTCTTAGTTTAACAAATGTGCTATGATAATATGTTAATATTAGGGCAAAACGGATATATCTTTGCAACTTGTCTGTAAACCTAAAATCATTCTAAAAGTTTACTAAAACAGAACAAAAAGACCTAATTCTTGGATCCCAAATTCATCTCAATTCCTGGAGCTGAAGCCTGGGAATCTACATTTCTAATAGGAAGCCCAAATGATTCTTATGCAGACACAAATTTGAAAACTAGTCTTTCAATTCCCTTTCCATTCCATGCCTGAATGGCTGCTTCCTCCTTGTTTTACTTACCTTAACCTGATTTCATCTTTTAGATCCTCTCAACCCTAAAATATAAGTACTATCATTATCCCCCTTTCACAGATGAGAAAGTATAAGATGCAGTACACAAACGAAGTACTAAGAGCTTAAGTAATTTGTTCAGGATCAACAGCCCATGAATGATGGAGCTGGGAGTTGAATCCCTAATCAGTCTAGCTCCCAAATCTATGCACAGAACCATTCTACTTCCTCTCATTCTGTTGCACGTAAGAGCTCTGTAACTAAATCACTAAAAGAAGCATTATTACCTATTTCTCCAACTTCCTAAGTCCAACAGTGCCCCCCTTTTCCACTGGGGGGAATGAACAATGAGAAAGCATTGGGAAGATGTGCCAACTAGAGACCTGGACGGGTAAGGCACAGTGGCTCTTGCACCAGGATCCAGCTCAACTGCTGTATTCTCTGTTCTCCCAAATGCCCTAACATGTACCAATCTAATAATGCTCATAGTACTCACTTTGATGCTAAATTAATTATCTCAGGTTTACTAAGCATCTGTCCAGATTGTCAGGGAAGTGCCAACTCTAAATCAATTGACAGTTGGCCCTCCGTATCCACAGGTTCTGCATCAGTGGATTCAACCAACCATGGACTGAAAATACTTAGGGAAAAAAATTTCAGAAAGTTACAGAAAGCAAAACTTGAATTTGCTGCACACCACCAACCATTTGCATTATATTTACAACTACTTACTTAGGATTTGTATTTGGTGTTATAAGTAATCTAGACATGACTTAAAGTATAAAGGAGGGTGCGGGGGAAGATGGGAGGATTGTGCGTAGGTTATATGTAAATACTGCACCGTTTTCTATAAGGGACTTGAGCATCCATGGATTTTGGTATGGGGTGGCACGGGGGGGAGGGAGACTACTGGAACCAATGACCCACAAATACAGAGGGAGAACCATATATCCTCTTATCTTAGCTGGGTTCCCTGACTTGTATTTAGACCTTAATACAAAGTTGTGGATCTAACTGCTGAATGATGAAGTTTTGGGAGTTGCTGACTGCAAACCAGACACACACAACAACAGCAGCACTTCTATCCAAATTGCTTCAGTACAGAGTATAGATGGAGGGTTGATAAAATAGAACACAATCTCAGGTAATGTCTCTGTTCTTATGTGTATTTTCCTTCATTTCTTCAAGTGAATCATGAAACAATCACAGGATCAGCAGGAGAAACCTATGAAGTATATTCATTCAGGTAAAACATGTTTTCATTAGTTCTCCTTCTGGTGATTGGAATTTCTTTGATTTTATTATCAATAAAAACGTTGCCACTTATATTCAAAGTACATCCGAGAAATCTGATCATGAAGTTAGAATGCACATACCTCCTTCAGATACTCTTAGAAAACAGTGTCTCTCCATGAAAGCATGAGAAAACTACTTGTACAGCATCTTATTTGCTTTACCATTGCTTTAATGCACTTTAAAATTTAGCTACATTAATTGGGAACAAAGAAACAAAAATAGACATTTCTTTGTTTTTCATAAATAACTACTCTCCATATTTGATAAAAATCTCAAAGCATTATTTTAACTTCCCACAAGTATAATACATACAATTTTTTTTTTCTGAAATAATAAGGTCAGCAAATTAAGTATCTTGGCACTAATATAACCACATACAACTGCTATTCTACTGACTTCCAGGAACAAAACAAAAACAGAAAACTTCTTATCAAGATGCTCTGGGTTTCCTTTTGCTAGTGTTAGGGATCCGGAATTATAATCATCTGCCAGTAATAATTTTATAGATTCTAGTTGATTGTCTACAAATAAAATATCGCTGGCTCTGCTTTGTGAGTTCTGGATTTGACAGGACACTGACAATACCGCATGGGACAGGCACTATACACACATGGAAATCAGGAAAAGTACTGAATGCCCTGGACTCGAACTACTGACTCAGTATGTGCCTCACTTGGCTCAGTAATAAATTCACCTGCACCAAACCCGTATCAAAAGTCACTAAATCTCTCATATATATAATATATATTATTTATATACACACCCACAACACATACACACTATACATACAGTTTGTAACAACATGAAGTAATATTGTCTTCAAATGATGTACCACAGACTGAAATAAATCCTGTAATTGTCATCAAGCTGCTAGAAGCTTTTGAGAGTTCTGAGCCAGGTTACTTAGTTACTTTCATCCTGCCTACCCTTCATTCACCCTGCTTTAATGTCTTGGTAGCTTTTTCTTTCAAAACCACCCTCCTCGACCCAGGCGTATTTCTTTCCCAGGATCCCTTGATCGGACTTTGGAGGCAAGAGAGGGCATGCAGGGGGAGCAGGAAATCCTCAGCCACTGTACCTCACACCTGCCTAGATTTGTGATGTTCTCTGTCCTGTTGGCCACATTCGGTGTTAGAAAGCAGTTATTCAAGGCTTTGTCCCTCCTACCCCCCTTGGTCTTTCTGTAGAGCACAAAAGTGAAAGAAGCCTCTTTAGCAGGGGTAGCAGTTCATTAAAATATACAACTACATTTCCTAGCTCTGGGGTTCCCATTCTGTACTTGAGACTGCAGGTCGCGGATGCTGTTATTAAGGTGCGGTGTGGGCTCCATGAGGTTTTCTCCTGGCAGCCGGTGTCGGGATTAGTGCAGCCCTAGCCCAGGAGGAAACGGCCTAATGAATACCAACTTGGAAACAGTGGTGTCAGCACGTTATTTAAGCTTGTACATTGCTCACAATTACACACAATACACACACAGGCTTATCACTGGAAATGACTACGAGAAAACATGACAAAGGTTTGCAAGGATAAACCAATAAGGCACCAAGAATACTTATTTTCAGCCAATTTAGACAACTTCAAAGTGTGAGGTTAATAATATAAATTAAAATGACTTCCTAAGTCTTATCAACTGTTTTACTGAGAGGTCACATATTAGTTCCTTCTAAATCTTTACCCCCTAATCTGTGATGGGAGACGTTGCTTACAATTGAACCATGAAAGGGACAGCCCAAAAGCTGTACATGTGAAACTAAACTGGGCCTTAAATCCTCACTAAAATCACAGAGCTGGCTGTGAAGAAGCTGCTAAATCACCCCACAACCTTCCAGTTTATAATTGTTTTCATGAGTGTGGATTGTTTGCCTAATAAAAATAAAAATCAGAAGAAAACAGCATATGAGATGGAAATAGGGGGCGACCATAAATAGATGGGCTTCTCTGCCCTGGGTAGCGGGAGGGGTGGCTGAGGTAAGACTTGAGGGAAGCAGGTGGGCTTCATCTTTGAGGGAAGGGAGGGGGAGAGCAGCGGTGAGAACAGAGGCTGAAAACAGAGGCAGCTCTGAGAGTTGGCCTGGACCTAGACCTCCAAATGCATTACCTGTATTGCCTTTCCTTGGCTTAGTATCCTTTGTCTTAACTGTCTTTTTTTTTTTTTTTTAAAGTAAATTGGTTGTTCTTTTTAGGTTTGGTATGTTGCCAAAATGAAAAATAGTTGTTTTAACAGGAAGAATTAAATCACTTCAACCACATCATCCCACAACTTTTAGATACATTCTGCATCATCTTTACACTCCTCCACAAAAAAAAAAAAAAAAAGGAAGAGGAAAACCCCAAATTAGGCACAATGACCTAAGGCAGCAGAATAATCTTTGTACTTTCTGAGAAGAAATGTTAACTGAGGGAAGAGGTCAAGGTGATCAGAAAAGTTCCTCATTTGAAAAACAAGAGAGGAACTGGCCCTCAGGCAGGGGATCTATTTCAAGGTTCTAAGAAGCTTCTGAACAAGTAGAGGAATTAGATGTGCAAAAAGTTCTGTAGCTCTGTGTACAAGGTTTTGTCGAATATACTGAAATTTTGATTCAGAGGATGAGTGTGTAAGAGCAGTGCATTTTTATAAACGTGAATAGCTTCTGAAAGTCCATGAAAACTATAACACCAGGCTTCTTTCCACCAGCAAAGTGCTTAAATACACTATGGAAACTATACACTTGTTTACTTAATATCCATAATGTAAAAACTGACCTGGGCTTAAATCTGACTTTTCCAACTTTGGTATAAATGAAGCGCAAATCCCTACACTTGCTGTTTTTCTAGGGAGACATCCTCAAATTTTAATTGTTTTTGCCATTTTAGCTTCTTAAATTTAGTCCCCACTCAGTCCTGGTCACTGGTATTCTGCTGGCCAATGCACTGTCACCCCCTTCCCCAGTAATGGCCTCACACTCTTCTTGAATGAATGGTTAAATAGATTAGGAAAGCAAACAGAATTTTTAACAGTAAAGTATGTATGCGTGGTGTGTGTACGTGTGTATTCATCAATACATAGACTTTAATATATAAATGAGGGAATGGTTCAACAGATTAGAAAAGCAAACAGAATTCTCTAACAGTAAAGTGTGTGCTCATCACTATATAGGCTTTCTCAGAAGAGGAGGAAGAGAAAAATATATTGAGGTGAGGCGGGGGGGAAACAGCTTTCCTTTTGCTACACTGATCCATGTTTTAAAAGCTTATGCAAGGGTGTTATGGGTCTCATTTGTTTTCAGAGGCCGCAGAGGGCAGTGTCTCGATGCTTTTGGAATATCTGGCTGTAATCTAGTCCAAAGTCCAGGGACACTTATTTTCCCCCATCGCTGCCAGTGTGTATTCACAGGACTGCATGGTGCGCGCCCGCCGCCGCGTCCCGCCCGCCGCTCTTCTCCTCCCCTGCAGGGGTATCCGCGCTCCAGCGGACTCCTGGGGGCGGTGGCGGTTCTCCCGGGACGCGCCGGGCTCCGCTCCTCCCCCGCGCTCTAGCACCCTTTGGCCCACCTCCGGCGGGTATTGAACTGCGCGCGGCGGCGGCGGCGGCGCTGGCCGCAGTGGAGTCACGGCCTCGGGCTGACTGGCCTCTCCCGCCCAGCCTGGGTCACCTGCTTCTAATGCCCGCCGGGAGGCTCCGCCCCGGCCCCGCCCCTTACAAAGAGGGTTTGAATTGTTTCCCGCTCCCCCCACCCCTTCCTTCTACTGGAAGAAGGCGGCAAAAAGGCAGGAGGGCCTGAGTTCTTGAGGGACTCAGGACTGCACTTTAGGGCTGAGTCGTTCTTGTGTCCTGGATCCCACTTACACAGACTGGGAGACAAAATTGCAGAATAGCCCTCTTCCTCCTGCTTATCAACAAGACTTTGTGAGAAATAATGAGGAATACGTGTATTAATCCCAGCCTCAAAGTTAAAAGAAATAAATATAAATCTCTTCACAAACATTAAAACCGTTAATAAATATGTTTAAAATGTACTTTACCTCTTTCCTTCCCTGGGATTCTACAGGTGCTTATATTTTTTTGGTTTTTTGGGAACTACTTGGCACTCAGTGTCGGCAAACATCCCAGGGTTGAAAGTAGTGGGAGTTGAAAAGCTATGGAATAGCAATCAAAAAGAAAGGGAAACCCTCAGTGGAAAGTATGCACAGATTGTGAACATGCCAAGAGAGGCTGCCTCATTCTGTGGCCTGTATGCAACATGTGTATTATTGGGGATGGACAAGTGTTGGCTAATAATAAAAATTATTTGAAGTTGGAGAATGTTAATCACTCATGCTGGAATTGAACCAGAATACATGTGTTATTTCACTTGGTTCTGACTCAAAGGATGTTATCTCCTAGTCTGTAAACCTCTCCCTTCTTAATCAACAGGGAGATGTTATTTTTGCTTGGAGATCTCTAATAATAGTAGTAATAATAGCGGGAAAACTTGGCCAAAAGAAACGTATTTTGCATTGTATAGCTTTTTGTATCATTTGAATTTTTGCTTTTCTGCACATAGTATTTCACTTTAAAGGCAGTTTAAAATATGCTGTTTAACATGTATTAGGCAGGGTGCTACATAATTCATTTCAGTTAGCTCATTTGATCCTCACAACAATCAGATGGAACTGGCATCATAATGGCTTCCTTGAAGTTACATGTTTAGTCCATGGAAAGGACAGAAATCACAATTTTCTTCTGAGTCATAGTTATTGTTTAACAAACTGGAAAACACTGAATTATTTTTAAAGATGCAATTTTTAAGCAACTAGAACATTGCCAGGCATTCTTAGCTATTAATTCACTCATCTATCCTTCCATCTAGCCAGCCATCCATCCATCCATCCAAAAACACCAAATTTCTGACTTGAAGACACTACTGTTATATTAAACGTGTTGCTATAAAGTGGAATTCATGAGGTTCAACTTAAATTATTGTCCAAGGTGTACTTATTAATTGATGAAAATACGGAGGATCATGCCAAACATTCCATCCAGTAAGACTGTGACATTTTGAAAGTTTTGAAGTATTGGTTTTGGATTTTGTAATCAGAGAATAGTTATTGCATTTCTAATCTTACTATACTTGTATTGATTATACATATTGAGACACTTGAGAGTTCAATGCTATAGGAATGACTGGACAGGTAGCCTCTGTATACTCTTCAGTATCTTGATAATCAAGCCTGGAACAGTGTGCTGCCCATAGATGCCTTTGGTAAATATTTGTGAAATAAATGGATGAATAAATGGCAACTGAGATTAACTTTTTAAACTTTAGCAAGTGGCACTGAATCCTTGGATAAAGCTTACCTTATGAGCTATATATATCTCTGAGGTTGACCCTACCCTGTTAAATGCAGCATGAGTCCAAACCTTGGCTCTTCCTTTACTAGCTGCCACTTTGGACAAGTCACACGACAGCTCCAGGTCCTCTTTCCTCATCTGTAAAGTGGAGTTACCCCTCATAGAGTTGTAGTGAGGGGTAAATGAATTTATATGGTGAAGAGCTTAAAACCATGTCTAGCACCTCATAACTCTATTTAAGTCTGTTATTAGTTTCTACTGGGTTCATGCTATTTTTCTGTTTTCCCACTCTATTTTCTTTTGTGTATCACTTTAATAATGGGGAAGAAGTTACATTTTTTAGATGTACAGGCATACCTCAGAGATATTGTGGGTTTGCTTCCAGACCACTGCAATAAAGGAAATATCACAATAAAGTGAGTCACATGGATTTTTTGGTTTTCCAGTAATGTCTATAAAACTTATGTTTACACTATTCTTCAGTCTATTAAGTGTGCAAGAGCATTCTGTCTTTAAAAAAAGTACATATTTTAATTTAAAAATACTTTATTTCTCAAAAATGCTAACCATCATCTGACAACTCAGGGTTGTCACAAACCTTCAATTTGTGAAAAAGCAAAGTCTGCAAAGCGCAATCAAATGAGGTATGCCTGTACTTTATGTCTGAGCACACTCCCAGCTGTCACCAGCTATCTCTAGCATTTAGATATTAGCTAGATTTCATGCCAAAGCAGGGATCATTTCACTTGCCCTGGATCAAAGTGCGTACACCTGACATCAGCAACCAGCCCGCAAGTGTGCGAGTGTGCACAGGGCTGGCACAGGACAGACACCCACAAGCCAACTTGAAATCCCTCACAGGTATTTCCAGACTAGCTTTTTCCATGTCCTAGAGCATTTCTGATAACTCCTCTTCTCGTCAGATCAGACACCTCTAGATGAGAAACCCAGACACTAATCAGAGGATTAACATGATGAGTCATTTATCCAGGTTCATAATAAGAATGCCTTGTTCACATTATAAGTGGAATCATTCAACTGTAATCTTTAGTCCTCTCCCCTCCTCCACTGTGGTGGCGATTATAGAAAAGTAAGAGCTTCTTTCTTCTTTCCCAGAGGCGATGGAAGCGCTAATCTTTCCCACCCTCAGCAATGGCTCTCAGCTGCACATTACAATCACCTGGGGAGCCTTAAGATCTACTGATGCTTGGGCCCTACTGAATCAGAATCTCTGGCTGACGGACCCAGACATTGTTTCTTGGTTTCGTTTTATTTGTTTCTTTTTGTTGCCGTTTTGTTTTTAGCTCTCCAGGTGATCCTGATTTTCAGCTAGGGTCGAGAGCCACTGACATAGATGGTTTTGTTATTTCCTCAGCACAGCCCCAAACTTGGGCCTAGCTGGATCTTCTGCAGAAAAGGGTTAATCACATCATGATGTAAAATGGAACACCTCGGAAGAAAGTATAGAGAAGTACGTTCTAGTCTAACTGCATGTGAGTCTGTTTGGGCTGAAGGAAAGTACATGTATATGAAGTAAAAAATATGTAACAGAATCGTGGTACAGTGATGGCACAGTCAACAACAATGGTGGCCGTAACAGTAACTGATGGGTATTGGGCATTTCCAATGTGCATGCACTGTGCTAAGCATTTTACATATATAATCTCTTTTACTCCCAAGAATCCTGTGAGGTTGATATTATCAACCCCATTTTATAGATTAAGAATCTGAGGTTCAGAAAGTAACTTGCTACACAACGGCACACACCTTCCAACTTGGGTTTTCCTCGCTCCAAAGGCTATGCTGCCATTGATTGCAGGCCTCGTTGTAGGCCCAGCAGTAGAGGGTCCTGAAAACCACCAGATGGTAACTCTTGAGATAAGCAACTTCCCTTGTTCCTTATCATCCTTTTCCTGGGGATCAGGTCAAATTTTCAATTCTGGTGTGGCCTCTTGTGTGGGGGACTAAAGTACGGAAAAGCTGAGGGCTCTGGATTCATCTAGAATCCAGTATAAGTCTAGAGCCACTTGTTCTTTGGGCTTTGCCGACCAGGCATGAGGTGGGGCACCCTTTAGACTAGATTTCAGGACCTGTCTGGTATCTTGGCAGAGGGAGCTTCAGTTCGGTAAATATTGATGCTGCACATGCTGTGAGCCAAACACTGGTGCCAGGGGTGCAAAGATAAAGAGGCATGGGCTTACCAGGCAGGACGTGGTGGGAGCACAGAGGAAGCACCTGGCCCAACCTGGTGGCTCAGGGAAGACCCAGGCTGTGCCTGGAAGGCTGAATATGAATTAGGTGATCTATGAGTCAGGGTTTAGTACAGGAAGAAACCACTCTAGGTGTTTCAAACAGAGAAATATTTAATACTGAGAATCAAACAGAGGCTTACAAAATTGATGAGCTGGAGGGGCAGAAGTCAGGGGGGTACCCCTGGGCTATTGAGTTCATGGGCCTACCACAGTAGCTATGTTCCAGAAGTTGGGATGGTGCTGCAGCAAGGGCGCTTCACACCCATGAAACTGGTGACTAGACACTGAAACAGGACATGGAGTCCAACAGCATTAAATGCCTCTTAACATTATTGCTCAAACCTTGCTGGCCAACAGCAACAGCAACAGAATGATGCCTTCTCCTTGCATCTGCCTCCAAATCTTACACAAGTGCACCTGATTGACTGAACTTATTTCAGATCAAGACCCTAGCTGCAAGGGAGTCTGAAAAAAGTAGTTTGGCAGTTTGCCATCTCTTCAAGCAAATTACTAGAAGGATAGAATGGACGCTGGAGAGGCAATCACTAGTATCCACTATAGGTAAGGAAACTGAGAAGGACTTCCTAGACAGAGGAATCAGCACAAGTAACGGGCACAAGGCCATGAAAGAGCACGATTCAAGTGGTGAACAGCTGGGCATGGCTATGCTATCAGAAGCATGTGAATCAAGGTTTTTACCTGAAAGTGCACTCACGTCTAATCAACATATTTTTGATTAATTAGATTCGTATGTACACTGTACACATGACACTCTTTCCTATTGATACAGCGCTTGATGTATTCAACTGACTACTAGTGCAGAGGAGAAAGGAAAGGAGCAAAAAGCATGAAAAAGAATAAATAAAATTGTTAGGTAATAGTCATCCACAAAGAAAACAGAACATTAACCTTCCCCAAGCCTAATGTTGCAAACACTGTTGATTATGTGCCGAGGAGTCATCTCCCCTTTTTCCTTCCTAACAAAACCCCCGTTATTTGTTTTGTTCTGTTTTGTGGGGGAATCCACCCTTTTCTGCATAGCCCTGTGCTTCAGGAGAGGCAGGAGCTTCAGGTCAAGCCCCAAGGAGTAACACGTGATTAGTCTAACTGCTCGTGTTTCTCCCCTTCTTCTTATCAGCGTTTAGGTTACATACATGCATGGGACACAGTTCTAGCCAATAAGGCGTGGTGTGGGGGCCAGTGTGAGGTAAGTCTGTCAGGGGCTTAGGGGAAAGCTCTTACTCCAAAGGAGAAGCAGTCCTCTCCCCTGCTGGGTATTGTTTTGTCTGCCTGTGATGCCTACCACTGTGGGCACCATCTTGCAACCACAAAGGAGCTAAGTTGACCCAGTGAAGAAGGATGGCATTGAGGCTGCCTGAACTGTTGGCCTCCAGACTTGTTGTTATGTGATACGATACGCTGCTTATTTTTTAATACATTTGAGTCCCTGTTTTCTTTCACTTGCAACCAAGAACATTGTAACTACTACTTGCAGTCTGTACACTTAGGATGAGATCTGCCCACTTAAACTTGGCTAATGAAGTCTCTGGAGGAGATTTAAGGAGAAAAATTTATGCCCTTTTTTTTCCACCAGAAAAATTGTTGTTTATCCTTCAAGAGCATTCAAGACCCACTCAAATGTCATTTCTGTCAAGCTGAGTGCTTTGTTATTGCCTGTACTCCCACAGCCCTCCCACTACTTCTCTATTACAGCACTTTACTCATGTACTCTTTCAGCAAATATTTATTGAGTGCCTATTTGGGGCTTGGTAGTGTTTTAGGCACAGGGGTTACAGTAGGAAACTAAATGCATGGAGATTCCAATCTAGTAGAAGACAGACAATGAATGAAAAAATTTTAATGTGATGACTCTTATCAAAGGGAAAAAAAAAGAATTCTTGTAAAAGAGGGGGAAATAACTACCTTGAAATTTATTTTATTGTACTGTGATTCTCTGTTCATATGTCAGTTTTTTCCACTAGATTGTGTGTTCTTGTAACCTCACATCACCCACCACTTCCCTGGGGGATTGCATTTTCCAAAGATGGCTGCGAAAACCTCTCCCATCCCACAGGTTTTTCTGCAATGTGATCTTGCCATTCCCCATAGGGGAGGGATGTAGGCGGTCCTAAGTCTCCTCCTCTTGAATCTCAGTGGGCTTGTGACGGTTTTGACCCATGGACTGTGTTGGAAGTGATGCTCTAAAACTTCCATGGATAGGTCATAAAAGGCCGTGTAGTTTCTACCTGGGTCTCTTGGGACACTTGTTTTTTGGAAGTGCTTTTTCTTGGGACACTCCCTCTTGACACCTACATATAGATGCTCCACTTGACAGTCCCAGCTGAGTGAGCCTTCAAGTCATCCCAGGTTAGGTAAAGAAGCTTCCAGATGATTCCAGCCCCCAACCTCAAGTCATTCCTAGTTGTTCAAGTCTTCCCAACTGAGGCCCCAGATATCATGAATCAGAGACAAGCCATCCCTGCTGTGCCCTCTCCAAATTCCTGATCCACCGTATCCATGTGCATAATAAAATGCCTGTTGGTTCACACCACTACTTTGGAGTGGTTTGTTACACAGCAGCAATGACTGGAACCCCCCAGATCTGCCTTTCTGTGAAATTTTAATCCAGTAGACAACTTTTTTTCTTTTCACCTGACCCAGTTGGTGATCAACTTATGCACTGAAGCTTGAGAACTTTCATCCATCTTACTTTCATCCCATTGAGTGTCGCTGTTGATGATATGCATGTGAAATGTCTAATCTTTTAAAACACAAATCTTCACCATTGATCTTAATATCCTGCTGCAGTGAGTTCCCCAGTTCAATTGTGTGTAGTGGGGAAAAAGTGCCTCCTTTTATCCATTTTAAACATGCTTCCTTTTCATCTCATCTTGTCCTCTTGCTCTTCCCCAAGTAAAGTGATTTCCATTTTGTGGGTACCTAGACACAGAGAACTGAGTTGAGACAATAATCTTTCTTTGGTTACCCAGAAGGCCTCGGGCGTGCTGCGACGGGGAGCAGTGGATTTTAGCTGGTGACTTAAAGGTGGTGGAACACTGTATTCTAATTAGTCACAAGTTTAGTTCCAAGCTTTCAAAAAATAGTCTAGATTCTGCAAGACACAGTAGGTGTCCTCTTGTGGTGCTGGGAAGTAGAGCACAGTAGAGAGGGAAGAGCATTGGCCAGTACATAGGCAATCCGGATTCAAGTCTCGTCTTGTGAGCCAGCTGTGTGCCCTTGGGCATAACACTTAGCCTCTCTGGACCTCATTCTCCTCAACTATAGAGTGAAGAGATTCAACCAGAGGGTTCTGGAGCACCCTTTTGCCTCTAACTTTGTATGAATTCTATGTATTTGCCAGTCATTTTGAAACATCTACTACATAAATCCACGGGAAGGAAAAGTTTGTATTCCAAACAGTTTGCCATTTTAGCTTCAAAGTGGAGTTGGAGAGAGCCACCACTCCCCCCTAACAAATTTTCTAGTTTTTAGAAAACTAATGTTATCGTTTTCCAAAAACACAATCCAAATTAGGCTTCAATTACCAAAAAATATATCCTGCTGTGACTGTTAAGTGACAGGTCTTGCAACCTGAGTCCTTTTAGTTTGGGGGTGCACCCCAGGGCTCCCATCAGCCTTGCTTTCATGAGCCTATCAATTCTCACGGTGCCATTGCTCGATGTTTGCATGGGGACAACTCCATTCTAAGTGATGAGAGTGAATGGATGGGGTGAACTGCTGCTGCATATGGCCACCTTGGGGAGGAAAAAGAATATTGTCCCAGTGAGCAGTCCAGTAGGAATTATTCAAGGGAATCTCTAGAAATCTGAAATCTCTTCCCAATTCTTTCTCCCCCTACAGAAGAAAAAAGGCAGTTACCATGTGGGACTTGGGGAAAGCATTCAGTCTCACTCAACCTGGACTCATTTCACTAATTTTCTGGTCTGCTTAATATTTCTTCAACAGTTGTGATTCTTAGAACTTCGTGGGCTCTAACCCACTTCTTAAGCTCTGCATCCTGTTTTGTCTTACTGAATTTTCTCTTTCCAATCCCAGGTGGGTGGGGGAAATGCTTCTCATCTCTGATTTTAAAATTCATTCCAGAATCTCCACTATTGAAGTGCTACCATGCATTGAGAGGACAGATTGCTTTCACTGTTGGCTTAACAAACTCTATCAATAGCAACAAGTAGCATGACGAGGTTCTACTCAACAGAAACTTACTTGTAAGGTTAAGAAAACCCCTGCGGTCCTTAGACAAAACTTCAGGTAACAAGTAGGAGAATAACAGCAGTAAAAGTAATAAAAAATATATCTAGTGTTTAGAAGAGCTTTTTGAAAATATTCTAAAGAAGAACCCTCCCACACTTCCCTTAATAAGATATCTCATATGTGATCACTCATATCCACTTCCTTATCATCAGTATCATATGCGAGGATGTTTTGACGTTTTTGTGAAGGCTTTCAAGGAAGGCTTGAAAACAACACAGCAGCATCTATAATGCATAATACTGTCAGTTGTATCAATGGGAAAACTGAAGATCATGTAGGATGAATCACTTGGTTATTATTTGCTTGTTTAAGTTATTTGGGTAAAACAAGTCAGAAGTGTCGCTTGTTTCTTAGAGCGGTGCTACCCCTGCGAGGCTGCCTTCATGTGCTCAGTGACTCCTTGATTGTAGCTAAAAGGGGGACCCAGGGTTCCACACACCACATTCTGTTCCCCCTTCTGTCATTCCTGCTCACACTCTAGTGGGGGGATGAGTTTGAAGGCTTGTTGTCTTCAAAACCCTTCTGTCTATGTGGGCTATGCTGCATCATTGCTTGTTGCCCAAAGGCGCTCTGCAAAGATAATTTACTGCCTAAGAAAGTGGTATATACAGAACTGGTCAAGCCATGGGTTGCACTTTTTACAAAATTAATAAACAATTTTTTAAAGCAGTTTTAGGTTTACAGAAAATTGAGCAGATAGGGCTTCCCTGGTGGTGCAGTGGTTAACAATCCTCCTGCCAATGCAGGGGACACGGGTTTGATCCCTGGTCTGGGAAGATCCCACATGCCACAGAGCAACTAAGCCCATGTGCCACAACTACTGAGCTTGCGCTCTAGAGCCCGTGAGCCACAACTACTGAGCCCGCGTGCCACAACTACTGAAGCCTGTGCGCCTAGAGCCTGTGCTCCACAACAAGAGAAGCCACCACAATGAGAAGCCTGTGCACCATAACAAAGAGTGGCCCCGCTCACCACAACTAGAGAAAGCCCGCGTGCAGCAACGAAGACCCAACACAGCCAAAAATAAAGAAATAAAGAAATAAAGTAAAATAAAATTTAAAAAAAGAAAATTGAGCAGATAGTACAGAGAGTTTCCATATATCCTCTCCTTTTCCCACTCACAGTTTCTCCTTAGTGCGGTTCTTAGTTCTCTCTTAGTTCTCTTGCCTTAGTGCAGTTACAATTTAGTACAATTGATGAACCAATATTCATATACCATTACTAACTAAAGTCCATAGTTTGCATTAGGATTCGCTCTTTGTGTTATACAGTTCCGTAGGTTTTGACAAATAATGTCATGTGTCCATCAATACGGTATCCTACAGAATAGTTTCACTGCCTTAAATATCTCCTGTGTTTCACCTAATCATCACTTCCTCACCCCGCCTTGACCCTTGACCCCTGACTATCACATCTCTTTACTTTCTTTCCCAGAATGTCATATCGTTGGAGTCATTCAGTATGCAGCCTTTTCAGATTGGCTTCTTTTATTTAGCAATATGCACTTAAGGTTCCTTCGTGTCTTTTCATGGCTTGATAACTCATTTCATTTTTTTTTTTTTAATATCCTCTTTTTTTTAGAAGAAGAAATTACAAATAACAAAACATTAGCAAAATGAGTAGAAAGTACAGCGACTTCTCATATACTCCCCCTGCCCTCACACATGCACAGCCTTCCCCATCATCAACATCCCACACCAGAGTGGTACATTTGTTACAATAAATGGACCTACATTGACACATCGTTATCACCAACGACCGTGGATTGTATTAGGGTCTGCTGTTGGTACTGTATTCTATGGGTTGTTTTTGTTTTGTAATTAATTAATTAATTTATTTATGGCTGTGTTGGGTCTTCGTTTCTGTGCGAGGGCTTTCTCTAGTTGCGGCGAGCGGGGGCCACTCTTCATCGCGGTGCGCGGGCCTCTCACTATCGCGGCCTCTCTTGTTGCGGAGCACAGGCTCCAGACGCGCAGGCTCAGTAATTGTGGCTCACGGGCCCAGTTGCTCCGCGGCATGTGGGATCTTCCCAGACCAGGGCTCAAACCCGTGTCCCCTGCATTAGCAGGCAGATTCTCAACCACTGCGCCACCAGGGAAGCCCTGGGTTTCTTTTTTGCTTCTTCTGTTTTTTTTTTTTGTTTTTTTTTTTTACAAAACAGCAGCAGGAAAGAAAAATGCAGGAGGCAGATGAGCCAGGCACCGGGGTTCAGATCAGAAGGGAGCAGGGAGACCAAGCTGTTACTGCAGGCTGGCCCCGGAACTCTGTCCCAGCATCCTGGGAGCACGGCAACAAGCCCTAGAAGGAGCAGAGAGTGGGTGAGGAGACGGCTGTCCCAGCTCGGTGGCGGCACCGCTCCTTGGGCGGCCACCCTGGCGGTCAGCCAGGTTGGGAGCACTTGAGGCTCCTGTGTTTGGAGGCCTGGTCTCCAAAGCACGGACCCACAGGGGCCAGGCAGAGGAAGGAGGTAGGAAGGGCCGGCACAGAAGGGCTATGAGTTCTATCTGGGTCCCCCGGGACCACGGGGCCCAGGTGGGCAGGGGCAGTCAGGACGCTTCCCTGCTTGTCAGACAATCAGCTTCTTCAGGAAGGCCTCCAGCTGGTCCTCATCCTTGATGCCCACAAACTTGTCCACCACATCCCCATTCTTGATGGCCAGCACGGTGGGCACAGCTGATACCTCATACTCTATGGCGAGGTCTGTGTGGTCATCAATATCCGCCTTGGCCATCACCACCTTTCCATGCTGCTTGGCCACCACCTTCTCTAACCTTGGCCCCAGGATCTTGCAGGGACCACATCACTGTGCATGGAAATCCACAACCACTGGTGTCTCACTGTTGACAACTCAGTCTTGAAAGTCTGGTCCATCCTGGATGTTAAAGGTCATTGTACAGACTCTGGTGGTGTATATTGACTGGGCTTGGCTGGGTGTTACTGTTAGGTTATTAGGACTGCGCTGTGGGGTCTGCAGGGCCCTGGAGGCAAGGGGCGCCCACTGACTCTGAGAGGGCTTCCTGCAGATTATGGAGGCCAGGAACCTCCCCAGGAGAAGTCGCTAAGCCATCTCCCTGCAGCGAGAGCAGAGGGGTGCACAACGCGGCCCTCCCCACCGGTCAAGGGCACTTCTGTTCCCTATTCATTTCTTTACTCACTGCCTGCCATCCAGCTTGCACACATCCCCAGTCACCCAGTTGCCGCAGCCAATGGTATTTGTAGCTTTCCTGCCCCACGGACAACACTGGACAATTGTGAATGGAGCATCTACTGGCCAGGTACTGTGCTAGGTGCTCTGCTCCAGAAATGAGAAGCAGATGTGATCCCTACCCTCATGGGACTCACGTGATCAGTCATTCCTAATTAATACTCAGGTCCCTTGATTGCCACTGCTCCCTTTGGCAGGTTTACTTAAATGCCACTTAAATCTCCCTATTTTTGAAGACCTCTTCTTTCCTTCCCTTCCTTCTCTTCCTTCCTTCTTGCTTTCCTTCTTCCCCTCCTTCCTTCCTTCTTTCCTTCCTTCCTTTCTTCCTTTCCTTATTATACATGTCTTCTCAAGGCAATCACTTCTATACCTACAGCTTCAATTACTTTGTGTATACTCTAATGACAACACAATTTTAAATGTTGTTTTCATTTACCAGTTTTTTTTTTTGTTTGTTTTTCTTTTTTGGTTTATTCCTAGGTATTTTATTCTTTTTGTTGCAATGGTAAATGGCAGTGTTTCCATAATTTCTCTTTCAGATTTTTCATCATTAGTGTATAGGAATGCAAGAGATTTCTGTGCATTCATTTTGTATCCTGCAGCGTTACCATATTCATTAATTAGCTCTAGCAGTTTTCTGGTGGCAGTTTTAGGATTCTCTATGTATAGCATCATGTCTTCCGCAAACAGTGACAGTTTTACTTCTTCTTTTCCAATTTGTATTCCTTTTATTTCTTTTTCTTCTCTGATTGCCGTGGCTAGGACTTCCAGAACTATGTTGAATAATAGTGGTGAGAGTGGACATCCTTGTCTCATTCCTGATCTTAGAGGAAATGCTTTCAGTTTTTCACCATTGAGAATGATGTTTGCTGTGGGTTTGTCATATATGGCCTTTATTATGTTGAGGTAGGTTCCCTCTATGCCCACTTTCTGGAGAGTTTTTATCATAAATGGGTGTTGAATTTTGTCAAAATAAACACTCTTCATCGCGGTGCGTGGGCCTCTCACTATCGCGGCCTCTCTTGTTGTGGAGCACAGGCTGCAGACGCGCAGGCTCAGCAATTGTGGCTCACGGGCCTAGTCGCTCCGCGGCATGTGGGATCTTCCCAGACCAGGGCTCGAACCCGTGTCCCCTGCATTGGCAGGCAGATTCTCAACCACTGCGCCACCAGGGAAGCACGTATTACTTATCTGGATGAGTAAGTTTTTGGCATCCCCTTAAAGTCATCTCACTCTAGGGTCCCGGCCCATGAGCCATGGGAGGGGGTCCATGGTGGTGGCATGGATGAGTCTAGGTAGGCAGAAGGGCCATAGAGAGTCATGGGATGCAGCTTGCACTTCCTCCCTTGGCAGGAAGGTCCCAGGGAGAGATTGCAGGGGGTCCATGAACATGGATGGGGAAAACCTCTGCAGTTAACCCAAATTGAGCATTTCTGACAACTATGACTATAGAGGAGATGACAGTAGCATTAACTGTATCTTTGATTTGTTACCAATTTGTCACCAAGAGAAGTCTGATGTATTTTCAGAGCAGGTTAGAGTCGAAGCAGATTTTATTTGTACCCACCACTACTTTGAAATGACAGAAGTTATTAGTACCACCTCTAGAGCTTATGATTGGAAGTACTGAGAAAGAAGCACATGTATTATGACATTGGAATTTCTTTTTTTAATTTAACTATATTTTTACAGAATCGAGTTTCCTTGTAATCTTATGTATATTATTTTATGTATTTATGCAGTGGTAATCAATATAGTCAGTAACTTGCCAAAGAAGGTCTGGGGCGTAGAAGTGCTTACAAACCCCCTCCTCTCAATCCTTTAACCTCTTGGGCCAAGTCTTTTACTCTGAGCATTGGAGATAAAAATCCCTGCCCTCCAGTATTACTGGGAGGATCAAATTCGACACTGTGCACGAACATCCCCATGCCCAATGTGAGGTGTTTTCAGTATTCAAAGGATGTGAAGTGAATGTGACATTCCAAATAGAAAAGAAACAGCAATAACTCACATGCATTTGCTGCTCGTGCTGCCATAACAAAGCACCGAAGATTGGGTGGTTTAAATAACAGAAATTTATTAGGACTTCCCTGGCGGTCCAGCGGTTAAGACTCTGCACTCCCAATGCAGGTGGCACGGGGTCGATCCCTGATCGGGGAGCTAAGATCCTGCACTCGGCGTAGCCAAAAAGAATGAGAAACAAACAGAACTTATTTTCTCACAGTCTTGGAGGCTGGAAGTTCAAGTCAAGGTGTCGGCAGGGTGGGTTTCTCCCGAGTCCTCCCTCCTTGCTGTGTCTTCACACGGTCTTCCCTCTGTGCATGTCTGTGTCCCAGTCTCCTCTTCTTATAAGGACACCAGTCAGATTGGATAAGGAAGGGTCACCCTAATGACTGCATTTGATTTATTTACTCCTTTAAAGGCTGTCTTTCCAAAAATAGTCGCATGCTAAGGTGCTGGGGGTTAGGACTTCAACATATGAATTTGAGGCGGGAGACACAATTCATCCTATCTTGAAAAAAAGACTGGATGCCTACCCAGGTCAAGGGGAGCAGAAGGGGCGACCACCCACCTCATCTCACATCCACGGCAGGCAGGTGATGGAAATCTCTGTCCTCACTCCTGTTTACTTCTCCAAGTGCGTTCACCACGTGCTACCACCTGATACAACCATCTCCCTTTGTAGTTTCGGTTCCAGTCTCCCTGAGGAAAAGTAGAAGCAAGCCCCAAAGCAAACCTCGGCCAGAGGGTTGTAAGTGAAGTTGGCGAGCACACCCCTCTTCTTTGTTTCATACGAGAAGCTTGTGGCAGATGCTTCCTCACAGCTGAGACATGCTCTGCAAACATCACCGAGAGGCCACTGCGGCATGGAGCACACGACTCCTGGACTCGCAGGCCTTTCTGAGTAGGCCAGTCATGCAAACAAATATTGGCCTATGTGTTAGGAGCCGTTAGATGGGCCTCGATGAAATTACATATTGGATTCCATGAAAACTGGGCAGTAATTCTCACGAGAAGTTTAACACCTCTTCCTACTGTCTTTTTTTTTTTTTTTTTAAATAATAGACTTTTTTTTAAAGAGCAGTTTTAGATGTACAGAACGGTTTAGCATATAGTACAGAGAGTTCCCAATTTTCCTCCTCCCACACACCATTTCCAGTGTTAACATCTTTTGTGTAACAGTAGTACATTTGTTACAATGAATGAATCAATATTGATAAAATCCACAGCTGACATTGGAGTTCACTTCCGTTTCTGTACAGGTCTACCTGTTTGGACAAATGCAAAATGTCATGTATCTGCCACTACAGTATCATGCAGAATCCATTGACTGCCCTGAAAATCCCTTGTGTTCCCCATATGCGTCCCTTCTTTCCCATCCCCAGAACCCCTGGCAACCACTGATCTTTTCAGTTTTGCCTTTTCTAGAATGCCGTAGAGTTGGACTCATACAGTATGTAGACTTTTCAGATTGGCCTCTTTCACTTAGTGATAGGCATTTAAAGTTCCTCCTTGTCTTCCCATGCCTTGATAGCTCATTTCTTTTTATTGCAGAATGATATTCTATTGTGTGGATGTGCCACAGTTTGTTTATCCATTCACCTACTGAGGACCATCTTGGTTGCTTTCGGTGTTTGGTGAGTAAAACTGTTGAACATTCCTGTGCGGGTTTTTGTGCAGACATAAGTTTTCAACTTAGTTGGGTAAACACCTAGGAGCATGGTTGCTGGATCGTATGTTTTGCTTTGTAAGAGACTGCCAAACTGTCTTCCAAAGTGGTCTTACGTTTCGCATTCCCACCAGCAACGCGGAAGAGTTCCTGTTGCTCAGCACCCTGTTAGCATTTGATTTTTTGCCGAGCTGCGTGGCTTGTGGGATCTTAGTCCCAAGACCAGGGACAGAACACAGCCCTGGCAATGAAAGCGCCAAGTCCTAACCCCTGAATTGCCAGGGAATTCCCCATATTTTGTCTTAATGTGCGTTTTCATTGTGATATGTGATATTCTGCATCTTTTCATATGCTTGTTTGCCATCTGTATATCTCTTTGGTGAGTTTTTTTTTCCCAGATCTTTTGCCCATTTTTATTCTGTATTGTTTTCTTATTGTTGAGTTTTGAGAGTTCTTTGCATATTTTGGATATAATCCTTTATCAGATATGGATTTTGCAAATATATCTCCCAGTCTGTGGTTTGTCTTTTCATTAACAGTGTCTTTTGCAGAGCAGAAGTTTTTAATTTCAGTAAGTCCAATTCATCAGTTTTTTTTTGTTCACGGATCATGTTTTTGGTGTTGTATCTAAAAACTCACTGCTAAACCCAAGGTCGTCTAGATTTTCTCCTACATTATCTTCTAGGAGTTTTATGTTTTTGCTTTTGACTTTTAGGCCCATGATCAATTTTAAGTTAGTTTCCGTGAAAAGCCTTGAGGTCTGGGCTAGATTAATTTTTTTGTTTGTTTTGTCTATGGATGTCTGTTGTTCCAGCACCATTTGTTAAAAAGGATATTCTTTCTCCATTGAAATACCTTTGCTCTTTTGTCAAAAATTAGTTGACTATATTTGTGTGGGTTCCTGCTGCCTTTTTATTAAACATTTGGCTACTGTTTAGGGGGAATACTGATAGCATTTGTTGCGAGCGGATTCTTGTATTCCAGCCCCCTGCAGTCAGCAACCAAAAATACTTGTTTGGAATATAGATATTGTGCAGTGGATACCTGTGTAGATCGTTGCTGCTCACGGCCTCCAAATTAACCTTTATACTTTTGTCAGAACGCACTAGCTCCTTTCCTGCTCTACTTTAATGTGCTTTTTCTCCTCTTTTCTTACACCATTCGAAAAATCTGCAAAACAGATGAAATAAAATAGTCTAATTTAACACGTTCCTACCACCCGTCTAGCATTCAGAAGGTGGAATTTCTCGGTGTTATTAGGATAAATGTAGGGGGTCGCGTTTCCTGTCTGAGGTCTTACAGAGTCCCTGGGGGCTCCTAGGAGTCTGTGGTAAAAGTGCTCGACTCCTTACTTGCAAGAAGATCGTTGGGATTATTGGGACACGATCAAACAGGCAAGATGGATTCCAAGCTCCCTCGCATTGTTAGCTACGGAAGACCAGCTGTAAAAAAAGTGGTCACACCGGGTCCTAGTTTGGAAGCGAGGATTTCCACCACTTTCTCATACTTTAAATGATTGGCGTCTGCCAAGTAATCAAAACATACCAAGGAACCTTTTCATGGTGTTCAGTTCGGAATTTCCAAGCGGCTAAGGACAAGCACGGCTGGCAAGACAGAGGGCCAGTTTGGCTGCGCGGCTACTCGAGAGTGTGCGGTAGCCGGGGGCCGTGTCCCAGTAAAGGCGAGAGCTGTAATGCTGTCAACTTGTTATTTACTTTCCAAATCTGAATGACTGAGCAAGGCGAAAGGAGAATCAATCAACCACAATGTGACCCTACAGGCGGAAAAAACGCAGCGCTCCCATCAGCAGGCGGTGGGGGAAGGGAAGCACGTGTAACCCGGGCAGGGTTGCATCAGGAGCTCGCTCGGGTTTTCTGTTGCCCCCCTGGTTTTTCGATTGCCTGTTAATACCTCAGCATCAGTCCTCACAAGCCCAGGGAGCCCGGGAGCAACGACGGGCAAGCTCAAGGGAAGGTCCCACCACGTCCTTTTGGGGGGCCTTGAATGGCAACTGATACAAAATAAGGCAAAATCTATTCTGCTGATTCACAATTATGGAGACTGTGTAAGTGTATCTTTTATTGATGTGCTCTAATAATAATGTGCAGCAACCGTCGTTTTACATCACTGACGTTTCACAGCAATATTTGGCAGCATAATTTTTAGTCTGCCTTTTTGATGGAGGACCAGCCCCTTAAACACTCACTTCGGGCCCCCTCTCTGCACAACCAGTACAGCAAATGGCCCGGTGTCCCAGCAAGGAGCAAGTGAGGTGCCAGTGTAAAACGCTGAGTGTGTACTGGGCTCTTGGGGCGAAGCTCCTTATACGCCAAAGGGAGGGGCAAACTTATTCTAAAATATTCGGCAAAGCAGACACCCAAGGTGCCGGCGGGTGGGTGCAGATGTTTGTTTAAGTGAACTCAGGCCTCGAGTGGGGGGCAGTTGTCGCCAAGCAGGAGGGGAGGCAGGAGCGCTGGGGCCTCGGGTTCACCAGAGCTGGGCCGAGCGAGCTGCGGCAACCTTAGCACTTGGCTGGGGCCCGAGGCCCGACGCCTCCGGGCGGGGGCGGGGGTGAGAAGGCCCGAGCGCCCGGCTTCTTCCCCCTGCCCCCGCCGGGAGCCTCCACCCCGCTGGGCCCGAGTTTCTTTCTCCCCACGCACTGCCGGCTCTTCACTGGAGGCATTTTGCAAAGGTCGAGGCTCCCCCCTGGGCCCCCACTTTTCCGGGGAGGGGAGGAGACCATTGGGGTGCCCTGCCGGCCGCCGATTTTGAGGGAGCGGCGTCCTCAGGCAGGTTGCAGGGGTTCTGCTAGGGCAGCTGGGCGGCTGCTTCTTGGAGGTGGGGGAGGGTAACAGAGCGGTGGCCCGGTTCCCCCCTCCCCTGGAAACCGCGGTGCTGGTGACCGGGCTCCTGTCCCCTCCTGGCTGGGTCCGGGCCTGGGACGGGGTGGGCACAGGCCTGCGTCTCCTTCCGCCCGCATGGAGGCCACGAGGAAGGGACGGGGTTCGGATACACTAGGGAGACCCGGGTTCCCTTCAGCCACCCCGGGCGCGGCGGGGAGAGCAGAGTCAGGGGTGAGGGACGGGGGAGGGTTGCAGGTTCCCCCGCCGTGGGGACGGGGCGGCTCAGGACGCGAGTCTTCCCTGGAGCCCTGGGGGAGGGGCTGTGTTGGGGGCGGACTCTCCCCCTCTTGGTTGTGGGGGAGGGCAGGCCTGGTGGCCTCACCCTCCGTGGGGGAGGGACCGGCTTGGGACGCGCCCCTCCCCCCCGGGCGTGTGGGTGGGGGGTGTGTCGGGGGGGGAGGACCCGGGCTCCCGTTCCCCGGCGGTGGGGGAGGGTGCGGGCTGGGGGCCGTGGGGGGAGGGGCCGGCCCGGCGGCGGAGGCGGCCTCCCTGGCAGTCCTCCCGGCCGGGGTCGGCGCGCTGGCGGCCGCTCCCCCCGGAGGTCACTGCCCGTGCGGGTCCCTCCTGCCGTCCCGCCCTCTGCCGCCGCCACCGCTCTCGCCCCAGCCCCCCCCATCCCCCCGCACTCTCTGCGCTCGGGAGCGAGGTGGCGCCAGCGCCGCCGCCCCGCCGCCGCCGCCGCCGCCGCCCCGCCGCCGCCGCCGCCGCCGCCGCCGCCCCGCCGCCGCCGCCCCGCCGCCGCCGCCGCCGCCGCCGCCGCCGCCGCCCCGCCGCCGCCGCCGCCGCCGCCGCCGCCGCCGCCGCCGCCGCCGCCGCCGCCGCCGCCGCCGCCGCCGCCCCCTCGGCCGCCATTCGGCCGCCATTCGGCCGCCATTCGGCCGCCATTCGGCCGCCATTCGGCCGCCATTCGGCCGCCATTCGGCCGCCATTCGGCCGCCATTCGGCCGCCATTCGGCCGCCATTCGGCATCCGAAACTTTCCAGCGCCCGCGCCTCTCGGGGACTCGGCTGCGGCGGGGCGGGGGCGGCCCGGGGGCGGCGCGCGGCTGCTCCGGGTGCCGGGCCCTCCTCGGCCGCGGCACGGCCCGGGCTCGGCGACGGCCGGCCGGAGGGAGGTTCGGGGCGGCGGCGCCGCCGCAAGTTGCGCTGCTCGCGGCGAGGTGAGTGCGCGGGGCTCGGCCGGCCGGCTGGCCGGGCGCGGGGTGGGGCGGGGGGGAACGCCAACTTGTCCCGCATGGGGGCCGGCGGTTCCCTCCCTCCGGGGTCAGGCCGGCGGCCTGGGGCGCCCGCACGCTCCGTCCGCCTCCGGGGCTTTGGAGGGGCAGGTCCCCAAGTGTCTCTCGGGCTTGGGCTGGGGTGCGGCGCGCTCCCTGCAGGCTGCACAATACCCCGTTTTGGCTGCTCCCCAAAGTGCCGGCGCGTTGGGGGCGGGCGGAGGCTGGGGGGCTCCTTTGTTTCGGGGCGGGGGAGGCGGCCGGCAAGTTTGGGGAAGCGCTCGATTTGTCCCCCGGTGCCCCTTTGTCTGCCCAACCCGGGGTTGGCTGGACGGACGTGCGCCGCCGCGGGATCCCCCGTGGGGGGAGGGGAGCCCCATTCATCCCCGGGCGCGGGCCGGCCAGCCCCGGGCCGGCTGGAAGCGCGGCGGCGCGGGCCCTGGGCGGCTCAGTTCTTGAGCCGCAGAAACCGTCAAGGAAGTCGGGAGCTCCCCAGCCCGGGCGAGGAGTGCGGGCTGGGGGCGACTTCGGCGGACGGGGGGCGTCCCTGGTCGGGCCGGGTCTGCGGAGAGCGGCCTGGGGAGGCTGCAGACCTGTTGCTCCCGGGCTGGGGGGAGGGGTGCCCCCAGATTCGCGTCCTGGGCGCTGCTCCCCAGGGGGACCTTGCCCACGGGGGCCGGTGTTCGGAACGGGGTGGGGCGCGCCTTCGGGGGTCGCCGGAGGTCGCCGGGTCCTTGACAGTTGGGGGCTGCCAGAGGCCCGCGGGCGCTGGGTTAGGGCCTGCCCTTCACGTGCGCTGTCCGTGCGCGGTGAGGCCCGCGCGGGGGCTCGTTCTTAGCACGGCCTCGCATTCTCCGAGCCCCTCGCTTTGGAAATTCCACAAAGTTAGAGTCGGAGGTGGGGTGTTTTTTTTTTTTCCTTCTTTCTTTTCTGTCGCTGATGTTGTAGAGCAGAACCCCAAAAGAAACAGAAACCCATGCCCTATTCCTTGTGCCACGGTTTCTGCTTTGCTTTGTCACATGTGGTTTGACCTGACTGCTGGATGTTTTTCTCTCCAGGCGCGCCGCCTGGGTCCCTGGGTTAACCTGAAAGGGGAGGGGCGGGACTCCAGCCTGGGAGGGGGAGGGGAGCGCCACTCTTCCGTCCTGAACGGTGGCCTCGGTGGAGGAAATTGCCCAGGACGATTTTATGAAAAGTTTACAACTAGTCATTCCTAGGAAAGACGCGATGGGTGGGAGGGGGGTGCGAATGTTGAGTATGGAACAGTTGAGACGTGAAGATGACTCTTTTATGTTTAGGGATGTTAATATCTCAAACGTACGGCAGATTTTCGTGGAAAACCCCCCAGCTGGATGATGAATCCAGGGATGAAAGTTGAAGTGCATCACTTGACCCACTTATTAAGATAGCCCCTTAAGGATATTCTAGACCTGAAGGGAACACACACCTGTGGGACGAAAATGGAGACTTCAGGTGTTGATTTGGTGTTGTGCACAGCAGGGTGTGTGTCATTGGATCTTCTGAGGTTGGCTCTTCTTGTGCTTCTGTCCAGGGCTTAAGTCACTCTGGGAATTGTCAACACCCCTCATTTAAATTTCACACCTTGACCCTTAAATCTCCCAAAGCTCACCCCTCCTGAAAGTTTGGGTGTTTAAATGAAGTGTGTGGTATCCTAGTTGGTCTCGAATCTCACCTTTAACCATGGGAGTGTCAGTTTTCTCATCTGTGTGATGGCATCATGAGTCTACCTGGGTGAGCTGTTAGGAGGGTTTCAGCGCTAGCCAGCAGAAAGAGGAATAGAGCCCGAGTCCAGCTCCATCAGGACACCTAACGCTTTGCTAGAAAAGCAGCCTTTGTCCCCGTTTGGCCTGAACTAGTGAAAGGGCCCACCCTGTTGTTCTGCTCTACCGTTGACCTTCAAGTCCTGTAACTTTTCTGAGTGTCGTTTTCTGTATGTAAAAATAAAAACGGGAACTGAAATCGTGGTGCTCATTGGGTAGTGCAAGGACAGAAAGAGGGAATGTACGTGTAATTTTTTTGAAAACTACAACGCTGCCTGTAAGTTTTAGTTGTTATGGTATTGTGCAGGTAGAGTAGTTTTCCTAATGTTACTCTAATGCCATGCAGTGAGGATTTTACAGGCACTTAATGCCCTGTGTGCAGCAATTATTTTCATTCTACTTCAGAGGACACTGACTTGTTAATATATGGTGGAGGGAGGATTGTTTGATTCCGAAAGCCCAGCTCTTAAGCTTGGTGTTATTTTGCCTTCCTGTGTATACATAGTGTGAATCTTCCCACTTGGAGACAAGCTCGTTAAATTACACACACACACACACACACACACACACACACACACACACACACACACACACACACACACACACACCATTTCTCTTTCTCTCTCTCTCTCTCTCTTTCTCTCCCTCTCCCACACAGAAGAACCTACATTGAAATCTGTTTGTACACCTAGATGAATCTCAGCAGAAATCATGAAATGTCCACCACAGTGGAAAGATTGTTTTCATCTGTAGCTTAATTATCTGGTGTGGCAGCCACTAGCCAACATGTGCATATTTAGATTCAAATAAACTAAGATTCAGTAACAATTCTGTTGTTACTAAAATAAACAATTCTGTTCTTTCAGTGCTCTACCCATAATTCACATACCCAATAGATGTGTGTAACTAGTGGCCGCCATATTGGGACAGCGCAGAACTTGCAGAATGTTCTATTGGAAGGCGATTCTCTATAGTTACTGCAAGTAAGGATTGATAAAGAAGGCAGTAAAGAGAGTTAGTTTACTTTTTGTGGGAGGAGGGGAGAGGCTGTAAGAGTTTGAAATAATTTACTGGTAGACTTTTAAAAAAAAAAAAGGTAGGCCCATTTCAGCTAGCAGGTGACCTAGGAAAGTGATTTCAGTGAGGTTGACAGCTGTGGTTTTTTAGATTGAGGTGGTTTGGATCACTTTTGAATTAGAAAACCAGAACTCCAAGCTGGAGTCTCTCACTGAGTATTTAACCTTGGACACGGCATTTAGTGTCTTTGTGCCTCAGTTTCCCCATGTGAAAAATGGCATAGCCAGTCCCCATGTTGCCTGCCTTTGAGTGTGTCGTGGCGAACATCTCTTGGGATGGTGGGGAGCCCAAGGTGTGACCGTCAGTGAAGCCCCTCGTAGGTGATTTAGAGGCCTTAGGTGATGTAGAGGCCTTATCTGATATGTTTAAAGCGGTGTTCGCCATGGGCTACCTACCCCTCCCCCCAAGTTTATGTCTTAAGTTTTAAGGTTTAATTTCTTGAGGGTCAAATCTTCTCTTATTAAAAGACTGATCAGGAATCCTTCCAACAAAGTGAGGCTTAACAATAGTCAAAGTATTTTTTAAAAGCGGCTGAGTGCTGGCCGTTTCCTGTATACTGGTCCCTGAGTCAGGATGTTATTTTTATTACTTAGTTGGTGTGTTCTTTGCATAGTCTTTTGTATTTTTTTATAGCAACGTATTAGAAATTTTATTTGTGGTTGGGGGGAAAAACCCAGTTTTGCATCTGTGAGAGAGGTGACTTCCCAGATCCCCCTCTGCCATTTGTCCTCACTCTTGCTTTCTCTCAGGACTGCTGTGACCTGTCAAGCTTTTGAGACACCTGGGATATCCATGATTCTCTTCCAGAGGCGGGCAATGGGTTCCTGCAGAGGGAAGCCAGGCCCACAAGAGCCATCTCATGTAGGTCCTGAGTGTCAGGAATTCAGACCCTTCATCAGTTACCTATTGGGAGGGAGGACCCCACACCCCAACCCTGAGGCTGCCCCCTCCTTGAGCTTTCCGCCAGGTGTCTGGGTCTTGGGCTCTGCACACGTGGTTATTGCCAGGCCTGACCCGGGCCAGAGGACAAGCACGATCACTCTGCCCTGTGAGGCGAGACTGTCCCAGGTGTGGTGTCCCCGGATACCTTGCATTTGCCTCCTTTTTCTCCCTTAAAAAAGAAGAGTACGTGACTTCCAATAAGTTGTTAATCTTTCACCACCCAAGACGTTTAAAAAATAGTTTCAATCAGGAAGCAAGACTAAAGTCATTTTGTAAACTTTTTTGTTTTTTAAGTTGGAAAGATAAACTTTTTTTTTTTTTTCCATACCTATTTTTAGCGTGAAGGAAGTAACTGGCCTCGTGAGTGGAGACTGGATGTGAGTTTCTCCCTCGGGTCTTGCCCTCCTTGGCCCTCCCTCCTGTCCATCCTTTCCATGGGGCTCGACCAACTGGATGGCCCCGGCCACGTGAGTAGAGCGAGACCCAGCAACCAAAATAAACGCTGGATGTGGGAAGGGACAAACAGTCAACATGTTTGTAGAGGGAAAGAGAGCCTGCTGTGAGAAAATGAGTTTAAAACCTCAGGGGAAAAACGCAGTCATTAAGGAATGTGCTCCCCGGGAACTTGACCATGGAGGTGGCCGCCTCCTGCAAAGCACTTCTGTGCATTATCGCCGTCGTCAAATATTTATTGAGAATCCACTGCCTGATTGAAGATTGCAGATGTGAACTGGAAGCCATTGAAAAGTTAAATTGGAGCAAATTTAAACTTGGAAACAGAGGAGAGAGTATTTTCTTCTGATGGAGGAAGTTGGGTACCGTTTCCATGGCTTTGGTTTGTTCTTGGTAGTTGGGAAGGAAGAGGTGGAGATGGAGCGTGTGACTCGCAGGTTCGAGAGAAAGGGACGTCGTAGGGACGAAGGTAGCGGAGATGGTGGCTTACTGGAACCGTGTTTTCAGCGTTGAGCTCTAGAAGCTTGTGGTCAGCCCATGGTTCTCAGGGCAGTTTTGTCCCCTACCGTCAAGCAGCTTTTGGCAATATCTGGAGACGTGTGGTTGTCACAAGTTGGGGGAGGGGGACGGTGATGCTCCTGGCGTCCGGGGGGGCGGGGGGGGGGGTCCGTGGATGCTGCGTAACATCCCACAGTGCACGGGACAGACCCACCCCAGAGAGCGACCCGGTGCTTAATGGCCGTGATGCCAGGGTGGAGACACCAGCCCTGAGTTCTGCTGTCAGCCGTGCAGTCCTGTCTTGAGCAAGGTCCACGGGCAGCTGGATGTCAAGATAGGTATCCGGCGCTGTGGTTCTCACGGCTCCGGCTCCCGTAGGCCGTTTTGGGATACATTAGGAAGTAAATGAGAAGGGAAAGGAGGAGGTGGGAAGTGGATGGCGGGAGCGGCGCAAGGCCAGGAGGTGTTGGGGGCGGGGGGGCGGCTGCGAGTCGCCTGAGCTCTGTCTCAACTCGAGTATTTTAGAGCCCCGATGCCAGCGCGCCTGCAGGGCTCCTTCCTGCTGGTTTTGCGGATGTCATTGCAGATTTAGCGGGTCTCACCTTTGGTCGGCTTCTTGGGACTTGGGTATTTATCAGGGGAACACCTGGTACCTGTCTGCTGTTTTCGGACCCTCTCTGTGCCCAGCGAGATGTCGGTTAACCTGGACTTGGGGTAACCTCCACCGCCGTGCTTGGGAGGGCGGGCGGACACATCAGTGTGGGAGGCGTTTGCGGCCTGCAGGACTCTGGATGCTGTTTCAGGCCCTGTCCTCTCCTGTGAGTAGTTGATTCGTGAACGGCTGGGGGCAGCTGGGTGCGGACCTGCAGTGGGGCCCTCTCCCACGAATGGGCACTGCTGGCGCCTGGAGTCTGGTCCTCCTGAGCCAGCCCGTGGCCCCGTGGCCTGTGACCCCCCCCGCCCAAGAGGAGCGCCAAGCCCAGCCTGGTTGGGGGCCCTGTGGGCTCCTGGTGGTCATGGGGTCGGGGACACTTGGTTTGCAGCCAGCTCACCATGCACTGACCGCCTCTGGGCACATGTTACCTTCTCTGGCCTTAGTTTTCTTCTTGAGAGAGAAAGAAAATAAAATCTGTTTCTCAGGCTTGTATTAACAGAAGGAGGATTATTATCATGCTTGGAGCCCAGTGTCCTTAGGTTTTCCTCTACTCTGAAGTTGGGAATTGGTGTGGAAATATCCAATAATGACAGTAATAATATATCTTTTTTAGTTACGGTGGTCTCCATCAATTGCTTGCTTGCTTTTCTTAAGTTAAATTTCAGGGCTGGCATACGCACACAAACACACACACGTGCTGTATTCAGACACATATGTATTCTCTGTATATTTCCTAAATTTACTATGTGATAAATGATGAATTTCAGCATGCTTAAATTTCTGTAACCACCACCATCATCAGGATACCAAACAACTAAATTCCGTCACCCCAAAGGTGTCCGTGGTGCTTTCCCTCCATACTCCCCGCTCTCTCAGCCCCTAACTCGGGGCACCTGCCGATCAGCTCTGCTCTCCTGGTCTTGGTAATCACATTTTAACTCAGGATGAAATGCCTAATAGTGAATCTCTCCACTCTTCGAGCACCTTCCTTGACTCATGAATTTTATACTGTGGCACACTTGGGCCCATGTGTTTTTCTCAGAATGATTTTGCACTGTGGATATTATCAAAAGCAAGGAAAAGCCAAAACTTAGAGCTTCTTAATACTTGTAAGAAATCATAGTGAAAAAATATCGGCTATCTTGTTGGAGCTGCCTATAGGATTTGCACATTTCCTATGCCAGTTGATCCTTGCTGCCAAATCAGTTGAGATGGGACATTTTTGGATGCACTTTCAGAGACTGTTTCTGGAGCAGTACTATGTAAAATGCATCAGTAGGTTAGACTCATGTCTTTAGTTTCAAAAACAGGACACACATTAAGAGGCGTGGTTTTCCCAGTGGGTTGATAACGTGACCAAAAAGTACACTAAAAATATCCAGTTGTGTTTGCATTAGTTTGTTGTAGAAATAAATTCCTACGTCTGTGTTTCTATGTGGTTGTTCACCTGAATTTTACCTTGGGTCGTAATTTCACTATTTGTGATCAAATAAGGAATATCATGTTTTCTAGAGAATCCTTTGCCTGGCGTTTTGGTCACTTGTGTCCTGCCTTGTGTTGCCTGCCTGCTTGTGTGAAGTTGTTGAACCTGTGTGTGTCCTCACGTGTAGAGTGAAAGGCTTGATGAGCTGATCTTGAGGCCTCTCCTACCCCGTGTTTGCGGATTGTAATGTGGAAAAGGCACACGTTAAATGTTGCGTAGGCTCTTTTTTTTTTTTTTTTTTTTAACACTTTTGTAGGTTAAGGATTATGGTGGTTTTATATTAACTAGCAATTTGAGTAAACTATGTTCCATGCTTTAACTAACATTTTACCCATGATTGAAGTAAACAATATTCAACTTAACATTGCTAAGTTAGTTGCATGTTTTACTGTAAAAAAAGACCCCAGCAATTCAGAAGACACTTTGGGCTGTGGGGTGCCTCTGAATAACTCTTACGAGTGTTGTAGTTTCCCAGTTTCAGGAGACCCTGTAAAATAAGCACAAACAATGCTCACGGCAAAATTCATAGTGTTTATTCTTGAAGAGAGTGTCTCTACCTTGAATTCCTGTCATTTTTTCCTATCGTGGTGGATGGAGCTTGAATACTGTAAAGAAAACATGAGAGTTTTCTCTGCTTACTTCCCTTGAGCCTGGAACCCAGAATATGACCCGAGATAGCCAGCCCGGAGCACTTTCCTTTCTGGAACACTTAACACCAACCCCCAGGGAGAATACAGAGGCAGGAGGAGGTGAGGACTCTCCCCGCCCCTCCCCCCCCCCCCCCCACCGCCCCACCGGCGTGATGATCACCTTCTCTCTCTCCAAGATGTTGAAGACTTTCCTCATGTCTACCGCAACCTGGACACCCAGCCTCATCCATGTTGGAGCAAGGCTAGAGGGACACTGTCCGCTTCTTGGGAGAGCTTGGCTCATACTATTATAGACTTGCCTGTTGTCATTGGGCTTTAGAGTTTGTGTGAACATCCGGTATCGAATTTGCAAACACTTCTGCTTGTTTAAACTTTCCAATAGATGGAAATTTGGGCAAAAGAAGCTTACTGTATGTGATGCCATTTTATTTCTTAAATCAGTAATAACAAATACTTTAATATGGTAAGACCACGTAAGTCATGATTGGGAACTGGAGAAAATTCTGTGTAACTGAGCAGTGCTTTTTGTTTCTAGTGCGTTGGGGTGATTTTTAGCCTTAGCTGGGTCAGCTCTACCCGTCGAGGTACCCTTCTTATCTTGACATCCGTTTGAAGATGAGAAATGAGAAAGTGGAGTTGGAGGGATGTTACCCCGTTCATATGATGCAGACATCTGTAGCACCGGTATGCAGACATAATTCTCAGCACCTATAAAGTTCCAGGTGGTTGCCGAGTTTTAGGCTGTATTTAGAAAAGCAGTTGAGCAGAGAACTGATGTCTCTACCATTTGATTCATTTGGGAGACAGAATAAACTTGGGTCCTTGCCTTAGGTTCTTTTCCCAGCAGAATCTTATCAGGCATTCTAATCCCTTGAAACTTGAATGCCAACTCTGTGTTGGTAAAGACTCAAGTATTCACAGTGATCAACGTAAAAACAAGGGTTGCCAGTCCCTGACAGTCACAGGTCAGTCTTGGGAGACGCGCTTTGGTTTAACTCCTAATTTGATTATGAAAAAATATCACATTAGGTTTGTATTTCTAAGATGCACGATGATTCTGTGCCAGTTTCAACAATTTCCAGAGATCTGTAGCGTAATTCTTCAAAAAGCCTTGCCAGGAGAAACAGCGTTGGAGGGGCACCCAGCTCAGAAGTTGGTGAAAATAAGAAGTAATGATCTCATGTGTCCAGTGCATGACAGAAACTGTTGTAGACCAGATGAGAACAAGGGGAGAGGCCTGTGGAAATTAGACTTGCCTGATAAATTTCATGGGCCTCCTAGTACATTTCCTTGACACCAATAGTCTCCATGTTTAGTTGGGGTAGAGGGTGACAGAAATGCCTTGTCTCAGGTTTTAATTCACAAAGTGGGCTCCCAAGTGGACTGCATATCCTCTGGCAGTGACAATGGGATTTACTGGAGTGCAGGAAGAAACTTAAGTTCTCTGTTTATGTATTTTTATTTAATAGTTACAAAATGTCTATTTGTGGTCTATGAAAAATGCATATAATGTTTGTTGTGTGTTATCTCTAGTTAATAGGTTACATGAGTTGGAGTTAATGCTTAAAAGGTTTTCACTGAGAGGGATATGCAATGAAAAAGCATCTAGAGATCACTGATGGGGTCCCCAGAGGTGACGAGGGGCTGATATTGAAGTCCCTGAATAAAGTGGGACACAGATGTATTCCCCTGCCACGATGTGTGTGTGTGTGTGTATACACACACATGTGTTGTGACTGAGATCTGCCAGCTTAAAGATTGGACATCCCTCCAGAGGCATAGCTATTAATGATGTGATTTGGGGAAGAAAGAACAACGTTGACAGGGTACTGGGCACGTTTTGGATCTACAGGATTGTGCGTGTTTTTAAAGCTGAAAAAATATTTGTGTTTCAGAACCAGATGACAATATCCCAGTTGCAGGTGCACGAGGAAACTTTGGAACAATGCTGTGCTTTTTAAGCATTTCATGACGCCGCAGTGTTTTCATAATCACTTAATTCTGTTTATAAATCAGCTGCTTTCATTGACGGATGCCCTCAGGGCTCCCCAAAACCAGACTTTTTGTCGAATACGTGATTCAAACTTTAAAAGATGTGAGAGAGCGCTGGAACTGGGTTGTGATAAAAGTCTCTGGGTGCCTTCAGTCTGGCTGTTTATTTGTTGTTGTTTTTTTCCAGAAATACATTTCATCCATCATGGTTGTCATTAAATCTTTTATTTTTTTACTTTTTGCATTTCACATTAGAGGCTTTTTAAAAGAGAAAACTGTCATTTTGGTTGATGCTGTATTACTGGTGTTACAGAGAGTAAATAAATACAAAAGTTACATTCACAACCCAGACCACATTGTGGGCTGTGGAGGTGAGACATAGGACTCACCTCCAAACTTCAGGTCTTTGGCTGAGGTCGTTTGCTGAGAATGGCTGAAGCTTTGGTTTTCATGACACTAAATGTCGACCGCAAGTAGTTCCAGGTTTCCACAGCAGCGTTTTTGTTTGTTTAATTTGAAATGATTGATACGTTAGCTTCGGTTTTGGTGTTTGTGCCTATTTTTCCCTTTGTGGATACTGAGTTTGCAGCGTAGCTTTGTATGTAAAGGGAAGCAGAGACCTGCACTGTGCATGCAGACGCCTGCAGCTAGCGATGGTCTTGTTCTCCATACCGTCCGGGCACCAGGAGCACACCTCATTTCACTCTCGTCAGGATCCACGTGGACATTCATTTGTCCTTTGGTAGAATAATATATTTATCTCCTACTTAAAAAAAAAAAAGATTGCTTCTCTTTACAGTAATAATTCAGAAGGCACCTACTGTGAAGAGGGGAGAAGCAGGAAGTAGAAATTTTTTTTTTTGGCTGTACCACGTGGCCTGCGGGATCTTAGTTCCCCCACCAGGGATCGAACCCAGGCCCTCGGCAGTGAAAGCACGGAGTTCCAACCACTGGACGGCCAGGGAATTCCCAGGAAGTAGAATTTTTTGACATCTCCATTATGCACCTTTGTCTCTGCTCTCCAGAGATCAGGACATTTAAGATCCTGTAACAAATTTAGTTTTAATGAAAGTCTTGGGGAATGTCCTTTATCTGCCCCGTGCCTGCCCATCTAAGAGGAGGGAGAAATTACACAAAGTATTTTGCTTTTAGCCGGTTTCCTTGAGCCTTGTCCAAGTCCTGACTTCTTATTGCCAGCAGGTCAGCTAGACACTGGTCAATCGCTTCAGCTCTGGACAGGAATCTTTTTCTGTCTTTGTTGTTGATAATTTTCTAATAATTATTTAGAGCTCTTAGGATTTGCTCTCTTAACTTTCATGTGTAACATACAGCAGTGTTGATTATATTCACCATGCTGTACATTACATATTCCTAGTACTTATTTATCTTTATAACTGGGAGTTTGTACCGTTTCACTGCCTTCGTCCACTTCCACCTCCTCCCAGCCCCCTCCTCTGGTAAGCACAAATCTGATCTCTTTTTCTGTGACTTTGATTGTCTGTTTGATTGTTTTTGAAGTTTAATTGACCTACAACGCTGTGTCATTTCCAGGTGCACAACATAGTGATTCACTATGTCTGTACATTTCAAAATAATCACCACGGTAAGTCTAGCTACCATCTGTCACCATACAGAGATACGACATTATTACTGACTGTGTTCCGCACGCGGTACGTTTCATGCCCGTGACCCACTTACTGTGTAAGGGAAGTTGGTCCCTCTTCATTTCCCTTTCCTGTTCACTCATCCCTCACCCGTCTTGGGAGGGGTGATCGCACACTCAGCGTTGGCCCGCAGTGCAGAATTTCAGGCTGGTTGAAGGATGGGCCCCCGAGGAGTGCGATGAGCTCAGAATCCGCGTAGGCGCGGGGAGCTGGAGTGCAGTCTGCGGTTCTGCACGGCTGCCCCACGAAGTAGCCGGAGTCCCGCTGGTTTCCAGGGCTGAGACACGCCACCCTCGGTCGTGGGTGCTGCATTTCCTCGGCTGTTGACAGGGAAGAAGAGCAAGAAGGGCTTAGGAGGCTGTGGGTGAAAACTGGTAGGAAACCTCCGTTCCAGATGCTTTTCCTCTCCAAAACGTGGATGAACAGGTTAATGTCTAGAAACACACCACATGGAGGCGTAAACACAACCCAGGACAGAATAGAAAACCTCGTAAACGTGAGGGAAAGCATTTATGAATTCCTCGACTTAAAAGGGTAATTTTGAAAAGCGAACATGAGAAGGATCCTGTTTATCGTTGTCTTTCAAATGAGCACATGTCGATAAGAAGCCAGATGTTATTTTAATGGAATGAGGTGGTCTTTTCTCTCATCTTGGCTCCTCTTCTTTTGTTAAACAAGTAGCTTCTGGGTCTGCTTGACCTTGTGGGGTCACCAAGTTCAGAAAACTTTTTTATTAATGATTTTTTTCTGTACTCAAGTTTGCCTGCTTCTTAATAAATTGGCAGAAATTAAGAGTTTCCTTAAATTTTGCCAGCAGGATTTAGAAGCAGTTAAAGCATATTCAGTCATTACATTTGAAATTGTTGTCTGGGTAAATTATAGTTTAAAATTCAATGTATACTAAATCTTACACTTTAATGAACAGACCACATCACATATTTTTATGTTCTTAAATTATCCATGGCTTTAAAGTGGTAAAACAGTGCTCTTTTTTTAAAGTATTGCATGTTTCCTTTTTTCCCCACTACCCCTTCAAAAGTATTTACATTTTTCTTTCAGAATAAAGTGAGAAAATCCTGCTGGTCTCTCAATTTTAAGGAGTAGTACTTGTCTTTCCATCACAAATATGCGTGTTTCTGGCTTGACTTCAACCCGTGAAATCTTAACATGTAACAGGAGGAAGACATTTCTGGATTTGTTCCAAAATACATCTGTTTTTTCAATGGCACATTTTACCCTTTCACCTTAATTCATACCTTCTCATCGTATTTGTAGATGTATTCAATTAGAAACAGCTCCCCTTCTCAAACAATGGAATGTTTCACATTAAAGATTAAACACAGTCACTGTAAGAGCATTTTCCCTGGGCTGTTTGTAAAGCGGTCCCATAGGCAATCAGCAGGTAACCCTGGAGCCGGGACGGGCGTGTTGATGTGAGCACGTTGCCGGCTGGGCTGGTGAACTGGATGAGGAGCAGGAGAGGCCCAGGGGGTACCCCAGATCCCCCTGAGGGGTGAGGCCTCACTGATCCGCTACCCTCCTCCCCGCCCTGGCTCTGCTGGGCTCAGAGCAGTGTCACCTGCTGCCCCCACACATCTCCCCTGGGCCGTCGCGTAGGATCGTAGGATCGGCGCGCCTAAAAGATTATTTACCTCTGTTTCCGCCTCTCCCACCCCCTGCCAGAACTGCCCCAGCGCTGGCCACTGTTCTTAATTTGGGAATAATAATAGTGTGGATTTAACAACGGCATCGTGAGATTCAAGGTAAAAAAGCCTTTGGGCCCGGCGGGCTTCCTGATCTTCATCTTTCTGCTCCACCTGTGTGCCCACCTCTGCCCCAGCCCCCAGGAGCTTTACAGATTTTTCTGGTGCCCAATTCCTACCTCATAGAGACAGGTTGAATTGGCCTGGGTGCGGCCCAGTTTTAAAAACGATAGTGTGCATTGCGTGCTTGGGATGTATGAGGAGTTCTGTTGGGTACTGCGTATTCACTCTCTCAGGAAATCCTAATGATGGCCTTCATGTCATATTATCCCATTATACAGGTGAGAAAAGAGAGGCGTAGAGAAAAAAGCGGAGTTCCACCCAAACACACGAGGGCCCGGGGCAAGACCAACCTTGAAAGCTCTTCCCTTCTGCTTTTTCTGTCCATACCTCGGAGCGAGAGCAGGGCCTGGCACAGAGCATGGCATAGCGTGTATTAATTAGTCTGCGAGGGCTGCCGGAACAAAGTGCCACAGACAGGGTGGGGCAGGCTTCAAAACGTTTATTCCTCCCTGTGCTGGAGGCTGGAATGTGAGATCCAGGTGTGGGCAGGGCTAGTTCCTCCTGAGGCCTCTCTCCTGGGCGTGTAGACGGCCGTCTCCTCCCTGTGTCCTCACGTGGTTGTCCCTCTGTGTGTGTCTGTGTCCTCATCTCCTCTTCTTACAAGGACACCAGTCCTCTTGGAGTAGGACCCACCCTAGTGACCTCATTTAACTTAATCATCCCTTTAAAGACCTGTCTTCAAATACAGCCAGATTCTGAGGTCCTGGGAGGTTGGGGCTTCAGCATCTGAGCTTTGGGGAGACACGGTTCAGCTCTAATAGCGTGAACACTTGACACAGGTGTGTCGGATATGGGAGAGCGTGTTTCCTTTCTGCGTCCTTTGGGATGGTTTTCTCTACCTTCTTATTTTGTAACCATGCATTCCCTTCCCCCTCCCCTCTGGTTTTTCAGAGAAACCTTATGGTCCTTAACGGTGTCTAAATGAAATTTTGTAAATGTCAGTGCTACACTTCAGAGAAATGTTCTGATGTTAGGGAGATAAATTGGGAAGACAGTTTTTGCGAAGCTTTGGTTTCCTTCTCAGTGAAAATCTTCAATGAAAAGACATACTTCCCTTTTTCCCGGTGTTGAGAAAATGCAGTTTTCAAGTTCTAAGCACAAAGAAAATCGTCAGATTGCTCTGGACTCCTCTGTGGACATTCCTGATGCGTGTTAGGCGGCACTAAGGCCAGCGCAATTTCCAAGGCAAAAAAGGGACTGCCTCGAACACGGTAGACCCAGAGTAAGGACAGAGTGATGCTTGGTGGTATTTTGAAAACATGAGGGATGCTGAATTACCAGGCCAGAAGGGTCAAGTTGCCAGAAATTCCGACCTGGTCACTGGCTCTGCTTGTGGCTGTCGTACTTGGTGCTCCTGGGAGAGGAGGGCAGCACCCAGCAGACCTCCTCTGGCTGTGGTTGAGTTCAGCCCAGATCCGTGCTTCGTGTATCACTGGCTTAGAGGTCAGCAGACCCATCATTAAGGGGTGTCATTAATGCTGAGCGCTTAGTATTCATGAACGGCGTGCTTTGTATTCTCTTTGTGTGGGTATAAATAGATAGACTAGTCTCTATATAAAGTTCTGTAGCCAGGCGTACCTCTGTACATTCCTACTGTGAAAAGACTATTTAGAGCGAGCTGTTTGAATGGAATCATGGGTGTGGGAGGATTACAGTGATGTACATTTAACAGACCAGCAGTAGAGTATCGGAGACAAAGATTGGTGAAATTGAGGTGGGGGGCATGAATGTTTAAGGTCATATGATTTGTTTCCTAAACGTTTATGAATAATTCACTCTTTACACTAGAATGGCTTGAAATTGATCAGCCTGAATTAGCCAGCGAGCGCCTCGGCACCCATATTATACCAGTCAGATACCCAGTTGTGCCGTGATCTTTCATGAAGTCTGACAGCTTGAAGTGCACAGCAACAGGCATTCTTATCCCATGATGAGTTCAGTCCACGCCCTCTATGTTTTAAAGTACCTTACAAGCAGGTATTATGGTAGTTATTAAGTGGCTGTTACATAAAAGCTATCAGATTTTAAGTGTATTGGACAATTCTTGTTTGGCCAAGCATTGGAATTGAGCACTTTTATCATGTGGTGGTGGTGTCGTACTGCCAATACCCTGGAAACTTAAATAAGTTCCGTTTGGTACACACAGGTAATAATTGCGAAATAATTTCCACGGAACCCGCGTATAAACGTTGACCCAGCAGCCTCTTTAGCGTAGGTGTAAAATCAAAGCACAGCTCATTCTAAAAAGGCGAGGGCGCATCTTCTAAATGGGGCGCTTCCTGACCTCTGTGGTGCATTTAACCTCAGCGGGAAGGGAGTGGAGCTACAGACGGAGAAGTGACGTGGAGGTCACAGACTGCTAATTGAATTTTCACGATAAAGACATTTTCCAGCTATTGGATTGAGGCGATGACTTTAATTTCTCTTCTGCTTGAAGGATGAGAGCCATCTCCGTTTAACAGAAACTGAACTGCAGAATCTGTTCCCAAACATCTTTCTCTTATTTTGATTATTCCTGGAGTGGTTTTGAGGCTCTGCGTTGCTGCTGTTCCTTTTTCAGTCTTGAAGTAATTACTCAAAGGTCAGTCCTAATTCCTTCCAGAGTTACCGAAGGCTTTTGATGTAATCATTTGGAGCGCGGTTCTGTGTGGCCGGTATTTATTGAGCGCTCACTTGGAGCGAAGCACAGCGTGGTGGCCAGGTGGGGCGTCTCAGGGATCTTGGTCCTTACCGTTGAGGCGTGTACTGTCTTGCGTGATCTGTGTATGTTGGTTTCAGAAATGTCGTCGCATTCTTGTTTGGCTGTATTAAAGAGTTTGCTGTTAGAGGCAGTTTTGCTTCCTATTGTACCTCACTCTCCAGCACTGTGTTGGCATATAGTAGGTGCTTACTAAGTACCTGTGGAGTGAGTGGAAGAATGACCTTGACCTGCCTGCAGTCTGCACTGTGTCGTGAAAGGCTTCGGCTGTGTTGAGGAGCATTAACCCCTGATGCTTGTTAATTGATGCTGGTCTTGACATTGATGACTACCCAGACACCTGAGAGCTTTGAATCTGCTCAGGGGTGATTTGTCTTAGTCCCTTCGTGCTGCTTTAACAAAATAGCGTAAGCTGGCTGGCTTATAAACCGCAGAAATTTATTTCTCACAGTTCTGGAGGCTGGAAGTCCAGCATCATGGTGCAGGCAGATTTGGTGGCTGGTGAGAACCTGCTTCCTGGTTCACAGATGGTCATTTCCTTGCTGTGTCCCCACCGGTGGAAGGGCTGAGGGAGCTCTCTGGGGTCTCATGTATAAGGGCACTACTGCTGTTCTTGAGGACTCCGCTCTCACGACCTAATCACCTCCCAAAGGCCCCACCTCCAGATATTGTCACACTGGGGAGTAGGTTTCCACGTCTGAATTTTGGGGGGACACAAACGTTCAGTCCATAGCAGTGATCATATAAAAATAGGTGACTTTGGTGATGGCCTATGGGGTATGCCGTCTCCTGAGAGGCACTCCCAGTAGACAGAGGAATGGAACCGGTTCTCTGATTCACAGGTCAGACAAGGAATTGTGCAGCCCTGCTGTGGTGGTGCTTAGTGGTGATCAAGGTGAGAACAGCTCAAATTCTGCTTCTGATGCCCCCGTGGAGATGAGAGTTCTCATTCTTTCTTTGTGTGGGCAGGTGCATTTTACTTTAATCTTTTTAATTGAGGTATAGTTGAGTTACAATATTGTATAAGTTGAGAGTTGTCATTCTTTAAGAAAACCTTCGTTGAGCAACTGTAGCATATCAGGAATAACTTGTTCTCGGTGTCTTGGGGAGATGGCACGATAGGTTAGGGAAGCTTGGGTTAGTGGCAGGCCAGGAAGGTCACTGTAACCGGAGACAGTGATCTTTGTAAACGTGGTGGCGTTTGCACGGGGCTCTGCACGTGTGATGGATCTGGGCAAGGATCACTAGACAGTGTGGTCGCAGCCCGGTGGCAGGACAAGGAGGGTGGCACGGAGTGGGCCATTTGGGTGGTGCTCAAAGGTGTTTGAAGGGGAGAGGGAGCTGGGACTTTCAGAGGGTGGGTTGGGGTATTGAAGGCCCACCCTTCCTACTCTATGGAAAGAGAGGAGACCACCAAGTGTTGTCTTTTTGGACAGAGAAGGGACACATCAAAAACTGTACCTAAGAAAAAATGATCTGAGAGTACCATGTAGATCGAGCTGGCGCCCTGTGTCCCACGGGCCAGATCCCTGTACACCTCCACCCTGCCCCCAAGCTAAGAGCGCTTTTTGCATTTTAAAGAGTAGTGAAAGAAGGGTAAAGAGCAATATACAGCACAGACGGCCTGTGATCTGCAAAGCCTGCGAAGTTTATTACCTGGCCTTTCTCCGAAGTAGTTTGCCTAGCCCTGTTGGATTGGAAAGGAGAGGACAACCTGGCTTTCCCTATACTAAGAGCAAGTTGAGCTTGTCTGTAGACTAAGGGTAGGGGGTCCTTTGGAATTATGGATACGGAGAGGTAAGAGATGAGGATGGAGAGGGGCCCAGAACAGGCAGGAGAGGATGGAATCAAGAAGTGTTGGCGGGATTAACTTTGGGAAGGTAAAGGCTAATTCTTCCTTTGAGACAGTGGGAGGGAAGATGAGCTCTTGGGTGGGGAGGAGAGAAGTGGAGACTCTGCAGAAGTCTAGGTGCAGCGTGACCTGCCTGCACTGGGTTAGGGAGCTGGCCCTTGAGCAACGTAGAGCATTCTGGAATGTGTGCTGGAAAGAACAAAGTCCGGAGGCAGTTAGCATTTGGCTTATGTGGGTGAAAGGTCACATGTCGCGTTACATTGTGATTTCTCTTTAAACTGTGTGCTCCTCCGCCATCCTAGGAAGCGTTAGCTGCCAAGAATGTCTTGATAATTTTTATTTATCAGCACTCAGACCAAGTGCCTGGCACCAAGATGAATGGTGTTCAGCAATGCTTGCTGAATGAATGAATGAATGAATGAATGCACGCTGGATAGCACAGTGGGCTGGTTCAATATGGGAATGTAGCTTTTCAGAGGTACCAGTCAGGCCAGTTCCTTAGTCCAGGGAAACGTGGTCAGCAGCCACTAACCCATGTTAGCCACTCACTTTCTGCAGGGGCGGAAACCTTCAGTGATCTGTGCTGGCACGTGGTAGCCGTTCAGGTGAGGTCGGTGAGCACCTGAGATGGGGCTCGTGGGACAGAAGAATTGAACTTTAAATTTCGTTTACCTTTTTTATTGTGATAAAACAAATACAACAAAATTTACCGTTTTAACCATTCTAAAATGTAGACTTCTGTGGCTTTAACTACGTTCACATGGTTGTACAGCCGTCCATCTCCAGAACTTTTCCATCTGCCCAAATGGAAACTCTCTCCCCATTAAACAATGATTCCCCTTCCTCCCCTCCCCCAGCCCCTGATAACCTCTATTCTGCTGTCTGTCTCTATGGATTTGACTACTCTGGGTGACTCATGAGTGGAATCATGCAGAATTCATCCTTTTGTGATGGGCTTGTTTCACTTGGCATCATGTCCTTGAGGATCATTCCGTGTTGGAGCATTTGTCAGACTTCCCTTTTAAAGCCTGAGTCAGGGACTTCCCTGGTGGAGCAATGGTTAAGAATCCGCCTGCCAATGCAGGGGACACGGGTTCGAGCCCTCGTTCGGGAAGATCCCACATGCCGCGGAGCAATGCTCCACAACAGGAGAAGCCACTGCGAAGAGAAGCCCGCGCACCGCAAGAAAGAGTAGCCCCCGCTCGCCGCAACTAGAGAAAGCCCACGCGCAGCAACGAAGACCCAGCGCAGCCAAAGAAAGAGAGAGACAGAGAGAGAGAGAGCGAGCAAGCCTGAGTCATATTCCGTTGTGGGTATAAGTCACATTTTTTCTATCCATTCATCTGTTGATAGACACTTGGGTTATCGCTCCCTTTTGACTACTCTGAATAGTGCTGCTATGAACTTAAATTCAATTTATACTTAAAAAGTTTGCAGAGGCACATGGGGGCTTGTGGCACCGCTCGTGGGAGAGGTGGGTGGCACGGTAGAACTTGCAGCATTGAAGACTTTGGAAGGGACGTGATTCTCTGTGACCACGAGCAGCTTCAAGATGTGCCCCCGTTCGAGGTGGTGGGAGCGCATCTGTGCAGCTGAGATCAGGTCACTGACATTGAGGGCCATGGAGAGGTCGGGACGCTGACTCGAGGAGTTTAAGTGTTAACCACTGGCGCATCTGTGCTGTTTGGTGTCTGAGGGTTCCGTTAATTATTTAAACATAATGATGTATGGAGATTGATTTATTTTGTCTGGATTTTGTTCTGTTTTGTTTTTCCTCCCTCAAGGGTCCTGTCTTCGTGACAGTCATGCTGCTCTCTTAGTTTTAATAATTTCTGCCTGGTTTATGTGACTTTTCTTATAGTAAAGCGTTGACGGGAGCGTCCAGCTCTGTCTATGTATCAGTTTCCTCAATGGTATTTGTTCTTATATTTTTTGTGTCACGTGTCCAGACCCCAGAGCACGTCTGTTATCTACCAATGAACCTTTGGCGGGTAGAGGTGGCCAGGGGAGAAGTTGCATGCTTGGATGCCGAGGTGTGGGTGCACCTTTGGGAGAGGCAGGTGCGGGGCTGCTGCCGTCAGCGCCGGCTAGAGCGGAGGACGGCGGGCAGGTGGAGCGCGTGGTGGTCCTGGGCTGCCGACGCTCAGGGAACATGGTGCTGGAACGGGAGGGCCGAGGAGGGGCAGGGTAGAGTTCAGGTTGAAGGGGACTGACAAGAGGGAATTAGGGTGTTGATTTTCTTACCCTTCACGGGCCTTTGAGTGGCTGCAACGAGGAAGAGGAGAGATTGTGTTTGGGGATGAAGAGGAATGTTTGGGCACGTGTGAACTTGTTTAAAGGCACAAGCCCTTCTTGTGACCTTCGTCACGATACTGTGGTCCCACGAAGGTCGTAGGTGTCCTGGAAGTTGCGTGGTCTGGGAGTGACTTGGATCAGGGTGGAATGAGGCTCCTCCATTGAATGGGTGTGGAGCCTGGCCGAGGTAACCTTTCTGCCTTGGTCTCTGAATCAGGAGAATGGAGTTGACGCTATTTACTTTATAAGGTAGTTGAATGAACTCAATGAGATGAGATGGACACAGGTGAAAATCTTGGTACATGGGCACTTGGGAAAGGCTAGTTTCTGTTATAAACGAGGGGCATTTTGTGATGGTCCCTATTCCCTTTTCCTCCTAACTTTGCGTTTTCTTTAAAACTTGGATCCTGTATCACCTTCTCCAGCAGGCCTTTGTCTCCCACCCAGATGGCTTTCTTTGGTCTGTGTTTTATAATATGCCAGGGGCAGTTTGTTATAAGCACGTCTCTGTTGTTTTATGATAGTCTATAGATATATGTCTCTCCACACCAAACTGTTCTTGTGTCACAGCCAGGGCTGCGTCACATTCGTCGTGTAGTCCTGTACCTCCCACAGAGCCTGGCACCTGCGTGTGCTCGGGCAAACAGGTGAAGACCAGGCGGTTGACTCTTCTCATCCACCCCTGTTAGCAATTCACGGGAAGGGCATGTCCCATCAGTTGCAGATAATCCATGTAGACAGTAGGCTGAGTTAGAACTAGACTGACCCGGTGGGCTCAGAAAGGTGCCAGGGGATAGATTTGGTTCTGGGTGGAATCTTAGAAGACATCCATAGTTGGCAGTAGAGCAGAACATCCAGAGTTTGTACAGATACCACAAGTGCTAGGTGTAGCTTGGGGAGAATTTGGCACAAGAAGTGAAGTTGTGGACCCTGTGGACAGAGATCATAGTAGCTTATCAGCATCATCATTATTTCATTGTCAGAGCTCACACGCATTGAGCACTTACTATGTGCCAGGCAGGATTCGGGTTCTAGAGGGTCTAGTGTCCTAGGGGGGTTACCAGGACAAAGGACGAGGCATGGAGTGCAGGTTACAAAGAAACCACACCCTGGGTGGCTACTGAGTCACAGGACCAAGGCACGCTAGAGCTTGAGCATCACACTCAGAGGACATGGTCGGAGCCAGACGGTCCGCTCAGGCTTCCCAGTGCCCTAAGTAACGGTTGTTCAAATCTGTGTCTTATGCTGGAGAGATCAAGTCATTTGGCAGGTGAAGCCAGAGAGAAACTGTGAACCAGAAAGGCCCAGCTCTGGCACTGGCTCCTTCACAGACAACTGTGAAGTTGTCTTGCTGTGTTTTCCTCCTTGTAAAGTTAATCTTTCTTCGCCAGGGTTAAATTTAAATACTTTGGGCTCATTAGTAGAAGGCTGGAGCAGCTGAGGGAAGTGATGCCCCAGGAAATGATCTTCCCTTCCAATATGTGCTAATTTAGAAATAGCAAAATGTTTTCTATTAACAGGTGCGAAAGGACAGTTAATTACAATCAAATCCAAATTCAGTGGGTTAGGCAGGATTTCTTTTCTCTGTAGTTTTTATTACGGATAAAAGTGGGAGAGAAGATGCTTATGCATTCACTAATGCTTGGGGTGTTCTTTGGAAAACCCTCCAATTTAATGACAAGCCCCAGGGACTGTTACTATTAGTTGGTCTAACATATTGTATATGTATCCCTCTCTCATTGTCATGTTAAGGATGTAAAAGTGCTTTTTCTATCAGTCTAATCAAATATGAATGCAGCGTTAATTTTCTCCCAGTCTCTAACTTTGCTTTTCCTTTCTAATTGGTAATAAAGGCAGAATGTACTATTTTTTTAAAATTTTATCTTATTTTATTTTTTTATACAGCAGGTTCTTATTAGTTATCTATTTTATACATATTCATGTATACATGTCAATCCCAATCTCCCAATTCATCCCACCACCACCCCCCGCCACTTTCCCCCCTTGGTGTCCATACGTTTGTTCTCTACCTCTGTGTCTCAGTTTCTACCCTGCAAACTGGTTCATCTGTACCATTTTTCTAGATTTCACATATATACATTAATATACGATATTTGTTTTTCTCTTTCTGACTTACTTCACTCTGTATAACAGTCTCTAGGTCCATCCACGTCTCTACAACTGACCCAATTTTGTTCCTTTTTATGCCTGAGTAATATTCCATCGTATATATGTACCACATCTTCTTTATCCATTCGTCTGTTGATGGACACTTAGGTTGCTTCCATGTCCTGGCTATTGTAAATAGTGCTGCAGTGAACATTGTGGTGCATGTGTCTTTTTGAATTGTGGTTTTCTCTGGGTATATGCCCAGTAGTGGGATTGCTGGGTCGTATGGTAGTTCTAGTTTTAGTTTTTTAAGGAACCTCCATACTGTTCTCCACAGTGGCTGTATCAATTTACATTCCCACCAACAGTGCAAGAGGGTTCCCTTTTCTCCACACCCTCTCCAGCATTTGTTAAGAATGTGCTGTTTGTATGAGGTGTAAGTAACGAACAATTAAAGAGAGAATTTCACTCACCAGGGTAAAGAAGGACGCTGGGAATCAAGCAATGTAAGAACAAAACGAAACAAAAAAGCAAAGGTGTTTTTGGTGGAATTTAACTATAATTAGCTGTACTAATTCAATATTGTAGAAACAAATGATCATAAGGCCAACTCATTCATTATGGTGCAACTCATTCATTCGTGAATTTTTTTACTCATTAAACGTGAAGCACCTAACGTGGGAAAGTCGGTGTGTCGAGCTTGAGCTACTAAGGCTAGATTTGGCAATTCAGTTCTGCTTCTCTGAGAGAAAGAGGTTTCTGTCTTGCTCCTTGGAACACTGGGTGGTTAGACTGAACTTGGCCCACGGACGGAGATGAGCCTCAGGGTGAATATTGTCAGAGGGAATTGCCTTACAAGGAAGGGGGAAAAAAAGATTCAAGAGGAGATGAAGCGTTTCTCATGGGTGAGAGTTTATTCTGTAGGTTTGGCCCTCCTTTTAGTTTTGTATGCATTTATTATAGTACATGCTGTTTATTTACTTAAAAATTCAAGGAGTACTGAAGGGTATGAGTTAGAAGTAAAAGCCTCTTTCTCCCTCATAATCTCACTTCCCAGAGTAAACACTGTTGATAGTTTCTTGTGTATTTTTCCTGATGTTTTGCATGCAGTTATAAGCATGTGTGTTGTGTGTACTTTATTTACAGCTCGATTTTAAACAAAAACAAACCTATTAATAAAATACACACACATAAGCACATATATCTTGGGCATATTGGTATACCAGGAGACATAAATCCCTTTGTAGATCCAGTGAGTATCCTGTAGGGTTCTTGGTTTTAAACAAGAGAAACAGTTCCTGCCTGACTTAAGGTGGACCCTTGGGAATTGAAGAGGGGCAGTGAGGCCAGTCTTGGGAGCAGCAGGGATCAAGGACAGTCTGCAGAATTGAGAATTCTCGCTCCGGCAGGAACGAGATATCATCACGCCAGTGTAACCAAGACCATAAAAGAAACTCCAACTACATCTCTGTTCTGTGTCAGTACCTCAAGATTCAAAGTGTGTGTGTGTGTGTGTATGTGTGTGTGCGTGCCCGTGCACATGTGCATATTTAATTGGCTGACCTGGAAGCATGTGCCCATCTCTAGGCTAGACCAGGGGCTCAGTAGAGCCAGCTTGGCAGTCTTCCCACAAGGACTTGCCCTCGCCAGGTTTTGAGGGGCGTAAGTACTTAGACAATTTTTCAAAGTTGGCAGGTATTGCAGATAGCACATTCTGGGAAAATAACATTTATGAATGAATTCATGGCCTGACATGCCTCTCTATTTTTTTCCATTTTTTTTCTTAAGTTGTGTATTCTTAGGTGTGACCTCTTTCTATGACAGTAGCTTTACAGTATCATTTTCCATAGAGGAAATACACCATTCAGGGTTTCCTGTAGCCTGGTGACCAGCTGCTGCTGCTGTTATGGTGATTCATGGCCCATTATTGGTAATGTGGTGTGAACTTTTTTGGCTTCTTAAACTTTGGAAAGTCTCTAGTAATTTTATGAGATAAATGGTAAAAATTGACAAATGACTTGATAAGTGATAAAAATTCTGTGGAAGAATTTTCCATAGGCTAGCTTCTGGCTTTGATAGTTTCCAGTTTTGTTTCTCCTCTGCCCTCATGCAGTTTATATCATGCTAGTCCATCTGGCACTGCCCACTGTGCGCTGACATTGGATAATTTGTCCTAAAATAAAGTATTTCTGGAAGCCATTCTTAATTCCGGCACAGCCAGCAGTGACGCAGCCGTACAAGGGGACGTGTGCGAATCTCACAGCTGTATCCCGCTGAGCCAGGGCGGATGTATCGAGATGGCTCCGCTTCCCCTCGTCCTCTCTTGGTCGGGAGAGAGAGTGCAAGGGGCAGAGGACTTACCTGATCACTGATGGTAACATGTCTTGCTTTTGCAGATTTTCATAGTCATACGAGCTTGTGAACACTGTGCTTCGACTGCTCCTAAAACCTTGGGAGAGAGCAGAGTGAGAGGGAGTTGGGTCTTCCTTCGTGCCATGGTCACTTCTCCTCTGTTCCCAGCACTATGGGGGGTGAGACAGAAGAGGAAAAGAAATTCCCCGTAAAGAAACTGGGGAACAGTTAGGAAGAGGGCTAGGGCAGGGACAGTTAAAACCTGGTAAACGTCCACGTGCTAGACTGTCTCAGACTGCACTGTAGAGTGAGGATGGGATTTCGCACGACGCTGTGTGTTTGGTGTGTACGGGAGCCCCAGATGGCAGGGAACTGTGGTGTCCCGAGAAGCTGTCAGTGGGCCCGTGCTGTGACTGCTCAGCTGTTCAGTCCCTGGGCGCGCGTCGGGCGAGTGCAGCGTGAGCCCTCGGCCTGTCTCCCCCCTCAGCGCTCATCATAGCGAACGGTTGCCGTGCTTTGTGGTTTTGAGCACGTCTCCGTGCATCCCCGTGAGACAGGTAGGCCAGGCCTTGTTGCCCCATTTGAGGAGCAAGGAGAGTGCAGTTCACGGGTCTGGAAGTCACGGTGAGTGGTGACAAGCACCTGTGCCTTGGCATTCCAGTTGAATGTCCCTGCTGCCTCTGTGCCGCCCTGGACTTGATTTACGACTGTTCTGGGTGCCTGCGTGAGTGTCTTGTGTGGGTGGGACGAGGGGACGGAGCAGGAAATCAGCTGACTTAGAGGTGCGCCGGCCATCGATCTCTGCCACCGTGAAGGCCCCTGTGGGTCTCACTTCTTAAGGCAGCAGGGATGCTGGAGCTGTTGGAATCAAATGTATGTTTTCCTGATTGTGAGTAAGAGGTTTGGGTCCTTTCTTCTCTCCTCCTCTTCCCCCGGCCCTTCTCGGACCAGCTCACATCCTGGGTGGGGTATGCAAGCCCGTCCAGTGGACTGAAAGCAAACCACAGGAGGCAGGGTGTGCAGAGACATTAGGGTGTGTCGCCTGCATGCTGGTGGCATGCAGCTCTCCTGCTCTGTCAGTGGTTGTAAGGGACAAGCGTGAGGACCCTCTGTTAAACCTCACTCTCTAATTTATTTGGTTGGACTTAGGTGAGGTCTCCTAGGTGCCAGGTGTGGTGCCTGGAAAGGGGGAAATAGTACATTCTCACACAAACACAAGCTTCTCGTACAAAAACCAACAACCGCGTGCCCCTGCTCTCCATCATGGCCAGGTCGCAGCCGCCCAGAAAGGTTCTAGAGGTGGTATCTGAATCAGCCAGGTGCCAGGGAAAATGCAGCTCCTCGAAGATCACATGTGAAAAAGAAACTCTAAACTAGGAGAACTAAGCGTTTCACCAACACAAGTGTCCCACAAGGGTGAAAACTAAGAGGACCGGAGCCAGAATGAGAGCCCTCTTGGGCCCCAGACAGCAGTGCTCCGCCCAGCTGTAAAGCTCAGTCTCCGAAATAGCCCAGAGCCCTCCAGCGGGCTTCAGCCCGTGTGCAGGGAGTGTCTTGTCATACGTTGAGGTTGTAGGTCTGGCACAACTCTGAGGTATTCGGGGTTTCTCTCAAGGAAGTGCTTTCCCTAAGGAAGAGATGATTCTAAGTGCTCTTTCTTACATGTCGCCTCCAGGAAGGCTTGTCTAAGGAGCAGGTCACTAACAAAGGGCGAGAATGAGAAGTTCTGTGCAGCTTTCACTGGGGTTTAAAAGGCTAATCTGGGGGGCTTCCCTGGTGGCGCAGTGGTTAAGAATCCGCCTGCCAAGGCAGGGGACATGGGTTCGAGCCCTCGTCTGGGAAGATCCCACATGCCACGGAGCAACTAAGCCCGTGCGCCACAACTACTGAGTCTGCGCTATAGAGCCCACGAGCCACAACTACTGAGCCCACGAGCCACAACTATTGAAGCCCGCGTGCCTAGAGCCCGTGTTCCGCAACAAGAGAAGCCACCGCAGTGAGAAGCCCGCGCACCGCAATGAAGAGTAGCCCCCACTCGCCGCAACTAGAGGAAGCCCGTAAGCAGCAACGAGGACCCAACACAGCCAAAAATAATATATATTCCTAACTCCTACTAATCATTAGGTATTTGCTCAGTCAGGAGCACGAGAAATATGCCTCTTGCTACCCTGTGGGATCTGTGAGACTTTCTGGGGAGGTGTCCTAGCTGGGGATCCGGGGGTGCATCATGTCTGTGGAGATTCTGGCCTGGTTTTCACTCTGCCACACTCGAGGTCACCTGCCCAAGGCCAGGCCTCACGGAGTCTGCAGGGGGAGGATGGGCACGCCAGCCCGGCTCTCCAGAGAGACTTGGAGAGACTAGTAACACTCGCACGGTGAACCAGAAATATCCAGCTCGACACAAGTGCCGAGTCAGTGGGTTTGGTTTTTGTTTTTGTTTTTTTAAATAAGAATAATTTGAACTTTTATTTCAATATTAAGACTGACCGAACTGGATGTTTTGTTGAAGACAAATAGTAGCCAGTGGAGCTGGTGTCAGAGGGCAGAATAACTCAGTTAAAGCCAAGCTGTATTCCGTTCTTTTCCTCCACTTTGTATTTTGAAAAATTTCAAACCCATGGAAAACGTAAAGAATACATTCATCAGGTGTTAACATTTTGCCGTATTTGCTTTATCTCTCGAACAGTAAATTTCTTTCCCTTTCTTTCTCTTTCTTCCTCTCCCTTTCCTCTTTCTTCTTTGCTGAACCTTTGGAGAGTAAGGATATTTTTGGATGTAAAAAACATTTACATGGTCCAAAAGTTGACACTCTATGTGTATGTGTACTGAGGAGTCCCTTTTCTGTCCTTACACTTCCACACTATTTTCACTTCACCTGTTCAGTCCATCCTCATGGCTTTCTTCTTCTTTTCTTTGTTCTTTCTGCATTTCTTTAACGTGATTAAAAGCCCCCCTTTAAAGATCTATTGATGATTTTTTTATTTTATAAATTTATTTTACTTATTTATATATTGGCTGTGTCAGGTCTTCGTTGCTGCGCGCGGGCTTCGTTGTGGTGTGCGGGCTTCTCATTGCGGTGGCTTCTCTTGTTGCGGAGCATGGGCTCTAGGCGCACGGGCTTCAGTAGTTGTGGCACGCGGGCTCAGTAGTTGTGGCTCGTGGGCTCTAGGGCGCATGCTCAGTAGCTGTGGCGCACAGGCTTAGCTGGTCCGTGGCATGTGGGATCTTCCCGGACCAGGGCTTGAACCCATGTCCCCTGCCTTGGCAGGCGGATTCTTAACCACTGCGCCACCAGGGAAGCCCTATTGATGATTCTTATATAAACAGAATGTCACCTCTTTAAGTAGGGTTTGTGACTGATCATTATGAAAGCATGAAAATTGTGAACGTTGATAAAGGCCCTCTGGGGAGTTCCCATCACAATGGTCTTAGGCTGTGTGCAGAGCTGAAAGGGTGGGGACATTTGTACCTGGACACCAGTTTCGTGAGAACTGTCAATAAAACATACTTTTATCTGTCAGACACCTGCTCAAGTTGGGTGTACATTTCATAAAGTCAGTGGCTAACCTGTGGATGCATCCCACTTTAGCATCACATGTTTTACCGTTTATTAAGCTTGGTTTGTAGGACTTTCAGTGCTCTTTTGGAATTATAAGGGTTTCTCCAGTGACGTGGTGAAGAGATGTACAACTAGGGCCATTTGTGATCACTCAGCATTCAAATTACGTGTGTGTAACACATAAAAGAAGCTATCACAAGCCAGCCACACTGAAAGGCGCAAAGTTATGGGGGTAAGCAGTGTCGTTTATATACAAAATACCACGCCTTTCTCACACTTGAAGATATCAGTTGTCCCCTGATACAGGTTTCTTAGCACAGACAACACAAAGATAGCGTTTTGGGCTCAGAAAGCCCTTTGCCCCGGTGATGTCTCCGTCTGGATTTCCCTCTCTCTCTCTCTCTCTCCCCCTCTCTCTCTCTCTCTCTTTCTCTCTCTCTCTCTCTCTCCCGTCTTTGCCTGCGGCTGCCTGCGCGGCCTTCTGTCCTCCCCAGGCCCTGAGCTGGGCCTGCAGGGTCTGCCCCCAGGAGGTGGGGTCCACCTGTGCAGCCTTCCAGCTGAGAATGGTTTTGACATTATTTAATGATTGGGGGGAAAACATCACAGAGGAATATTTCATGACGCATGAAAATGATAGGAAATGCAAATTTTGAATTCACAAAATTTTGATTTTTGTCAGTGAAAGTTTGGGGAAAATTTGTTTTCTCTCTCGTTATATAATTTCTACGCTGTATTCTCAATTACCAACCCTAAAATATTTCCTGTCTCGCCCTTTCCAGAAAGATCCACTGACTCCAACTGTATGGAATCAGACCCTCCGAACAGATGCTACGGATTGTGTGTCTCAAGACGTTATAAAAGCTGCCCCAATTCTTACGCTTTATGAGTAGAAATCAGGGGAATGGTTTGCTTCCTTCTGTACCAAGCAGGCCCTCTTGCGAGCGGGAGTTCCGTCGTACCTTGGGCTCACCCTGCAGAGTTTGTTTTGCGATGCTTTCACCTGCCGGTGGTTTTTGAGCATGGGGGTGTGTGTGTTGGGGGGTCGGACGTGACTTGGACACCTCACGGCCTGGACTTAGTCATGTGCACCGGTCAGTTCCCTCTCAAACTCTGGAGAAAAAGAGTACGGGGTCGGCTCCCCTCTACCCAGGTTCTAAAAGTAGTTGTGAAGGAAGCTTTCACTTTATGCAGCCTTCAGTGTGGGATGGAAGCCTGGAGGGATGGCGGGAACAGATCACAGAGCTTTCGGAGGATTCAGGGCACGATGGGCAGACGTGGCCCGTTCCCCTACTCCATGCCCACCTGGAGGATCCAGCTTAGAAATCACTCAGAGCCCCTTCGCTTCGGATCACAGTTGTTTTTAAGAGGAGCCATGGGCCTGGGATCCCAGAAGTACTGCTCTCTGATCCTGCCCAAAAGGCTCTATGCCATTAGTGGTGGGGGAAGAGTCAGGTAGACGAAAGCGTTGAGAATTCTCATTGGCGTTCTGGATAAAGGAGAAAATTAAAGCTTTTATGTAGACTCTGTTTCCAGCAATACATTTCATTCTTTGTCCACATGTTGGAGGAAGATAAACACTAATTTAAAGGTAATATTTGTGTAACCTATGAAAATCTCGGTCAAACGAGCTAAAGATGGAATCTGGGTTAATGCAGGACTGTCTGCTGCGTTCTCTCCCTGATTACAGGCTTCGGTGTAAGACTAATGAAAGAAAGCAGTTTTGATTTTTGTTAGACTCTTCAGAATCATCTCAGTAAAATACTGACTCTTTCGTTGTGTGGAAAAATGACTTCGAAAGGTTTCCTTTGTAAGAATTTAACATTTTGGTCGTTTTAACAGAGTGTAGGTCAACAAAGTGTAATGCAGAATTTATTGCGTTTTTAAGATCCCCTCAAAGAAAGATAATTCTCATTGTAATTCATAATAATCTGGGAAAGTAGATTGTTCTGGTTTCAGGGACCCTGTATGCTTTAAATAATCCGGCCACACTCATCCTGGGGACTTTTTGGTAGCTGAGAGCTGTGGTTCTCAACCAGGGGCAACTGTGTTCCCCAGGGAATATCTGGCAATGTCTGGAGACATTTTTGGTTGTCACAGGTGGAGATTAAGAGGAATGTTCTTGGCTTCTAGTGCGTGAAGGCCAAGGATGCTGCTAGACATCCTACAATGCACACAGCAGCTCCCACCCCAGAAACGACTGGACCCAAACGTTCATAGTACTGAGGCTCGCAAACTCGGGACTCGAGGGTGTTTTGGAGCCTCACTTAATGACTTTTTAAAAATTTTATTTTTATTTATTTATTTATTTGCACGGGGTCCTAGTTGCGGCAGGCGGGCTCCTTAGTTGTGGCTCACAGGCTCCTTAGTTGCAGCACGTGGGCTCCTTAGTTGTGGCATGCAAACTCTTGGTTGTGGCATGCATGTGGGATCTAGTTCCCTGAGCAGGGAACGAACCCGGGCCCCCTGCATTGGGAGTGCAGAATCTTATCCACTGCGCCACCAGGGAAGTCCCACTTCATGATTTTTTTAATGTAAGATATTATATATGCACAGACACATATACACATGTGCACAGGCATGCACTCTGTCTCTCTCTCTCTCTCTCTCTTACACACAGACGCATGCACACACAACACTGCCTCTGTACACAGGACGTGTGCTGTGGGACTGTGCCCTGAAAGCTGGTTTTAAAATGAATCTGCAGCATTTCCGCAGAGATTGTAATTTCCTGTGTGCTGCTGCATATGTCTCGTTGATGATGGTGGTGGTAGTGACATTAAGACCAAAGGGCCTCGTTTCTTCTTCCACTCAAGGGTGCAAAGTAGAGTTGATTTCATATTTTCAAAATGTAGTTTACAACATTCTAATTTTTAGCGTGGCACATTTCAACAAAATTTTCTTTTGCACACGTAAGTTGGTTATGTTGCACTGTTCTCCTATACAACTTCCTGGTCCAGAAGCAGAGATGGGTAAAGAGAGAGGGGCTCTTATGCGAACATACAGCTCCCTGTAAATATGGAGGAAGAATTGTATTGGCACATGCTAGTTTTTGGAAATGCTTGTGTTCCAAAATGTTTGTGGAGAGGACATGGGACATTTGTCCATGTTCAGCTTTGCCCGTGGAGGTGAAGAATGTGGATTCACGGTGCCCACATTTCATGAGCACGTGCTGTGCCAGGCGCTCGGCTGGCTTGGAGTCGTAGAGAACAAGCATACCGCTCCCCTTGAGAACTTTAGCTCTTTGGAGAGGCGGGCCTGGTGCCAGCGGCCCCCATTGCAGGGGGCAGAGCTGGGGTGAAGGTATGGGTGTTGCCGTGTGCCCTGAGAAGGACCTGCTGGACGAGTGGGTGCAAGGCCCTTAGGTGAGGGAGCAGGGCAGGTGTGTGAGGCCCCGAGTGGGCAGGGCCACGTCATGCAAAGCTGGGCCCAGCTTGCCGAGGGGGCCTCGACTGTGCCTCCATTTGGGGCTGTGAATCTCATGGTTGTATTTCTCTTGGCTGTGAGGTCACGTGCTTCTGGTTTGGGTGTTTTAGGAAAAAGAGAGTGGAGGCATTTAGGGACTGGGCTGACCCCATAGCCTTTGAGGAAGGAAGATGCCATGGCCTTTCTGTGCGGTGGACGAGGGGCCGGTCTAGGACTCTGCTGCCGCATAGCTGTGTGATCCTGTGAAAATCATCTGGCCTCGGTCTGTATATCTGTGATGTGGGGATTGTAGTCCGTGGGAGGATTAGATAGGGTTAAGACTCAAGAGTTTGTGTGCCTTCCAAGGCAGGCTCCCGCGAGTAGGAGCTGGCCGGGCTTGCCTCCACTTCTGGGGCTCCAGCCTGAACTGTGAAGTTCACAAGGCGGAGCCCACCTCTGCCCGCTCCCTTGACCACAGTTCTGTACAGATGGTGAGGTGGAGGCCAGAGGCCACCAGAAACAGGCAGAAATGTGTGGATTGGCCTAAAGCAAAGAAAGGCTACTACCACCACCGGTCAACGTTGTAAAAATGAACACTGCTGTTTCCAATCTCTGTTCCCGCCGCTGTGCCTTACTCTTGTGTCATGTTTCATAGACTCCAGGTTCTTTTCACATTTCTCAAGTTGGTCCTTGGTACTTGTGGTAGGCAGAGTCATGGCCCTCGAAGGACGTCCCAGGCCTGATGCTGGAGCCTGTGAACGTGTGACCTCACACGGCAAAAGGGACTTTGCAGATGTGATTTCAGGATCTGCAGGTGGGGACATGATCCTCCTGAGCCCAGAGTCGTCACCACAGAGGTACGTCGGAGTGGACGAAGAGGGGGTGAGCATCAGAGGGGATGTGCCCAGTGAAGCACAGGCTGGAGTGATGTGGGCCCATGTGCCAAGGAAGGCGGGCGGCCTCCGGAAGCTGCACAAGGTCAGGACCCAGCTTCTCCCCTCCCTGGTGCCTCTAGAAGGAGCACAGCCCTGTGACCCACTGTTGACACCTGACCTCCAGAGTGTAACACAGTCAGTCTGCGTTGCTTAAAGCTGCTGAGTGTGTGGTCTTTTGCTACAACAGCCATAGCATACTAAGATAGGGGACACACCCGTCTAGGTGCTCCAGTCAGGAGTTTCATACGCAGGGTCGAAGGGGTTCAGCTAGCAAGTGGTAGGAGGTCAGGGTCCAGGACTTTGCTTCCTCCTCTTGCAGTGAGACATACAGCCTGGCGGTGTTTGCTGTCGCCATCTTCCTAGATCCTGTTTCTGCCCAGTGTGACGTGTGCTGCCAAGATTGACCAGATTTGACCATGTTCTTTTGCAGAACCTGGGAAAAATAATAGCCCTACAAAATTCTGATTTTATAATGATGGTTCAGTCCGACATGGAAGAGTACTTTCACAGAAATGAGCTGACATTAAAGTGTGTGAGTTCCATACGTCTTTTTTTTTTTTTTTTTTCTAAGCAGGGCTGAAATTTACGCCATCTGGAAAAAACCCAACAAGAGGTTTATTACCTACTGGGCAATTTAAAAATATATAATTTACTGTCATTCTTGAAGCTTTTGTCATGTATGACACCAGAAAATTGGATTTCTTAATCCACTTATACTGAATTTAAAATCCACTTAAACTAGGGCTTCAGGTGTTACGATTCTTGAGTCCTAATAAGCGGATATTCTAGTGAGTTTCATCTTCTGGATTCTGTTGTGACTATAAGAAGAAATGTTTTACGTGTTCAGTTTTCATCTCAAACCGGCTGAAAATCATGTTATGTATAAATATGAGTTGATGGAATAAAACTTATTGTTCAGGTGTAATTTGAATGAGAAAGCCTATCTATAGGCCTCTTACCAACTTAAATTATGCAATTAGGCATTTGACATTAGAGGCAGTGAGCTTATTTAAATCCTTTGTAACAGAACAAATAAAGAGGTTTCATTTTTTAAAAAAATTGGAAGTTGTCTCTAGATTTTAGATTGTATGATAACAATGTAACTGTATGTTTTGTTGTACATTTGTGCACATATACATAGCTAATCTTTGCTTTAAGGATCTCAGAGAGGTTTTTTTAAAAAACAGCTTTATTGAGGCATAATTGACATACCACAATTCACCTGTTGTAAATGTTCAATTCAGTGATCTTTAGTAAATTTACAGAGTTGTGCAGCCATCGCCACAATACAATTTTAGAACATTTATCACCTAAAAAGAATCCCTGTGCCCGTTGGCACTACTCCCCTACCCATGAAGCCCCTGGCAACACAGTCTGTTTTGTGTCTCTATGGATTTGCCTGTTCTGGACATTTCAAACAAGTAGAATCATATAATATGTGTCTTTTGTGTCTGACCTTTCATTTAGCATACTGCTTTCTTAAATTTATTTATTTTTAGCTGCGTTGGGTCTTCGTTGCTGCACGTGGGCTCTCTCTAGTCGCGGCGAACGGGGGCTACTCTTCGTTGCGGGGCGTGGGCTTCTCCTTGCGGTGGCTTCTCTTGTTGCGGAGCATGGGCTCTAGGTGCGTGGGCTTCAGTAGTGGCACGTGGGCTCAGTAGTTGTGGCGCACAGGCTCAGTAGTTGTGGTGCACGGGCTCAGTTGCTCCACAGCATGTGGGATCTTCCCAGACCAGGGCTCGAACCCGTGTCCCCTGCATCAGAAGGCGGATTCTTAACCACTGCGCCACCCGGGGAGTCCTTAGTATACTGCTTTCAGCGTTCATTCATGTTGTTGTGTGAGTCAGCACTTCACTCTTTTTTTATTGTTGAATGATATTCTGTTGTTATGAATAGACCACATTTTGCTTATTCACTCATCAGTTGGTGGGTGTGTGGGCCGTTTCCACTTTTTGGCTCTTATGAATGAGCTGCTGTGACCATTGTTCATAGGTTTTTGTGTGGACGTCTGTCTTCATTTCTTTTGCGTCTATTCCTCAGGGTGGAATTGCCGGGCCATACGGTCACTCCATGTGTAACTTTCTGAGGGACAGCCAGACTGTTCTCCAAAGTGGCAGTGTCATTGTATGTTCCTCCCCACGATGTGTGAGCGTTCCAGTTCCTCCACATCCTCACCAGCACTTGTCATCATCTCTCAAAGAACTTCCTCAACCTCAGTTGTAAGGCCCACAGCGTCGCTTGTTGAGTAGGAAATGAGGGGTTTTCATCGCCTGCTTTAAAGATCACGAGTTCCTTGAAGAAAGGAGCTGAGCGGATCTTCTGTGTCTCTATAGGGTAATGAGCATCTCATAAAGCTTGGTCTGAGCAGATGGGAGAGCAGAGGAATTAACGAGTGATGCCCAAGAGAGGAAGAAACGGTGGCACTGACACCACCACCACCCCCACACCCGCCCAGAGGCCGCAGAGACTCAGGGCTCCTCGGGCACAAAGGATGAGTCAGGACGGGCGAGTCCATTCCCAAAGCCCCTGCAACAAGACTCGCTTGGACTCTAAAAGGACGGGCTGAGGGGTGAAACACTGGGAAGGAGAGTGCAGGTTTTCAGAACAGAATCCTCATCAGGAAATAGACAGCACGGCCATAGGACACGAAACCTGGCACTGCGGGGGAGTTGGGGCCAGATGCTGAGGAAGTGAGGCCCCGACAGGGGTGAGGTGAGCGAGCCCCCTTGGAGAGGCATGAAACTTAAGGAGGTGCTCACTCTCGGGGTCCCCACTCACCTCCCCCTCATCCCACCCCGAGTGACTGAAGTCCTCCCTGCAGCCAGCATTGATGCTGCAGCTTCTCAAGCAGCTATAGAGACCACAGATGGATTGCACTGTACGTTCCCTGACGCCCAGATTATAATCCCTCTTAAAGGGGTTATAGCACAGAGGGAACTGGTATTCAGCAAGCAGGAGGCTGTATTTGGTTCCTGTGGTTCCTGGAACAAATGACCACAAACGTAGGGGCTTAAGATGACGTACGTTTAGTACTTCACGGTTCTGGAGGTCACAAGTCCAACACGGCTCTCCCTGGACTAAAATTGAGGTGTCTGCAGGGACACTTATTTTCTGGAGGCTCTAGGGGAAATATTTGTTTTGTTTTGTTTTCAGTTGCCTCTTGCAGCTTCCAGAAGCCGCCTGTGTTCCTTGGCTCCTGGCCCCTTCCTTACTCCCTCTTCAGAGCCAGCCATGGCTGAGTCTTTCTCACATTGCATTGCTTGGACGTTGGCTGTCCTGAAACCCTCTTCCCCACTAAAAGGACTCCCCTGATTACTTTGGGCCACCTGTGTAATCCAGGATAACTTTTTTTTTTAGGGTTAGATTAGCAACCTGAATTCCATCTGCACTGTTAACTCCCCCGCTCCAGGGAACCTGCCATATTCACAGGTTCTGGGGATTAGGATGGGCACAACTTGGGTGCGGAGGGGTGACTCTGCTACCATAGATGGCATCGGTTACAGTAGTTTAACAATTTATTCTTGACCTGGTATTAGTCCCTACCGCCTGCTTTTCTGCTTTTCTGTTGTAGGAACCAGGGGTTCAGTCAGGAACTGCAAGGAGTGAGTTGGGTGTTTTCCGGAGCAGTGATGTTTTCCATTATGTATTTTGAGTGATGAGTTCCTAAACCTTTGGTTTAGGAAGATGTATGTGTGGCTTTGCAGGGGGAAAGATGAGGCAGGGGGAAGTTGTATGCAACAAGTTGTATGCAGCTGGATTGCTCTGGACCCATTCACTTGGATAACTGTGGCCATGACATGAGCCAGTGGAGGAGAGGGTTATAGAAACAGTAATGCCAGATGTCCCCGAGAAGTGGGAAGGATGAGGCCTGGTCATTACACTTGTTGGCTGTGTGGAAGGAGTGGATTATTTCAAGACAGCAGAGTAGGAAGCTTCCTTTGACAATTCACGTGGTTCTGACCGAGGGCCGCTTCCACCACCTTTGCTGTGTTAGGCTCTCCAGATTTAATAACTTCCTTCTTCTTTATGCAGAAACCCATGTCTGGGACCTTAGCATTCCTAGCTTGTTGTTCTGGAACCTAGGCCATCTTGGTTGTTGAGTCGAGCGGCCATATAATTTATTGTCCAAATTGGGGCACTTCTGAGAGGGAAAGGCAGCACTGTTAATAATTACCTTGGGACGGCGGGGATCAACCAGGATCGTCTCAAGAAGAAAGACAGGTGAATATCTTGCTGTGAAATAAAGGTCATGGTTAGCTCACGATGTTTTTCCTGAAGTTCTCAACTCAAATTTGTGGAAAAGTTTTAATGCCACATATTTTGTAATTATTTCTCAGGAAGCTTGGAAATTTGTTCACACACATACCAGGCATGGTTCACGTGTCGTGTGTGCTGCTATTCTGCAAATACCTTTAGACCCTATTGTGATTAACAGAACCATAAACAATTTCAAAGGCACCTTGGAATTAACTGCCATTATGTAGTCTTGCTATTAGGTGTTTTCCCTTAAACATTAGGTAATAAAATGCAGCTTTGTTTTTTAATTTTTAAAAAATTTTTGGCTGCGTTGGGTCTTCGTTGCTGTGTGCGGGCTTTCTCTAGTTGCGGCGGGCTTTCTCGTTGTGGCAAGCAGAGGCTACTCTTCATTGCGGTGCGCGGGCTTCTCATTGCGGTGGCTTCTCTTGTTGAGGAGCACGGGGTCTAGCCGCATGGGCTTCAGTAGTTGGGGCACGCGGGCTTCAGTAGTTGTGGCTCGCGGGCTCTAGAGCGCAGGCTCAGTAGTTGTGGCACACGGGCTTAGTTACTCCGCGGCATGTGGGATCTTCCCGGACCAGGGCTTGAACCCGTGTTCCCTACCTTGGCAGGCGGATTCTCAACCACTGAGCCACCAGGGAAGCCCCAGCTTTCTTTTTTTTAGTGTAGGTAGTTCGCAAAAGTTTTTGACACTTACAAAATGTTTCTCCTTGTTTTATTGGGGCATCGCTTACAATACCAAGCAATTGAACGCAGTGGTGAAAATCACAGTATGATCTAGCCCATACAGTCGGTTACTAGGCAACCATTAGAAGCAATACTGTAGAAGTGGTATATTTATTGGCACCAAAATGTGTTTACGATATACTGTAATGTGTTTCTGCGACCCCAGGAGACCCGCCCCCCAGTTGGGACTTGGAGCACTTCTAAGACGTAGCCTTGGAGTAAACTGGGCTGTGCGGAGATCTACATGCTGCTACCATATTGTTACCCACTTGTAAATTTGATTTACTGAGCTGTGCTTTGGTGCTGTATGGTTATCTAACACTGAGGGTTATTTTAAAAGTGACCCAGTGAAAATCTGGTGGACAGCAGTTACTGAGGGTAGAGTTCTACCGAGTCCACAGTTTCCTCTCTGGGACCCATGGGAGAAATTTTATATGTGTATCAAACTCTAGAGGCTGTGTTTTTGATATTTGTATCTCCTTCATTTTTTGGATACTGTGAATCAAGCATCTAATTATATTTGTTTCTTTGAATCGATGTCTAGGAAACTCAGAATCTGATTTATATAGTTCCCTTCCAACTGATGTCAAGTTGTGTCTGATGGCAAACTTTGGGTCCTGTCTTCACCTTTCAGCTTTATCTCATTTTTTCGTGCCATTACCTTCTGTTTGCCCTGATTTACCCGGTTAATTATGTTACTTTTGCTATTTTGTGCGTGTGTGTGTTTGGGACCCACCTCAAATCATTTTCTTCCTTTCTTTTCCCAGGTGGGAAATTATTAGGTATTTTAGGGAATGAGAGAGTGCTGTGTCTTCTTGGAAGTTGCCGGCTTACAGTGGCTTTTGAGTTCTGATGCGCTAGCAGCATGTTATTTTAATGTAGCTGCTTGAATGTGTGCTGTTGAAGTCCGTCGGGGCAAAGTGTATGTCTAAATTTAGTACGATGAGGACTGAGTCAAAAGCAGCTGGTGAGCAGACCCTAGTTAAACTTTCTAGGCCTTTCAAGTGTGAAAATTAAAGTCCTTTAGAAACCAATCTATGAAAGAAAGATTCATAACAATTAACATAAGTCCTGAATCATTTAATTTTACTGGGGAAAAAAAGCCATTAAAAAATAAATTCCTGGGCTTAAAGGTACATTGAATGGAGCGGAAATTCTTTTTCAGTCTCCACAAGAGTGGTAGAGCACTTTCCTCTAAACTCCATTGAAAACTGGGCCTCAGAGCCTTGATTATGCTTCATAACTTTAGTTGAAAAGCAGGAAATGAAATCAAGGTTATTGAACTAAAAGTTCTTATGGGTCTCCCGCTAAACAAGTATAAAGAATTAGTGCAGGGCTTTCCTGGTGGCGCAGTGGTTGAGAATCTGCCTGCCAATGCAGGGGAAACGGGTTCGAGCCCTGGTCCGGGAAGATCCCATATGCCGCGGAGCAACTGAGCCCGTGAGCCACAATTACTGAGCCTGCGCATCTGGAGCCTGTGCTCCGCAACAAGAGAGGCCGCGATAATGAGAGGCCCGCGCACCGTGATGAAGAGTGGCCCCCACTTGCCGCAACTAGAGAAAGCCCTCGCACAGAAACGAAGACCCAACACAGCCATAAATAATAAATAAATAAATTAAAAAAAAAAAAAGAATTAGTGCAGGAAGAATAGCTATTTTTCGAGTTTATGAGAAGGAAAGATTTGGAGTGACTTTTCTGGATCAGTTCAGGGCCTTGGCTATTCCCCGTTAATAACAGCCCGTAGTAATGGCCTCTGGTTAATTGCTTTGATGGGCCAGGAGCTGTGCTGTGTATTTCACAATCAAGGTCTCTATTCCTCCCGACCGTCGTGTAACGTAGGCGTCCTTCGTCCCGTTTTTAGAGGGAGAGGGAACTAGGAGGCTCACAGGTTCTTGTCTGGGGCCACACGTACACTTGGTGACGAGGCTGTAAGCTGATTCCGGAATGTGTGGACCACAGTGGTGAAAGGAGTTTTCTCCAATGCTTAGGTGGTGGTCTCTCTGTGCCAGGGAGGGTTCTCTGTCCTTTCTGTGCGTGTGCATGGTGGGGTCCACCCCTGATGTTGTTGTGAGGGTTCCGTCATTACCTGTCCCCTTTGTGCAGACGTGGAACTGCAGGCGAGGGGAAGCCTGGCCCAAGGATGCGTGCAGCCGGCCGGGGGTGGGTTGTCACAGCCCTTCTGGCCCCAGCTACCCCACTCCAGTTGCCAGGCCAACTGCATCCTGGATAGAATAACAGGACATGTCCGTATCACAACCAGAAGAGCTGCTAAGGCCGAGCTGCGTCTCGGTTCTCACGTTCATTATGGGACCCGAGGGGTGTGCCTGGAAGAAATGCCTCTGGCAGCAAGGCGTGGGGTCAGTGGGGCGCTTGCAGACAGGGTGAGAAGGGCAGGTGACTTGGAGATGCTACCAGCGATACAGTTCTCAGGGTCGAACGCATGGGTTCTCGCAAAGGCGCGAGGCTGGGGAACGTGAAACCAGCTAGGAGAGCTTGTTAACAGCCGGGGCAAAAGATTGGGGCCCGGGGGTGAGGCATGGCAGGGCCAGACAGAGTCTGTGGTGTGCTGAGGCAGCTGTAGACAGACTGGAGACATGTTTGTTAGCTGAACTGCCTGAGCTTGCTGGTGATGGAGAAACCCTCAGTTTCAGCCTCAGGTGTGGCCACCTGAAACGTCTCCAGACATCTCTTGGGGACCGCAGTCACCCCCAGCTGGGAGCCACTGGTCTAAAGACTTGGGGGCAGGACTGACCCTCAGTGCAAACTGAAACAGAATTCCTAGTGACCCACCACCTCCCAGTCGTTAATTTGACAAATAAAAAAATTTTTTTCCCACTTTTGGAAAAGGCTGGGGTTTAAGTCATTTTGAGGGCATCTTGTTTCCAAAGGGGGAAGGATCAGAGAGTTGCATAATTTTGGTCTCTGCCTTATGAGTGTTCTTGAGCTTCTTTCAGTATAGTGAAACTCTAGTGTATTTGTGTGAGAGTGTTGGGTGTTTTGGTTTTAGTTTAAAATTTTTATTTTTACTTAGGACATCTTTCTGATGTCCTTAAATAGGGAGGTGACACTTGAAGAAGCACTTTGGTTTGTGAATAGGAAGATGTGTTTGTGTGCCTGTTTGTGTGTGTGTGTGCACGTGTGTTTTAATACTCTGTTCTTGAATTAGCTGGTCATTGCCATTGGTGTCCTAGATTTTGAGGTATTTAGGTAAGCACAGAATTGAATTTGTTTTCCCAAAGGGATTTGCTTGCTGTGTTGCTAAATGAAATTGAGGACGGTACACTTGACCTTTCCAGGTGAGGGGTGGGAGAGTAGGATGTGTTTGCAAATCATAGAAACTGAAACATGAACACCGGGACCATATGGCGTTCAGAAACTTCTATGATAATTTCAGTGACTAAATAACGTGCTTGACAATTACATTTAAAAGTACACTTAGTGCTCATTGCAAAATGTGGAGAGAGTGCTTTGGGAGTTGAGGAAGAGATTAATTGGCATTCTCTTCTACCCCATGGTACCCTCATTGTGTCATCTATAGACCAGAAACTGATGTGTCACCTGAAGATTATATCGATAGTTTGGTGTTATATCTGTGGGGAGCGATTCAGATTGCTGTTGGTTGACAATTTGCTGAATAAGAAAGATCATGCTTTCCTAATACTTTATTTATTTTTTAATAAATTTATTTATTTTTGGCTGCGTTGGGTCTTCTTTGCTGCGCGCGGGCTTTCTCTAGTTGCGGCGAGTGGGGGCTACTGTTCGTTGCGGTGTGCGGGCTTCTCATTGCAGTGGCTTCTCTCGCTGAGGACGGAGCACGGGCTCTAGAGCTCAGGCTTAAGTAGTTGTGGCTCACGGGCTCTAGAGCGCAGGCTCAGTAGTTGTGGCGCACGGGCTTAGTTGCTCCGTGGCATATGGCATCTTCCTGGACCAGGGCTCGAATCCGTGTCCCCTGCATTGGCAGGCGGATTCTTAACCGCTGAGCCACCAGGGAAGTCCCTATCCTAATACTTTAATGTATCATCTTTAAATGTTGTGATTCTTTTTCTCTCACTAAATAAAATTTCATGCCACTGAATAAAATTTAACGCTTACAAACAAATATTGTGCGACTGATAGCTTATTAAAGTTTTTCGTGTTTTTGTTTCCGTTGATATTAGCTCTGGATGGATTATATAGTTGTAAGCCCAATTGGGTCATGTTATGTTACCTCTCTCATACCAGATTTTCATGTGACAAGTCCTGTCTTGGTCTTTGTATATGGGATTTATTTGGCATATCATGGTGTGAGTTGGGAAAGTGCTTTGCATTCGTCACGTGTGACATGTATATGGTTGAATCTGCTGTCGTGGGGTGATGGGTAAATGATACACATGTCTATATATATGTGCTCATATACATCAATGCATGCTCACAATACTGATTTTGCCAATTCTACAAGCGTTAAATACTTGTTATTAGTGTCATAATGCTTTAAAGAAGAAATCAAGTTTATATGTGTCTTGGTTAGTGTCTCTGTTTCTCCTCATTTGAATAACTCATACTTTTACACTGAACTTGTAAAACCTGCAAGCATAATAAAATGTCATTTTGCAGGAACGAATGGATATTAAATGACTTACCTGAAGAGTATATGAAGAAAATATGTTTCCCCATTGATTCTTAAATTAAAAATGAATGATGTTTCCTGACTATTTATTTCCCTGTACCTACAGTGCTACGTTTGTTTTTCTTCAGAGATTAAAAAAGAAGAGTGACTTTCTTTTGGTTGGGATCCTGCTGTTTGTTTTGAATGCACAGCTAGGGCATGCCGGCTGTATTCTGTACTCAGCCATAATAAAGTGGTTCTCAGTGATTCTGATGAAACAAGAGGCTGGTTGGCTTTGTGGCAGGTGCATAGGACTTGTGCAGTTTGGTTTTGTTCTGTTTTCTGTCTTGGTTGTTGCTAATAGATAGATGACAGTTTACGATATTTGTGACATTTGTTGAATGAGTAAGCGAATGAATGAATGCACAGAGAAGGCCTTGCGTGCTGTTCTAGTTTCTCTCCCCTGGAGCGTCCACTATGCAGAAGCAGTGTTTCTTGCCAAAGCATATGTAGAGAGCCGTGTTCTACACCCAAGTGTGATGGGGTGAGGGCTCCCTGACTGCCGTCATGAGGTGGCATTCAAAGAAGTTGCCATTAGCAACCTACCAGTTGTCCCTTGTGTTTTATTATTTTTTATGTTTCGCTGCTATTTTCTGCTATGATGTTGTGAGTACGGTACAAATTTCTGTTTTGTGAGGGACCTTCCTATCTCACCTCAGATGAAAGAGGGCCCTCGGTTGCCCTGTTTACACACTGGGTGTAATAAAATCCAGTCTTAGGTGCAGAGGGATGCTTCTGCTTGTGTGATATCATTCTAAAAGGTCCTCAAGTTCTTAACGAGGAAGGAGGCCCTAAGGAATTAAATCACAGAACCTTATATTGGAAATAGTAACGGCGGGGATTTAGAAATTGCTCTCAATTTTTTCTTCTGAACTCGTGTTTAATATCATCTCAGGGTGGGTGCTAACGGCACTGATCTTCCATTGCTGTCTTTTTTTCCTCTTTAGATTTGGGCTGTCACATATGGTAGCCACTGGCCACGTGTGGCTCTTTAAATTAAATTAATTAAAATTAAATTCAATTTAAAAGTCAGGCCCTCAGTTGTACTGGCCACATTTCAAGTGCTCAGTAGTCACATGTGGCTAAATGAATACCTTACTAGATAACGAAGGTACAGTGCAGAAAGCTTTATCAGATGAGAGATGGTTAGTTAGCTTTTTGCCTAACAGGTATTCCAGGAAAGAGAGGGAGGGGAAAATACCTCAAGTCTGAAGAAGAGAGAAATTTCAAACCAAGTGACTAGAACAGTGAATAAAAATTCAGCACATCAAAAAAATTACTACATGAAGGCTCATCATCATGTCATTTTAGAAAATCAGGGATAAAGGCAGTATCTAAGCACTTTCTAGATTTAAAAAAAAGTCATAGGAAGGATTTTGAATCAGAATGACATCATGTTTCTTAAATTAGAAAACAGACTGAGCTTTGAATTCTATGAAAATTTATTTTCACTCAGAATTTTGAAGTCATTCCCTCACTGGTTGTTAATTAAGAGTAGCATAAAGTTGTTTGTCCATGTTCAGGATATCAGTATAATTTAGATTTCATACATCACTTCTCAGGAAGCTACTAGAGAATGTGTCCCATCAGAATGAGAGAGTAAACCAAGAAAGGGGAAGATTTGGGGTCCTGGAAACAGAAAGAGGCAGAAGGAATTCTCAGGATGCTGGTGTGATCTCGGGGCATCTGCTCTGAGCCGACCCACCTCTGACGAGTACAGACTGGAGCAGAGACCAGAGGAAGGTCTGGTGTGTATATATTTGGGGAGAGGGGGTGGGGGTGAGGGCAGGATAGACATGGAACTGTGACAGATTATCCGAGTTAAAAATTGAAAGGTTGTGGAGGGTGTTGGAGGAATTATCAAAGAAAATAAAAACAGAGGCAAGCAATAATCCCAGGAAAATTTAAGAGTTGCATAAGAAAGGAATCATAATCACACTATACTGCTTGCTCAGCGGTACCGATTCCATTGTCAAAATAATACGTGTGCAGTCTAGATTTAACCCCCCAAATGTTATACTGTTGGGGAAACATGGGAGGGTAAGTCCAGGATTGGTGATGGGAATTTTAAAAACCAAAAATCCTCTTCCATGTGTGAGAAAATCAAGTTAAGTGGTATCTGACGTTGATAGGATATATTATAAGCAGCTTACTTAGAAACATGGAAGTCCATACTAGGGAGCACTGCCAATAACAGAAACAGTTGTAAGGTTTGAAAGTGGTTGCTCTGTGAAGTAGAATTGAGGATAGATGGTGCTGGAAAGCTTGCCGTGAAAAAGGAGGAGTGTTTTGCCTCCCCTGTGTGCGTGTACTACTTTGAAAAGAATAAAAGTGGTTTGGAAAATGAAAGTACACAGTATATATACCTTGGGCAGAATTATAGAAGTCTTAGTATGGTTCAGATTTGGGGTTCTCCACCTTGGTGATATTGACATTTGATCCAAATAATTCTTTGTGGAGGAGGCTCTATGCAGTGTGCTGTGGGATGTTTCACAGCCTCCCTGGCCTCACCAGATGCCAGTAGCATTCTTCCCCGGAGTCCTGGCAACTAAAAATGTTTCCACACGTTGCCCCGTGTCCCAGGGTTGGGGCCGGGGGTGGGGCGAAATCAGCGCCATTGGAGAAGCACCGATTTAAAGGATTTAAAATCTGGTATGGAATGAATCATCTCAATATATAAAAACGCTGGTCAGCACAGTATGGGCAATGCAGGAAACAGCAGCCTCATCACGCAGAGCTTGAACCCCACATGGAGCAAATGAAGTGGTTTGGAATTCTCTGGCACCGTGAACCGCCGCCGCCCACCCCTGCCTTTGGGACCAGAATGTGTCTTAGCCCCTGGCTCTTGGCCCGGTTAATTCAGGGCTCACTAAAAAAAGAAAAGGACTCAGGAGGAAACCGCGGCTCCTCTGTCATGCACCGTGGCTTCGGAAAACATATTTTAGATTTTTCACATTATTTTCAGGGTGATACAACTGAATTTCTCCAGAGTGGAAATGTTAATCATTATGGCAACTTCGGGGGAAAAAAATGCGCGCTTTGGATATATTTCTCTGCTCAGTTGGCTGCAGGACGAGATACATTCCTCCTACCTCCACTCCCTCCCTCCCTCCCTCCCCCCTCCCTCCCCCCCTCCCCCAACAATTCTTTTGCAAGTTCTTGGTTCAGTTCCTTGCAAGGTGTTTTCCCTTAGAATTTACAAAGGAAGTCAACAGGAAAACGGTTCCTCAGATTTTTTTTTTGATGTGGATGAAACCTCATAAATAATTTAATACCCTCATTTCACAGCTGAACAGTCTCTGGTTCAGAGAGAGTTTCTTAATTAGGAGCAAAGTGAGGCCTGTAACTCTGCTCTTTTTTTTTTTTTTTTTTAACGTTTTCATTTAAACAAATAAAATGCATGTGCACAGTAATGCTGTGGAAGGGAGACAGAACAGGGCAGTGAAAGGGATCAGGCCTCTGGCGTGTTTTGTCAGCACCTCCATACAGTTCAGCGTTCTGAGCATGATCTGCCAGAAGCGTGTGCCCTTCCTTGTCAGCTTAGACAAAATGAAGGAAAAAAAAAAAGAAGCCAGAAGCTCACGAGGGGCTCCTGAACTCCAATTCCTGATGGTCCAGACAGAGCCCCTTTGGGGGGTAGGGGGTCTAGGATGACTCAGGAGCAAGTCAGGAAGGGAAGGCTCTGGTCCCCCCGTCTCCCAGCTCTTGTTGGGGCAGTCCTGGAGCCAGCATGCAAAACCACTGCAGCTGTCCTCACACTGGTGGCCCAAAGAGTGACGTTGGTCCGTACCGTTCGGGCGACGCCTTCCTCCCTCTGCTGGATTGAGGCAGCCGCGTTCTCTCCACCGACTGGCCCTCCGGTACTCTGCTTGCTGTCAGCATCCTCATTCCTGAGTACCATGATAGCGAGAGCATCCCCCGATATTTTGGGAAACTTCCGTGCCTTCCTCTTGCTCCCATTCGTTGCTTCCAGTACCGCTCAAGCAGTAGCCCCTTCCTCTTCTACCTTGCCTGACTTCTTGCGCCAACAAGTGCCACCTCCTCCATGAAGCCTCTCTAGATTTCTTCCATGCGGAGAAGACGGCGTGCATGAGTCCTGGTCATCCTGTCAGCCGCGGTCCTCCTTGTCCTCCATCTCAGTAGCAGTTGTTTGCTGGTCTTTGCCTGATTTTTGAGAGACGGCTGTCACTAGAAGCCAAGAACGCCACACATTTTGGATTTCCTCCTACCTTGCTGTACTCTCCTCTGTCTCATTGGCCAGGTCCTTCATCTCAGGGTTCAGTGGTCAGTATATATAATATATGTAATATATATATAATGGACTATATTATATATATAATGGATTATATAATGTATAGTTGATTATATACTATATATGTAGTCAATTATATATATCACATATATAATTGACTATATATATTACATATATAGTCAATTATATATATTATATATATAGTCGATTATATATGTATAATCTATTCTTTTTCAGATTCTTTTCCATTATAGGTTATTACAAGATACTGAATATAGTTCCCTGTGCTATACAGTAGGTCCTTGTTCTTTATTTCATATATAGTAGTGTGTATCTGTTAATCCCAAACTCCTAATTTATCCCTCCCCCCCTTCTCCCTTGGGTAACCGTAAGTTTATTTTCTATGTCTGCGAGTCTGTCTCTGTTTTGTAAATAAGCTCATTTATATCATTTATTTACTTTTTATTTATTTATTTTTATTTATTTATTTATTTTTGCTGTGCTGCACGGCTTGTGGGATCTTAGTTCCCTGACCAGGGATTGAACCCAGGCCCTCGGCAGTGAAAGCTCGGGGTCCTAACCAATGGACTGCCAGGGAATTCCCTGTATCAGTTTTTTAGACGCCACATGTAAGTGATATCGTATGATATCACTTGTTTTTCTCGGTCTGACCTAACTTCACTTAGCATGACCATCTTGAGACCAGTGGTTCTCAACGGGGCGAGTATGCCCTCCAGGGGACGTGGGCAGTGTGGGTCAGTTTTGGTTGTCACCGCTTGGGAGGATGGGGGATTCCTATCGGTGTCTAGTGGGAAGAGCCTGGAATGCTGTTCAGTATCCTGCAGCGTAGAGGATAGCCCCACTGCAGACACAACGGTCTGATCTAAATGCCAGCAGTGCCGAGGATGAGAAATCCTGCATCAGATGCTTCCTTCCAGGCTCACAGCTTCAGAGGTCATGGTTACTGCCGGACTTAACTCTGTGACTGTGACCTGTCCCACTTGCTCAGACCTGTGTGTTTAACTACCTAGTTAACAGCCTGCTTGCAGAGCCAGTGGGCGTTTCAAAGTTCACACCTTAAAAGACTCTTGATTTCTCTTCCGCTCAGCCTTCGTGCATCCCGGGCAATGGCCCCACCGTCCAAATTTTGCTCAAGATCTGAACCTAGAAGTCGTCCTTGCTTCTTCCGTCCCCTCCCCAGCACGCCTCTGCCCTACCGGTGTGTCCTCCACATCGCACCCCCAGGACACCTCAGACTCTGTGCGTCCCTCTCCATCTCGTCTCTCATCTTCCCCACCTGCACTGTGTGAGCCACTGTGTTCCTCTGCTGAGCAAGAGCTGCTTCGGGTTTTGTTCTAAGAACGATGGGAGCCCCTGAAGGGTGTCGAAGTAGAAAGATGGTCACATTTTCTTTTGTCGTTCAGTCTGGTGCTGGGTGAAGAGAGGTCAAGAAGAAAGGATCAGAGTCCTTTGCAAGGGCTGCAGAGTCCTCTGTGATCCAGGAGGACTCACTTCTGCTGCCCAGTCCGCTGACCTTCCTCCCTGTCTCCCAGTCGCCAAGGTCGATCTCACCACGGGACGTTCGCACTTGCTGGCCACTCTCACTCCCATTCGAGGGCTCCCTCCTCGTAGAGCTCCATCCCAGCCCCCGGTGTAAACTCAGCTCCTTGTCCGCTGGTCCCTTGTCTCCCACTACCAGTTTGAGCGACATCACTTCTCTCCTGTTAAACGGTCTCGTTGTGAGTTTTCTGGCGAGTTTATCGTCACTGATCTCCCCTCACTGAGATCCCCCCAACCCCCCTTCTCACTGTCCGGCCGGGTAAGTGTCACATGACGGCAGACCTCAGGTGTCCCGGAAACCAGGGCCGCACTGAGCAGCGTTTCCGCTTTCCACAGGACTGGGCGTGTAGTTCTCAGTAAGCATGTGCTGAGTTGCGTTGAATCTAGAAATACCTGTGTTTTCACTTAGCGTCTTTTAGGATGCTAGAGAAAAATGAGAGATGGGTAGATGTTTCAGTGACTGGAATTCCCTGGGAACGTGATCACAGTCGGTTCTCAGATAGCGAGACTTCTGAACAGATTTGTGTGTGTGGACAGTCGCGTCGTGTGCTTTACCTAGAGACGTAAGCCTGCCGTTCACCTACGGTGGTGGTCCGCCATCTGACGCCGTTATTATTTCAGCTTCTTAAGACCTCCTATTTCAGAAGTCTGCCTGCTTCGGGAATGGTCGAGAATGTATTCGAGATGTCTTCGTTGATATGTTTTGCCTGACTTTGGGTATTTTTTTCATTGACAGGTAACTGAAGACAGAAAACAGGCCTAAAAATAAACCCTAGAAAGAAGAAGGGATTTGCCTGCATTTGGCTCTGAGTAAGTGGAATTGTAAAATGGATTTCTTTCTTATTCCATAATGAATATCCTGTCAACCCCTCCACGTTTTCTGGGCTTAAAAATTAACTATTACTGTATTGGCTGTACGCACCGGAAACAGTGATTTCCCAGGATTTCTTGTAGTAGGTGATCTGGTAACCAGAAAATGCTTTGTATCTGCGTCGGCACTTCATAGCAAGCTCCTGTGTTATTTAGCTTCTGGAAGTCAGGAACTTTAGGAGAGAGAAGTGGAGATGGTCGTTAAAGTGCGTGTGCTTTCGAGGCAAGCGTCGTTGCTGCTGGTTTTTCCCATGTGCGTTTCAGGTACTTAGTTTTCCTCAGATGGCTGATTTATAATAAACAGAGTTTTTTGACTCTTTTGCCTTTCACAGGCTCCCTTTGTCTTGTATGTGCCTCTCAGAATGTGTTTGGAAAATGACAGGCATCCACTGCTTGTGGACCAACCAGAATTTTCCATAAAAGCCTTGTTTGGTACCATTGTGAGGCAACGTGGCCTGTGCTCTAGGCCCCTGGGGAGGCGTTTTCCTTCTGTCTGAGCCCCACGTGGACTGTTGTGAGGGGTAGAGAGAACCCAGACTCACCGAGAACAGGGCCGTCTGGGTTCTGGAGTTGCCATCTTGGCTGCTGTATTTCACCCAGTTTACAGCGAGGCCCGATTCTCACCCACATCAAGAACATCCTTTTCAGACCACCTTTTATGAAAGTCTCCTATTTCTGGGATGACCATCCTTTGAATCTGTTACTTCTGGAGCATTGTGGAGTATACAAGGATGTGTGAGGTGTGTCTTGTGTTTTGGGGTAAGGGATTACAGGTGCTGGAAAGCCGTGGTGTGGATGGGCTGTGCCGTGGGTGGTGCAGACATCTCCTGCTGTGGGAATTCCTAGGAAGGGTCTATCAGCCTGTGCTGGAGCAGCTGAGGAAGGCTGGACCTTTCTCTTGAAAGGGACACTTGGGTTGGGTTCGGTGCTGCATGGGATTTCAATACGTACTGAAGAAAGGCGTTCTAGACGGGGACTCTGTGGGCAAAGGGGAGGAGTCAGGAATAAGAAAGCTTTTATTTTTTTTAGGGAAAAGTGGATAGGCCAGCCTGGTGGAATGCAAGGGACTGGGGGGAGGGGCAGAAAAGGTATAAGGAAGAGGCAAGGACTCTGAACTCGACCCTGTCTGCACAGTGCCTAAAGGAGACTGATTCTGATTCTCTTAGCATTAGAGCTGCCATGTTTGTGCACCAAAGGTGACCTTTAGAACCAGCCCCTACGGGTGAAGAAGGATGAGTATATCATGGCAAAATACTTCTGTAACACTTACTATGTGCCAGACACTGCCATAGTTTGGTTAACAACTTTATTGAGTCATAATTCACACAGCTGACAATTCACCCATCTGGAGTGCACATACAATTCAGTGGTTTTTAGTGTATTCACAGAGTTATGCAACCGTCACAGTTGATTTTAAAACATTTCATCACTCCCCAAAGAATCTCATACACGTTAGGAGTCACTCCCCATTCCCACCTCCCCCAGCCCCTGATCACCACCAGTCTACGGTCAGTGTCTGGGGATCTGCTCATTCTGGACATTTCATGTAAATGAAATAAATCATGTAATATGTGTGCTTTGTGACTGGTTTCTTTTTTACTTAGCATAATGTTTTCAAGTTTCTTTGTAGCATTCCTTTTGTTTGCCAAGTAACATTCTATTGTATGAATAGACCACATTTTGTTTATCTGTTCATGAATCAGACACCGTTATTTTTGAAGACTTCTATTTTGAAGTAACGTTGGACTCAAAAAGAGGCTGCAGAAATAGTACAGTGAAGTCTAGAGCACCTTCCTCCGCCTTCCCCGGCTGATAACATCTTACGTGAAGGTACTGCTTATGGAGAGTAGGAAACTGACATGGGCAGTGTTGACACAAATGCAGCCCTTATCTGGATTTTAGCAGTTCTTATGTGCGTGCGTGTGTGGGTGCATGCGGACAGTGTATGAAATACAATCACGTGTAGATTCGAGCAACCCCCATTGTAATCTGGTGCAGAACTCTTCCATCAGCACAAGGAAAGCTCCGTGTGCCCCGTCTGTATGGTCACCCTCTCCAGCTCCTGGCAACAACTGGCTTCTCCGTCTCTGTAATTTCATCCTTCAAGAATGTTCCATAAATGGACTCGTGCAACGTGCGGCCTTTTGAGACTGCCTTTAGTGACTTAGCCTCCAGCCCTTCAGATCCATCCCAGGTGTTGTGTATCATTACCAGCGCCTATGCCTAGTATTCCACAGTCTGGGTGCAGCAGTGTGTATTTATCCACTCATGTGTTGAAGGGCGTCTGGGATCTTCCTGGTTTGAGGCTACGACAAACAGAGCTGCTGTGAACACCCACGCACAGGTTTCGGTGTGAGCCAGATGCTGTTTTCAGGTCCCATTTATTCCTCATGCCGTCCGGCGAGGTCGGTGCCATTGTTGCCTCTATTGCCCAGAGAAGGATGCTATGGCACAGAGGAGCCCTGGGCCTCCCCAGGTCATGTGGGCAGTGCTGGAGCTGCCGAGTTCGGAAGATGCAGCGATGGCATTGGGCTTCCCCACCTTCAGGACGCTGCTCAGGAGAGAGTTCTGGCCCAGCTGATGCGGAGAGCAAGCCACCCCGCGTCCCCCGCCAAAGAGAAGAGTGCCAGCGTCAGGGCTGGGATCTGAGCCGTGCCGCTGGGGATGAATCCCTTTCGTGGACAGAAACAGACCCAGCTCGGAGGGAGCCAAGCCCGCTGTCCTGTTGAGCCGCATCCCCCTTTGGAGGCCTCTGTGTGTGATCGGGGAGGAGGGTCAGGCAGCTGGGAGCCCGGGGAAGCCCTGCAGGTGTTGTCAGCTTTTGGGGTGATGGAAGTCAAACCCGCGGTCCACGGGGCACGCATCCGTGTCATTGCTGCCGAGAGCCACCCGACTGCGCTCCCAGAGCTGCTGCCCACGCGCGTCTCCGGGAGCTGCCTTCAGAGGGGCTGCTTGCTTCCACCTGGAGTTCAGTCATCCAGGCGGCGAGAGGCTGAGCGGTGTCCTCTGTCACTGTTGTGGTAGTGCAAGGACAGAGGCAGGAGAGCAGGAGAGCCGCCCTGCTTCCATCACCCGCGCCTCTGGCCCATGTGGGAGGCTGGTGGGATCCTCTGAGCCTCGGTCTTCTTTTCTGTGCAGCGAGGAGGTTAATCCTGCTTCGTAGTGTTTCGGTACAGCGTGTGCAGCAGTGTCTTGAGTGCATCGAGTCAGCGCACATGCCTGTTCTTCCTCCTGCTCTTTTCCCACTTACCCTGCCTTAGTCACAGTCTGGAAGTGATGGAGAACCCCGGACTACACAGTGTTTGTTTTGGGGCTGCGTTCTGTGTGTGTGTGTGTGTGTGTGTGTGTGTGTGTGTGTGTGTGTGTGTGTGTGTGTGTGTGTGTGTGTGTGTGTGCGCGTGCGCGCGCGCACATGCGTGTTGCTTATTCTAAGCCTTCTGCTTTCTCATTGTTCTCTGCTGTTTTTTTTTTTTTTGGTAGGGGATTCCTAGTAACTGGGATGGTTGGCCAGTTCTCACCAATTCCTTTCTATTCATAAAATCCAAGAAGGGCTCAAATGAGCCAGGTAGCTGTCATTAAAAGGAGCCCTGACTGAGAGAAGTGGTTCCCTGGAGCTCAGAGAGAGTTTCCCGTTAGAATTAATTAGAAGTGGGCACAGAAACAAGGACAAAACAGTGTCTTTTGTGGATCTCATCTGGGTGGACCGTTGTGTTAAAGACCAAACCGGTTGCCGGGGTTTTCATACTAAGTTGGTGCAGGTGGCAGCCCGGGGAGGGGTGGGGTTTGTTCAGCAGGCCTGGGCTGCCATGGGCTAGAGTGGGGTGTTGCTCATTTGTCTTATCGAAAGCCATAAAGCGTCCCGGGTGCCCTCGGAACCATCGCCTGTTGATTTAAAGACATGAATTCCATGTGGTGGAACAATTGCATTTTCTGTGGTCTCCAGCTGATGAAACGTGCTTGATGAGGTGCTGTTGATAGTGTGATTCAGCCCTTCCTTCCTCCCTTCCGACCTTCGGTTCAGATTTATTCAGTGTACTGTTCTTTCAAACGACGTTTGTCTTCTTGAATGCCCAGAACACACAGGTCGAGCCCCACAGACACTCCCTCCCTCCATGTCATCAGGAAAACTGCTTTCCCCCGAGAAGCTGCTCCTTTCCTCTCGAACCCACGCAGGCTGGGCAAGGGCCGTCGGGAGCAGCCATGTCCCAACTGAGGGATTGAAAGTCTGGTGAACTTCTTCACGATGGAATCTGATGCAGATAGACATTACGTTCTGATTAATTAAATTCAAGAATAAGCTCTTGAAATTGGCTGTCAATTCTGGTTGTAAACTGGCCCGAAAATGGTGAGACGTTTCTTTCGTTTCTGACATCTGTTGCTACTTCTGGCTCTTGTACCAAATCAAAGTATGTTGTTTTTCTTAGTGTTTCCTTTTGGCTTTCCTTGTAAACATGGGTGGTTCCCAGAGATCTCTTTCTTGGTTATGGACAGTGGCTCTCAAGTGGGGGCAGTTTTTTACCCCCAGGGGACACTTGGCAAAGTCTAGAGACATATTTGATGGTCACGTTTGATTGATTTGATTGGGGGTGTGTGTGATACTGGTGTCAGTGGGTGCTGCCAAACATCCCACAATGGACGGGACAGTCTGCCGCACCCCGCCACACACCAGAGGATTATCTGGCCCCAGATGTCAGTAGTACGAGCTTGGCTGCTCTGGGGTTTGGCCCAAAACTTGGCACGTGTTGAACATCGCCCTCTGTCTTCTTTCACAGTAGTTCAGCGCCTGTTGGCATTGACTCTGAAGCACCATGGTCAGGAGTTTTTGATCCTCCTACGATGTCACGAATACGCAGTATGACTATACTTTTAGAAAAGTATATGCTTGCATTTCTGTTCCTAAATTATGTTCTCCTTTGCAGGAAGAAATGCATTTTTGACAGTGTGATCGTATGTATAAATTCATAGGCATCAATTCAGTTCAACTTCATTTAATTTATAGTCTGTTAAAGAGTTTGCATAATTTGGTTTTTTTTTTTATGGTCAGTGATAATTCTAAATCTTATTACTTAGAATAATTGCGGGGAATTTCCTGGCAGTCCAGTGGTTAGGACACTGCGCTTTCACTGCCCAGGGCCCAGGTTCGATCTCTGGTTGGGGAACGAAGATCCCACAAGGCATGCTGCACGGCCATCAGAAAAAAAAATTGTGGGATCCTCCAAGTTCCTACTTATTGATTGATTGATTGATTGGCTGTACGACGAGGCAGGCAGGATCTTAGTTCCCCGACCAGGGATCCAACCTGCGTTCCCTGCAGTGGAAGCTTGGAGTCTTAACCTCTGGACCACCAGGGAAGTCCCCAAGTTCCTACTTTTATAAGATACCTCTGTGCACAATTAGCAAATTTTTAAAGGAACCCCCGACATGAAAATAGTCCTCCGGAAGACTGTAACTGAAAGATCATGCCTTTACTTAATACCTATTTAAGTCAGATTTACAAGGGATTATTTTTTATAGTGATAATATGCGTAACATATAATTTACCATCCTAACCATTTTTTTCCCAATAGGTGACAGTTTTATTTCCCATCTTAACCATTTTTAAATGTACAGTTCAGTGTCGTTAAGTATGTTCACATTGTTGTGCAACCATCCACGTGCAGAACTTTTTTCATCTTCCCAAACTAACACTCTACACTCATTAAACAACTTTCTAGTCCCCTCTCCCGGCCCCTGGCACCCACTATTCTTCTTTATGTCTCTGAATTTGACTATTCTAAGGACCTCACATAAGTGGAATCATACAAGAGTTGTCCTTTCGTACCTGGTTAATTTCACCCAGTGAAATGTCTTCACAGTTCAGCGATGGTGTAGCATGTGTCAGAACCGTTTTCCTTTTTGTGGCTGAATAATGTTCCATTGTGTGTGTGCACCATAGTTTGTTTATCCTTTCCCCCATCGATGGATAGTTGAATGGTTTACAAAGAACTATTTTAAAGTTGGGTCCCTTTATGTCTGACTTGTGACCACTGTTTAGACATAGAAAGTGTTCCAGGTGGTGTGTGGGGAAATGACGAGGTACTCACATAGAACACTCCAGAATCTTCCTCATACTTTTCCTCAAGTGCCCTTAACACAATTCTCTGCTGATGTAGGAACTGTCTTCTGAGATGAGCTTATATGTTCATCCCACCTGCCTCGTTCCCGTCAGCTTCCGAAGGAGAGAGCAATAGAAGGAGTATTTTGATGGGTAGCAGAAGTGTTCAGAATGGCACCCTGTGCCAGCCCACGTCCCACCGTGCTCTCTTGCATTGAGGGCTCTTCCTCCTTAGCTTTTCACCAGAACCCCCTAATGGAGATGTGTGAATGTCCCCCGCTGCCCCTGAATATGTTTTCCTCTTTCCACCTCTTGTGCCTTTCCTTCTCTGCGAAAGTGTAAACTCTGGCTCTGGGTGTATAAACTTCTGAGACACTTTGCAATCAACATGATGAAGTCTTTATGTGAAAGAGTTCTTGATTATTCGGAAATGTGTCTGTAACTTAAGCATCATCTACTTAGCGCTCCTGTATTGGGATCTGATTTTGTCCTGACACGTTATTGCGGTACTTAATCCTAAAGCAACTGTTGTTTACTTGCAGGGGTGTCTTTTCAACTCTCATGAGCTTATAACTTTATTTACACAGAACAATTGAAATGAATTTCTTTGACATTTTGGTGCAAAGTAGGAAAACAGAATTCATGTTGTATCTGTTCTTTTGTTTCGCAGGTAAGGAGTGCCTTCTGAGTGCTGGGTGCTGAGAATGGAGCAGGATATTATTTTGCTAGGGGTGCCTGCCACACAAAGATTTGATCTGGTTTTTGGTCTGAGATGGAAATCGTAGGGTGCAGACTTGGAGGTTGATGTAAGCGCAATAGAAATAGTTGAAAATCTGTTACAAAATTTATATTATCTCTGGCAAGTTACCTTACTCAACAAAGTGCTCTCGTGGCATTTTTAAGTCTTTTAAAATACACAGACACCAGCTACCTTTTGTTTTTTCAAACTAAATAAGGCGCCGTTGTATGCTTTTTTTTTTTTTTTTTTGTAAACCTAAAGAAAAGCTTCATTTGAAAGGCAGATCCTCACAGCAGAAGGATTTTCTGGTTTATTTTATGTTGCTGATTAATTTGAAGTATGATTCAAGTTTTAACTTATAGTTTCTTTATTAAATTAATTACATTATTGGGTACGCATTTAGTCTTTATTTTTATGTTGCTGATTAATTTTAAGTGTGATTCACATTTTTTTCTTTGTTAAATTAATTACATTATTGGTTACTTTCATTCTTTCATTTACAAACCTAATCGGAGGCACTGCATTTGACAGTGATAAAGGGCTGGGTATTTCCTGACCTTTAATATTTTTCCATCCACTTTTTTTTAAAGTTTTTTTACATTAAATGTAAAGCTTTTTACATTTTTTACAGTAAATACATTAAAAAATGTATTTATTTAATTTATTTATTTTTGGCTGCGTTGGGTCTTCATTGCTGCACACAGGCTTTCTCTAGTTGCGGAGAGGGGGGGCAACTCTTTGTTGCTGTGCGCGGGTTTCACATTGTGGTGGCTTCTCTTGTTGCAGAGCACGGGCTCCAGGCACGCGGGCTTCAGTAGTTGTGGCTCTCGGGCTCAGTAGTTGTGGCTCGTGGGCTCTAGAGTGCAGGCTCAGTAGTTGTGGCTCACGGGCTCTAGAGCGCAGGCTCAGTAGTTGTGGCGCACGGGCTTAGTTGCTCCTCCCGTGGGATGCATGTGGGACCTTCCCGGACCAGGGCTTGAACCCGTGTCCCCTGCCTTGGCAGGCGGATTCTTAACTGCTGCGCCACCAGGGAAGACCTCCATCCACTTTGAAGGCATTTTTCTATGTGACCACATAGTGTTTGGTTTACAAAACGTATGTTCCTCTAAAACACCAAATCTAAGCTGCAAATGTGTTTTCAGCTGAGTCTTGTCACAGTGTTTACTGACATAGAATGTTGTCACTTTGCGTGCTGTAGCTATTTGTCTTTGTCAGTGGATGTAGGTAGAATATTAATCTTGTATGAAATTCAGATAAGCAGGGGGCAGATGGATTTATGGCGCTCGAAACCTGTAAACTCTGCAGCTGCGGTGAGTTCTTGAGCTGTGAATAAAGAAATTCTGGACTGTGGCTAGCAAGGGCTGGCGTGACCTGATGTGCCACAAAATACGTCACCCTGTCAGGGATCTGCTTCTTGCGACGTGTCTTCTCTGGTTTGGTCCTGATGCTGTGATGCTGCAGCCGTGCACTCCCTTTGAGAGGAGAGTGAGATGCCTCCTTCGTGTAGCAGCCCGGGCATGGGCAGAGCTGCTCCGCATCCCCGGGAGGCTTTGGGGTCCCAGTGGCTAAAGCAGGTTCTCGGGTCCATTTAGTCTCTGGAGGTTGAGGAGTGTCCGCACCACAGGCTCTGTGTCAGCCAGGTAGGGTGCACGCGAGGCTCGGCGAGCGGGCGCCCCTCCCGGCGTCACAGGACTTCATCGACAGGACTGCAGCACCTGCAGGACGAACAGAGTGGGGTGTACCGGGCCGTGCAGGGATTTTGGAAATGGCAGCCGAATTACTGCATTTTGGAATCGCTTTTGGAATCCCAGAGTCACGGCTGGGACAGACTTCCTGCCCCGTGTGTCCACTGTCCCCCAGCAAGAAAGAATGTTCCTTGGAGAAAGTGCAGAAACGACTGTGAAAATGTTCCCTTCTGTTGATACTGCAGAAGTGATTATCAAAAGTGAGTGTCCCCTGCGCCACACACACACACACACACACACACACTCTTCCCTAGAGTGGAAACATCCTCTGCTTGCTGACTGCATCCACTGTCTCAGAGAAGGAATGAGTTGTGTTAGTGCATTTGTGATTCATGGCCCAGGCTGGATGGCTTGTAGCCACTTCAGCCAGAGCCACTTTTTTCAGCAGCTTTATTGAGGTATGATTCACGTACCATCAAATTCACCCCCTTAAAGTGTATGATTTGATCGTGTTTAGGGTGTTCACAGAGCTGTACAGCCGTCACCACAGTCTAATTTTAGAGTATTTTCAGTACCCCCAAAAGAAAGCCCATACCCCTTAGCAGTCACTCCGCATTTCTTCCTCACTCTCCCCAGCCCCTGGCAACTGCAGATCTGCTTTCTGTCCCTGTGGATTTGCCTATTCTGGACTTTTCGCATAAATGGAATCATATGATACATGGCCTTTTGTGACTTATCTCTTCCACTTTGCATAACGTGTTCAAGATTTCGTGCGTGCCCTAGCATGTGTCAGTGCTTCATTCCTTTTTATAGACAAATGATACTATTTCATTGTAGGGATAGACCCTATTTTGTCCATCCATTCATCAGTTGATGGACATGGGTTGTTTCCACGGTTTGACCATGGGAATCATGCTACCGTGAACATTCCAGTACAGGGTTTTGTGTGGATGTGTGCAAAAGTAAGATCAAAATGACCCAGTGAACCGTTTGCTCTCAAAATATTGGATTGGCCAAAAAGATGTTAGATGTTCCGTAAGAGGTTACGGAAAACCCCGAACAAACTTTTTGGCCAACCCAATAATAAAGGGAGGTTTTTAAGATGAAAATGTACATTTTTTCAAGTTAAGGATTTTTAAGATAAGTATCCTTGTAAATGTGTTTTTGTCTTTTAGCACCCGCCCCGTCCCCCAGAGTATAGCACAACAGGGCTATTTGAAGTTTGGAAGGTGTTGCGTCCTTCCCTGGGTTGGGACAAGCCAGGGCACATGAGTGTGCTGTACCCAGGAATGCCTCGGACGCTGTGTGCCGCACACTTGGGCAGATGCCAGGCCTGCTGAAGGCGGTGCAGTATGCAAACAGGTTTGTAGATGGACCCGGAGAACTCCAGCAGCACAGAACTGAGAGCAGGCTAATCAGGGAAGGTCGGGTAACGTGATGAGGTGCAGCAGGTCATTTAAATGGGCCCACGTAGCTTGTTCGGATGAGGTAGGTGCAACCCTTTTCCTTTAACCCAGACTATATTTTTAGGCCCATCTAAGTATTTTCCAGGTTCATATATTTTTCATGTATGGCCTGTAAATTTGGAATAAATGCCTTCTCTCTCGACTTCTGTTTTTAAAAAATACAGTTCTTAAAATTACCAGCTTGTCCAAGGGTCCAGTGGTCAGTTTGTGGAAATTCCCATTCTTTAAATCTGTAAGAACCGCCACATTCTTTGCAATGAGTTATTCTTATTTTTCCGAGCCTACATCCTCCATCGTGCCTGGTGTTAATTTGCCTCCCGGTCATTCTTCTCCTGAGGCCCTCGAGAAGCACGCGTGGCGTTAGAACTGTAATGAACACCGTCGGATGGCCTCGGGCAGCCGCCCCCGATGGAACTTCCTAGGAAGGTGGGGTCGTTCCACACCCGTGCCATCCGGTGGAGCAGCCCCTGGCCCCGTGTGGATCTTGAGCTCTTGAAATGTGGCCAGTGTGCCTGAGAAATTGGATTTTAGATTCGTTTCATTTTAATTCATTTAACATTAAAGAGCCACATGTGGCCAGGGGTTGCCCTTCGTGGACAGAGCGGGTAGATCAGGAGCCTGATTTGATGGGTGAGTTCAGTGAGGCCCGCGGTGGTGGCAGGAGACAAGATGCGTCTGTAGAAGAGCCAGACTGACCTGGGCCTTTATCTGGGGGGATACCTGGAAACCTGTGTGGTCCCTGACCCCTGAGAGCAGTGGTTCTCTGAGGAGGTGGTTTGCGTTTGCCGCCCCTCCGCCTCCCCAGATATCTGGCAGTGTCTGCAGGCGTTCTGGGGTTGTCACCGCCGGGGGGCAGGGGAGCCCCTGGCATCTAGTGGGTGGCATGCTGCTCAGCATCCTGTGGTGCACAGGACGGCCCCCCACAGAGTGATTTGGTCCCAAATGTTACCAGTGCCGTGGGGGAGAAACCCTGCTGCAGATTCACGAGGCTGGCCTGGTCCTTCCATGGGGCGCAGACGGCCGCGGCCCCATCTTGTAAATGGCGAGAGGGAGCTTGCTCACGGGCTCGAGCCGGGGCAAGTGTGCCGCCCAGTGGGACCAAGGCGGAGGCGGTGAGTGGGGCGCCCGCCCCCCGTGTGCTGGTCCACTGAGTGTACGGTAGGAAGGCGGCGTTTGTCAGGGGTCAGTCTGAGAGTGTCCTTTTAAGTGACAGAAGCCACAAAGTCCTCCCTGCTCTGCGCTGCTTTCTCTCAAGTTGAATTACGGGAACCCTGCCCCTCCCTGGTCACCAGCGTGGCGGGAGACGGCCATGGGGCCTGGATGTGTCCTCGTCACTTCGGGTTTGGTGACTTACCCCTCCAAGATACTCAGAAAGCATTTGGAAAGGTCCTTTTTTGCGAACCCGTCTTGGCAGTATCGAGCCCGTGTCCGCTGGGTAGCCGCAGAGGGGCACCCACGTCTCGTTAGGGCCGTGAGGGAATTCTTAAGAACGTTTCCTGGGTGTAGTAAACGGCCCGGCACGCACCCCAGCTGGAGGCGGTCCCCCACCTCCCAGCACCCCCAGCCCTCCCCCCCAAAGCAAGCTGCTGCCGTGGGAGCTGGCCCTGGTCCCGAGAACGACGGGGCGTCGTGAGGACCGCGTGCACGTTTGAGGGTCGAGGCTGAGCGCTGCATCGCGCCAAGCTGGAGGAAGCGGGAAGGAGCCCTGGGAGATGCGGGGCCGAAAAGGGCTCTGTCGGTGGTGCAGACCGGAACGGGATGCTGCAGTCAGACAAGCGGCGTCCTGTGCTCGAGCACAGACGGGTTGCCGCGGCAGGTGCAGGGGCCGCTTCGGCAGCGAGGCCGCTCCTGGCATCGTGGAACTGAACGGGCCGTTTCTTCTAAGGATACTGCAAAGTCTTGCGACCTCTGTCATCCTGAGGAAGGTCGGACAGCTTGCGAAACAGATAACATTGATAATAAGAGGAAAAAGAAATGAAACCATGATGCTTCTATTCTGTGGAAGTCATTTTTATCCTGTTTGCAGAAACCATAGATTTAAGTGGGACAGATGTGTCAGCAATTTAATAAGACAGTTATCCTAGGAGTTAAGTTGAAATCATTCACAAAAATAAGCTCTCTGGCAAACTTGAAACCCCGGGGGGATTTTGGATCCTATTTAATGTAAAATGCCTTAAAGCGAAGAGTAGCAGGCATTTTGTTCCAGTTCCAGGCAGTTTATTGTTTTGTGTTTTTTTCCCCTAAATATTTGTGAATGTGTGAATTACTCTGTGTGCCAGCCATGGAAAATAAAACCACAGAGAGGGGGAGGGAGGTGTCAGATAAATTCCTTTTCAGCAGAGAATTGAGGCGTCTTGTTATAACAGAATTCATCTCCACAACAACGTGATGCAAGAAGCTGTAACAGAGCTGAACTTTGCGGACTGTATCTCCACCGTCGATGCACTGGGAAGCCCACCCAGGCCTCGTCGCAAACTCCAGTCTTAAATTTGGTGTGAAAGGGGCTTTAGGACACCTGCCTGTGGGGTAGGGAAGGCGCAGCTTCTAGGATTCCGATTTTACGTCTTCTAGGGACTGGCCTTGACATATCTTGTGTCGACGCTTACCGATAGAACTGGAAATCGGAACCAGAATAATTAGATTGACTTTTCAGATCCCGTATGTGAGCTGAGAAGGGACTCGAAAGCATGCCCTGTTTATTCTTGCGAGGCTGAGGGAGGAAACGACGGGGCCGTGAGTCGCTAAGAGCTGGTTGTCATTTTCCTTTACGCAGCACGGGATGCCCTCTGCATTTGGGGGTTCCGGATCTGGCGGGCTAGGATCCCCGTGCGGCCGTGAAGAGAAGTGAGCAGCATGGGACTGCTAGCTGGTTTACACCCTGACCTCCTCTCAACAAGTCAGCCTTTTAGTCCCTGCCCGCCCCCCCCCCCCACCCCCCTAGAAGACAGCAAGGAGGGAGCCCACAGCCATTTCCCACGCTGGATGTGAGCACTTCTGCACCTGGGAGTGACAGAAGGTCGAGGAAGGGAACGGGAAGATGGAGATGACAGAGGGGATCTTTTAAGTGGGTTCATGAAAGTAAAGGGAACCACACTGGTACCAGCTTTTTTTTTTTTTTTTTCCTGGCTGTGCCGCCTGGCATGCGGGATCTTAATTCCCTGACCAGGGATTGAAGCCATCCCCCTGCAGTCGAAGCACGGAGTCCTAACCCCTGGACCGCCAGGGAATTCCCTGGTACCAGCCTTGATATTCGTTAAAATCATATTGATTTAACCCCTGTCATTATTAGTACTGCTGTGGTTCTTGTTGCTCTTGGAAAAATTATCGCACATCCATCTTGAGTCCCTAGAAATGACAGCCCTGCTGAGTGAAAATGGTAAAGACCCCTTTCACGTGAGGCCTGACGTTGCACAGGAACAGTTTTTTTTCATCTTCCCAAAGGCCGTCTGAGTGAGTCGGTTAAACTCGTGAGCTTGCACATCTGCAAGTTCTTTTCTCGTGCTCTCTGTTATGATTGGTTCTTCCATTTCTTGTCCACCAGGACGCATCAAAAGGAGTCAGAGTTCACACTTGGCTCCGGAACATTCCAGAACTGGACTAGGCTCCAGTGAGGAGCCTTCAAGGGCTCTGGTTCTCACTGAAGGGGGATCTTGCCCCCCGGCGACTCTTGGCAATGTCTGAAGATGGTTTGGGTTGTCCCAGGGAGGGAGGCGCTCCCCTCATCTCTGGGATTGGAGAACAGGAATGCTGCCCAACACCCTGCAGTGCACAGGACGGTCCCAACAACGGTGCCACCCAGCCCCAAATGTCACCGGCGCCAAGGCTGAGAAACCCTGGCCTAGGGTGCTTTCCACTTGCTCGGTGCTGCAGGAACGGCTCTCTCCAAAGATTGTCTCCTTGGAGAGGGCCAGGTCCCTGTACACGGGCCAGCTGTGCAGGTCCCCGAACTCTGAAAGGAAGTTGGAAATGTGAGGGTCAAGTCAAAGGAAGCCTGCTGCCTGTTGAGCGAAGCAGGGACCCCTGTGAGCTGCTGGAGGTCTGCTGCCTGGCCCAGCCCGGCCAAGGCCTGGCTGCGTTTCTTTTTTTTTTTCTCTTTAATTTTATTTATTTTTGGCTGCGTTGGGTCTTTGTCGCTGTGCGTGGGTTTTCTCTAGCTGCGGCGAGCAGGGGGCCACTCTTGGTTGCGATGTGCGGGCTTCTCATTCCGGTGGCTTCTCTTGTTGTGGAGCATGGGCTCTAGGTGTGTGGGCTTCAGTAGTAGTGACACGTGGGCTCGGTACTTGTGGCTCACAGGCTTCAGTAGTTGCGGCACGTGGGCTCAGTAGTTGTGGCTCGTGGCCTTCAGTAGTTGTGGCACGCGAGCTCAGTAGTGGCGCATGGGCTTAGTTGCTCCACGGCCTGCGGGATCTTCCCGGACCAGGGCTCGAACCCGTGTCCCCTGCATTGGCAGGCAGACTCTTAACCACTGCGCCACCAGGGAGGTCCCCCTGACTGTGTTTCTCATCTCATTTTTCACGTAGGTTTCGCCAAGGTTTCTCCTGAAGGACGCTGACTCAGGGCTGCCCCTCCGGTTTCATTTCTTTCCAGGGCAGTTTAGGTGAAGCGTGAGCCCAGTGTTCCCCGAGGAGGGGTTATGAGAATCAGGCCCGCGTTTGCTAAATGAACGTATCGGGAAACTTCAGCATCGTTACCAGAATGTTGCTGACCATTTCCCGAGGGTTGGAGACCGGGTAGCAGATGCCTGTGGCTTCCACTGCACAAATGAGATGTGTTGTGAAGGCCCCCAGCCAGTACACTCACCGCCTTAATTATGGCTTCAGAACAGCAAGTGAATGTTTAAGCAGTGTTTTCGTACTCACTTGAAGTGCGATCTCTCATATGATGGTCATATTGTTGGACCCGCCCGCGTTGCATTCATTAGGTCTATAAGCTGAACGCTTCTTTGCTGATGCTCCCCAGGGGAACCTAATCCCCACAGGGGTAGCCTTAGGAAAGGGTCAAGCGTTCAACGTGTTGATTCCATTTCTTAGTTCTGTTTGCGCGCTACGGCCCTAGTGCCTAGAAAAAAGACTTCCTTATTTTTATCCAGTGCACCTAAGTCCGTGATGCTTGTGATACTGTTTATCTGATCAAGCATATAGGGAGTTGAGGTTTATGAATTTCAGGTTTATTTCAAGAAACTGAGTTGGATGATTACCGGCCATTCGTCGCTATGTGATGGCTGCTTTAATCAATGGGGTTCCCGTGGTTTTGCTGCTGTTCCTGTTTCAAAGAGGCTAGTAAGTAAAATTGGATATTAAAGTTGATTGCATTGGTTAAAGATTGGGACAGCGCTGCATATATAGTTTAGATGCTAGTCGGCTAACGTGTGACATATACACTGTTAGCTTGTTAACATGGAAATTGTCAAACATACAAAAGTGTATAGAATATTTTGGTATATTCCCCCTCACCCTGCTTCAACCACTGTCAAGATTTCATGAGCTGGTGTCACCTGTCCCCTCACTGTTTTTTTTTCTTTTTATTAGAGTAATTTAAAGCAAATCTCAGGCATCGTGTTATTTCACCCCTGAGTATTTTCGGATGTATCTCTAATATAGAAGTATTTTTTAAAATGTATTTACCAAATACCATCATTATCCTGTATGAGTTTTCTCTGGCTGCTGTAAACAAATTACTACAAACTAGGGGGTCTTAAAACAGCAGAAATGGATTTTCTCACAGATCAGGAGATCAGAAGTTCAAAATGAAAGTATTGGAAAGGTTGGTTCCTTTTGGAAGCTTTGAGGGAGAATCTACTCCATGCCTCTCTCCTAGCTTCCGGTGGCCCCGGGCGTTCCTTGGCTTGTGGTCGCATCACTCCAGTCTCTGCCTTCATCTTCACACGGCCTTCTTCCAGGTGTCTATGTCTCCAAATCTCTCCTTTCTCTTCTAAAGACGCCAGTCATTGCACTTAAGGCCCGCCCTAGTCCAGTATGACCTCATCTTAATTTGATTCCATCTGCAAAAGACCTGATTCCTATATAAGGTCACATTCACGAGTACCGGGAGTTACAACTTCAACGTACGTTTTTCAGGGGACACCATTCACCCCACCCAGTGACTGTGAGCTTAACTCTGAGCCAAATGTGCTGAGTTGATTAACTCACCAGCTACCAGAAAATCTTTGCTGGAACGTGTTCATTATACAGATGGTTGCCTTTAATTGAGAGGTGGTTTTACCTGTCATCCCATCCCCAGGAGGGAAGTGAGCGCACTTGCTCAGGGTCACACTTCTTGCGAGCAGTGGGGCTGGGGAAGAACCCTGTCTGGCTCCAAATCCAAGGAAACCGGCTACGGTTTATAGTGCAGGTTCATGAGATGCGTTTGCTTGAAGTCTTAGAAAGTAAACTGTGTATTGGATGATCTCCGTGTGTCTGTAAGACTGTACATCCACTCCTTTTTAATTATTTAAGCAAATTGTTGGTGCTCTAAGAACACACTATTTTTTCTCTAGAGTTTTACATGTATTTTAAAACTTTACATAACTGTGTCTCTAGTGTATTTCTTTAAGTATGCTAAAGTTGGCCCTGCTTCTCATTTGTACCCCACCCACCATGCCCATCTGAAGGGGTCTTTCCGTTGGGTTGAGCCCCATCGGGGTTGCAGACCGATGCTTGCAGATGAACTAATCATGCTCTTAGGTCTCAGTGATGGGTCTAGGATGCTAGTTTGCTTGTGACTTCAGGTCATGTGGGCGGGCGTTTTCTACCACAGGGCATCGTAACTCATTTTTTAAGACGAATAGACTTTTTTTTTAAAACAATGTATGGGGTACAGAAATCATTCTTCTTTTTAGTGAAAGTGTTTATTGGCAATAAACTTAGCCCTCAACTTACTTGTATTTACAGTATCATTTTGAAATGGATACTCTAAGAGAACTTTTGTTTATACTCAGGATAAAAATTACACAAAATTAAGTGATGATTCGGAACGTCCTTCGGATAGATTCCTGGCAAGATGCCTCATGGACCAAGGCTTCCTCTTAGGATGTGTTTTTGGGATTGACTTTCTTGCTGCTCTCAGCTGCCTGGATTCCTCCTCAGACACAGCTAATCCCTTGACATTTTAAGCATTGTACTTACTCTTTTTTGTTTGTTTGTTTGTTTATGGTTGTGTCGGATCTTCGTTTCTGTGCGAGGGCTTTCTCTAGTTGTGGCAAGCAGGGGCCACTATTCATTGTGGTGCGCAGGCCTCTCACTGTCGCGGCCTCTCCCGTTGCGGAGCACAGGCTCCAGATGCCCACGCTCAGTAGTTGTGGCTCACGGGCCCAGTTGCTTCACGGCATGTGGGATCTTCCCAGACCAGGGCTCGAACCCGTGTCCCCTGCATTGGCAGGCAGACTCTCAACCACTGGCCCACCAGGGAAGCCCTGTACTTACTCTTGCTTAACTCTTCATCAATGATTGAACTCAAAAGTTCTTTTTAAAAATTGGGTTGTTAAAGATTTCCTCTTGGGAGTTCTCCTTTTGAAAAGGATACAAATGATGTTAACCATTTAAAGTATACATTGTTAGCCATGTGGTAATTTTTATATCCCTAACGTGTAAGAATCATGCCGTAATACTAGTATGGGCTCAGAGTATCTCCCCTAAGATATTTGCCGATTACCAAGGAGAGGAGAGCAGTGATTTATGGGGAAGAGTCTCAGCAGATACCACCACCTGAGCCCAGCTGCTATGGATAACCTCACCAGGAATAAGGCATAGTGACATCATGTGATGCCCTGAGAAGGACACAGCATCACTTCTGTGGTGTTCCTGCCCGGAATGCATAACCTGCATCTAATCGAGAGACGAATTGGACAAACCCAAACGGGGGGGTGGGGTGGGGGGCGGCATTCTACGAAATAACTTCTCGTGCACGAAATAACTTCTTGTGCTCGTCCAAAGAGTCTGGCTTTGAATGGCAAGGAAAGAAAGGGTGACTATCACAGATCAATGGGTTGTGGGGTCCTGGATGGAAATCGGAGACAGAAAAAGGACCTGTGAGTTTGCTTAAAGTCTGTAGTTTAGTTAGGTGTATTGTGCCCGTGTTGATTTCTTTGTTTTGACCATTGCTATGTTTATTTAGGATGTTAACACAACAGGAAGCTAGGTGAAGGCTACGTGGGAACTCTCTAGTATTTCTGCAACTTTTTATAAGTCTAAACTTATTTTAAAACAAAGAGGGTTTTTTTTTTTTTCCCAAGGAATTATTTTACATACGATTTAATATGATTAACTAATGTTTTGGTTGGTGTTGCCATAACTTTTAGCAGTTATGTTTCTTTGTAAAGAATGTACCAAAATGTATTTTCATGCAAAACTATCAACTGAGACCTTATTTAGTTTGAACAAAATGTCACAGAGGTAGGGCTGGTTTTACATTGGAATTCTGAACATTTGCACGTTTTTTTTAAGGAAGTTCATTTTGCAGTGTTCCTCTCCTTGGAAGAAAACCCACCCATGTTCAAAACACAGCATCTTTTAAAGGCATTTGAATTTTTAAAGATTTTTTTCCCCTTACTTTTGCTTTGCTTATTATGAGTAGGGCTGTTCAGGGATATTCTGAATTTAGCTTCTAAATCAGCACTGCATGTCATTCTGGTTGATCTGTAGTCTTATCCTCAACCTCACTGGAAGGGGCCCCTCCTTCCCGTTCTTAGCAATGTTAAGAGACACCAGTGAGAAGGTGGGGCTGTTTGAGTCCTGATTGGTGCATCCCATAGGGCAAAGGATGCCCCTGGGGGCATCCCTCAGAGACTCAGGGGCTACCCCCAATCCAAGTCATTATGGGGTGTGGGGGGCTTGTGGAGGGAGGAGTGGCGGAAAAAGTGGGTCGGGGCCAGGAGGAACCCAGCAGGGAAGACCCGGTACAGATCCCAGAGATGGAGCTGGTCCAACATTTCTCGGGCTCTGCCATCCCAGCTGGGACTCTTGTTCACTCCATGTGCTCTTGAGCAAAAGCTCCAAGTTTTAAGCCTAAGTTTTGTGCTCTGTCAAAGAACATCTTTCCCCTCATATGAGGATTAAATGCAGTTGTCCACGGAAAGCACTTAGCACAATGCCTGGCCCTTCAGCAGCCACTAGGCCCATTTGATGTTCTCTTCTGTCCTCATTTTGTAGCAGAAGAGGTCACGGAGTCGCACAGCCTCCTGTCTGCCTCTCTCTGCTCAGATGCCAGGCTCTATCTCCCAGTTCACCGCTCTCCCTTGTCCCAGCTGATTTAAGCTGTCTCTTACCAGTTGCTATACTTACGGACTAAATCGTTGTTATTCTGACATGTATGTATTCATTCAAGGATGACGTAGTGACTCATGCTCTGTGCCGGTTATTATAATCAAGTGGTGGCAGTGGGGTGGGTCGGGGAGTGCAGAGGACCAGCCAGTCGTCAGCCGTCTTAGGGAATGCCTGACGGGGTGCAAAGCCCTGCCCCTTCTGCTGGGAAGGGGGTCCCCTGAGTGTCCTCGTCCTCCTGCGGGGTGATGACAGCTGTGTGGGGCTGCACCTGCCTTCTGGAGGTCGGGGAGGTGACGTCTGAGCCAGCGCACCGGTGACGAAGAGGTTTCTGGAGTCCAGAGGCAGGCATCCTTGCCTAAGAGGGCCGCATGTACTCCTCGGGCATGTCTGGGAAATGGGGCCTTCCGTGCAGCTGGGACCAGGGAGAATGCCCAGGGGGCAGGTGCTGGTCCAGAGCGTTGCCTGGGAACCAGCCAGCTCGTTTATTAATGAGTGAAACAAAGCCACTTGGTCACCCGAAGAACAGCTTTGATTTTATTGTGGTAATCTACGTTGTTTTGAATAGGATTGTAAAACTCAGTTTTCCACAGGCAAATGCGTTGCTTAATCGTTCATTCCCTTAAGCTTCTATAAATTTCCTTATCTATTGATGCCATATTTTCTCTTCTTGCTGACTCCTGTTCCTGTCTCCTGCGTCTGCTTTTTCCTTCATAATCTTTGCCTTCTTGACGTTTATCGTTACCCACTGCTCCGCATCCTTCTTCCTTTGCTTCTTCCCACGTGTCCACTCTGTTTACTGCCCGAGGCGCCGACCTTGCTGCCAAGTGCTAAGTATGCAGCATTTCAAAGGAGTGAGATCGTGTCACAGCTCCTGGGGTGTAGCTGTGGCTTCTCGAACCTGGGACTTCTCACCCACCTTGGTTGTGGATAGTTACGAAATCTTAACCCTTGGGTCGTTATTTGTATAGCAGGTCAAAGAGACTACCTAGTAGTTATGAAAACTTTCATATCCAGTCACGTATTTTTTCTTTTTTTAAAATTTTATGGCCACGCCCCGTGGCATGTGAGATCTTAGTTCCCCAACCAGGCATCGAACCCGCGCCCCTTGCATTGGAAGTGCAGAGTCTTAACCACTGGACCGCCAGGGAAGGCCCTCTTTTTTTGTTTTTATTGTGGAAAATATACATAACAATATCATTTTAACCATTCATAAATGTACAGTTCAGTGGCATTAAATACATTCATAATGTTGTGTAGCCAACCATCTCTACCTGCAACTTTTTCATCATCGCCCCCAAATAACTCTGAACCAGTGAAACAATACCTCACCCTTCCCTATCTCTCCCTGCCCCCAGCGCCTTGTAACCTACGTTCTACTTCCGGTCTCTAAGAATTTGACTATTCTAGGTGCCGCATATATGTAGAATCATATAATACGTGTCCTTTCGTGTCTGGCTTATTTCCCCAGGCACAGTGTTTCCAGGGTCCTTCCATGTTGTAGCCTGTGTCACGGTTCCATCACTTCTTATGGCTGACTACTAGGCCACCATGTGGTCGCCTCTCCTTTCAGAACAGCGGTCAGTGTACTGCCCACGTCGGGGTGCCAGAGGCCAGAGTGCTCGTGGGTCTTCCCATGTTACATGTTGTACCATGTGCTGCATGGGAGAGACGTTTCCTCTGAGTTTTCACGTATGTTGCCTGTTTTCACACCTCGCTTCTGGAGGGGTGGGCGTGGGATGTGGTACTTTGTCTCTTTGATACCTTCGTAATGGGATTGCCCCCGTCTGACCTAGTCAGACCAGACAGAGCCCTTCCTTCCTTCCTTCCTTCCCCTCCTCCCTCCCTCCCCTCCTCCCTCCCTTCCTTCCTCCCTCCCTTCCTCCCTTCCTTCCTTCCTCCCTCCTTCCCTCCCTCCCTTCCTCCCTTCCTTCCTTCCTCCCTCCCTCCCTTCCTTCTTTCCTTCCTTCCTTCCTTCCTTCCTTTCTTCCTTCCTTCCTCCTTCCCTCCCTCCCTCCTTTCCTTCCTTCCTCCCTCCCTCCCTCCCTCCCTCCCTCCCTCCCTCCTTCCCTCCCTCCCTTCCTCCCTCCCTCCCCCCCCCTTCCCTCCTCCCCTCTTCCCTCTCTTCATCATTCAGCCAGCATTTCCCGAGCTTGTACCAGGTGGGGCATTGCTTTGAGCACTGACTACAAACTAGTGGACGGGCACAGGCCCCGTCCCCCCCCACGGGAGAGTTTGTAGCTTCAGGATGTACTTGGCTCAGCTACATCCTCTTCCCTAGGTGTTTATCTTGCCTTCTCAAGGAATTGTTAGACTTTTTAATTTCAAATAAAGGGGTTTAATATTTGTTTCTGTATATCTCATCCAGTGCCTTTTAAAACTCATGTTTCCTGTTTTTTCTTTTACATGAGAATAGCCACAGCCGTGAAAAAAAATCAATTTAAGCGTGATTCATCACCACCATTTGTAACTGATTTCTAAGGAGGACTTTTTTCTGGGTCTTGGATCACTGCGATGCAATCTACATAATTCCTCTCTACTTGAGGGGAAAAATAAATATGTGTCTGGGGTGGGAGGTGGGTGGGCATCTTTTTGGCTTCCGGGGGTCTGGTGCTGTCTCATCCTGGTGTTGACACGTCACTAGAAGATTAGGGCACATCCGACACGAAGGTGGTGAAGAATTCAGCTGGGATATTTTCTGTGTTCTGTATTGTAGAGAAATCGGCTGCTTTTCACGCTTTCAGGGGTGAATAAATAGGACGCATGGTGTCAAATGAAGTCTTGGCTACTGCCCTAATGAGAGCAAATTCTTCTTCTTGTCTTCAGGCATCCCTAAGTCCTGCTTAGGAACTTGAAGCAGACCACACCTCTGTGAAGTCCGCAGGTGTCTCCATGGTGAAGGGGGTGTACACGCACGGGTTAGCCTAGCTTCCTGCCCCTGAATGCGAGGAAACCCCTCGAACACCACGGAGTACATTCAGATACGCTCTGCTTGTACCATACGGTGTCTGGGGTGAGGGAACGATGGATGGAAGGGGTGGTGGGTGACAGTGCTCACCTGTTTGGAATGCCCCCAGGTTGAAGAACAGCAGCTGAAGTTCATTTAGCAGATGGAGGCCTCCTGGTGCCCCAGGTGTCACCCACCTCTACCTGCTGCCCAGATCTAGTGTGGGGAGGTGTAAGGCCAGGTGGGCGCCACAGGAATGGCTGTGGTCTGGGGACGGGTTCTCTCCTACCCGCTCCCCTCCCCCTGGTGCCCTTTCACCTATCCTGCACCTACTCCCCGTCCTGCACCCAGCTCCCTGCCCTCCCAAACCCAAAGCCCTCCATCTCCCTACTGCACCCCACCCTTCCCCAAGCCCACCCTCTACCCAGGGCCCGTCTTCTGCCGTACGCCATCTCCATCCCTTCCCCTCCCTCACCTCCTAACTGCCCTGCCTCTACCATTGCCTCCCCTCTCCCATGCCTGCACCTGCCCTGGCCTCACCCCCAGAGCCTACTGCCTCCCCACCTGAGACAGCCCCCCGGAGCCCATACCTTTAAAATGGGATGCAGAGAGACTCCACTGGTGCGGTTATTCAAGGAAATGCATTTCTTAGGATAGAGCATCACAAGTCAGAGTCCTGGAAGCACCAGAGTGTATTAAAATTAAGTTTATAAAGCAAGGCACTCTCCCAGAGTGAACTTGTCCGAGATTCCTGACAAAACACCTTAAACCATTTTTCATATCCGTGCATATGTTATTGTAATAACCTCCCCGGTTCTAGGTGTCTTTACTCTAAAAGGAACAGAGTGGTAAGGGGGCACATTGTAAGCAGAGAGTAATGTGTTCCAGTTCTCAGGGATTCCTAGGTGGTAATTTGATAGCGTTGGTATTAATAGTACTTGGAAAAATTTCTTGGGAAAATTTCTCCATGAAAATGTTCCCTATTGATGCTGCTTCTGCCCCGTCCTGGTTTGCTCTCTTTCTGGGGTTTATTATAAGAATTTAACCTTAGCCCTCTTTGTGGTGCCTTCCCTAGATGGGGGGAGAATTATTTGGGAGACTAACTTCTTAAGAATCCACCGGAAATAGATTTTAGCCTGAAGGGATCCTTGTAGTGTCTTGTGAGATTAGAGCTTCAAACAGAACGGGTTTTTTTTAGAGCCACATACTCGAATCACTATGTAGTACCTTGGTGGGTTTATTTTACTTTCCTATCTCGAATTATTAGCACATACCTGAATGCTTGGAGGCTTCTCCCCCATCCCCCAAACTCTCCAAATGCCGCAGTTTGCATTTCCTCTGTCTGAGGCGGAACCCTTTAAGCGGCACTCGGAGGTTTCAGAACTTGGATTTCATTCTCACCTCGTTGTCAGCTACGGGAGTGGAGGTGTCACACTTTCAAAGGTCTGCAAAGCAGAGTTACAGTCAAATCAGATAAGTTTCGTGATGTTAAGATGTAGACACGTCGAAATAGAACAGAACAGACTGGGCAGGTGCATGCCCTCCCTTTGCGAAGTCTCTCACCTCTGAGATGTTTTCCCTTCTCACCTTTGTATTTGCAGAGCTGAGCTTTTCTTTTCATGAGGTTCCAGAAGTTACGCTTCGGAGGGAGAGTTGCTTTGGCAGCCTAGTGAATGGGGAGGGGGGCTTCGGAGCCTTGCAGGGAGGTGGCAAAGCCATGTCCTGACTCTTGTGTGGTGGGCTGTCCCCCCCGCCCTGTGAGATAGTTGGCGGTTCTTATCCGTGTCTGACACTGTCAAAAATGGGGCTCACCCACGGCCACAGGTGGCTGGGAAATGGTCCAGCGACTCTAGTCGTGAAGGTTTTCTCGTCAGTAATAACGTTAGATGGGTGCATCACGTTTTATTTCCGTTGCTGGCAGCGAAGTGGCTTAACAACCTTGCTGATAAGAGGGAACTCATTATTTCGTGTTTGAAATGTAAATACCTTTTTGCCCAAATGTTAATCTTGTTTCAGTTTTTCGATTTAAAGGGTTCATATAATAAATAATTCCCTTGACAGAGTCACTGACTTCATGGCTCCTGGGAGCCACGTGTTAGGTGCCGTTCTCTTCAACGTCTTGCTGGCTTTTAGGAAAAGGTAGACAAACATGAAAGGGAATCCTTAACCATGGCTCAAATTCCTAGGACATTTTAGGAATTGAAAACCCTCAGTGGAAACAAGCACAACTTATAAATTGAGGTGCTTTTTCTTTTAAGTGTGCCAGCGCCCCAAATGGGTTTGGTCACCAGCCGGAGTTTAAACCAGCGCCAAGATTTTCACAGCTGACATCTGGCAACAGTATCCCTCAAGTCTGACTTGTACTGTGCTACATTTGAAACCGTTTACCATGAAATCATGCAAAAAGTGTTGGGGGTGTCCTTCCTGAAGTTTTAGGTAATTCCGTTTTAATTTAATTGTTGACATAAAGTCATTCTCCTAAACTTCAGGAGAGCTAAAAATCAAGTACACAGAAACACTGTGCATGTGGGGTTTTTTTCCAGTCTGCACTTGGTGACATTTTACCATTCACCTGGCCTCAACGAAATAAATTATTTTGTAAATAAAATCACAAGGAGACTGTTTAGTCTAGTAAGGGACCAGACGGTTGCAGTAGTGACTGGGAGAATGTTGCAGGCAAATGTGTGGCTTCATTGGTGAAAAATAGATGTGCAGTGTTTAAAAAGTGCTTGAAAATGTTGAGCTAAAGATGGTTCCGATGTGGCTCCTCTCAAGTTGCTGATGGCTCGTAGGGAAGATAAGAAATGTTTACAATTATTTGTCATGCAAGCCAGCCCTCTAAATACGAGTATCCATAGGAGGCATGGGTCAGCAAAGTGGGCCGTTCACCCTAGAATGGCAGTCCCAAGCCAGGGCGGTTTTGCCTCCTAGGGGCCTCTTGGCAGGGTATGGAGATACTGTTGATTGTCACAGCTGGGGGTAAGGGTGCTTCTGGCATCTAGTGGATGGAGGCCAGGAATGCTGCTCAGCGTCCTACAGTGCACAGGCCAGCCTCCACCATGAGGAGCCAACCCCCTGGTAGATGCCAGGAGAACCCGTCCCTTCCCTTCGGGGCAGCCCAGAACGTCTGCAGACATTGTCCAGCATCCTCTGAGGGCGTTACCGCCCCTCTTTGGGAACCACCGCCCTATCAACTCTGAGGCTCTGCAGCCGCCCATTGAATGCCCTTCCCTCTCTTTGTGGCCTCTTGAGTTCAGGGGAGTTAAGCGGTCCCTGGGAAACTGGCTTAATATCTTGTAGGGGCAGAAAGAGAACCCCAGGTCCTCATTCCTCATCGTCTAGAGTGCCATCCTCTGGCACGGCCCATGACTTGTGCCATAGTCTCTGGAAATGCACACGTTAGCATCTCGCGGTACCCTCTCTGGGTTGCATAAATTTTATATTGTTTTGGATGTCACTTTAAAGTTCTTCATGGAGGCTGGTGGATGTGTGAAGTGCGTGTGCATGAGACGTGTGCAGGAGGCTGGAAAGTCATCACAGAGCTTTCCCTCTGTGAATCCGAGTGTGGACTAGGTCGTCGCCAAGGTATATGTAACAGTCCATAACGTGCCCCGTGCAGTCCTTGGGCCGTGCTTTTTTCTCACTTTTAAAGTAAAGCCGCACGAGGTGCAGGTGTCCAACCCAAGTAGAGAGGGCTGTGTAATCGTTAAGTGTCTCCTTGCAGTTTCCCCCAACCTTTTTAGGGAAGACCTGGGAATAAGCTGGAGGATCCTGAAGCCCCCATGCCATGGTTCCCCTTAACACCAATCATGCCTGGAGCACCTCATTATAGGTGATGGGGTGGAGGCTATATACATTTTTGACATTGATTCGAAAACAGTCATAAGGAGAAAGTCATAAGGGAAACTAATGGTGAGGAAGAGGCTATAAGACCTCAGTGGATAGAAGAATCGGGAAAGTAAGTTAGAAATACAGATTCAATGCCAATAAAAATGGGGAAGGGTGTTTACAAAGCTTTAGGCTTGAGGCATATCCACTGCTTTATTTTAGAATGTGAGCTTAGCTGTCGATTTCAGAGGACTGAAGTGCCTCTGCCCCTGGACCCTATAGAATTCTTTGCTTTTCATTTTCTTTATGAAATTATGGGAGCATTTTTCCTCCCAAAGATGTTAATCGGGAACAACAGTGAATGCCCACTCTCTCACGGTTCTCTAGCCCACACACATATTCAACCACCCACTGGCCAGAGTATATCTAAATGCCCAAAGTCATAGACACTGACAGAATCCTTTTTTTCTCTTTAAAGAAAGAAATTCATGATATGCCCCAAATTTATGGAAAGTGTTTCGATCAAGCATCCCTTGAGTCAAGTGTGTGTCCTTTAGGAGTTGTACAGTGGGATGGCCCTTGGCCTGGCCTGCCCCCCACTGATACAGGCTCAGATGTTTTACCCAAGCACAAGCCCAAGTAAGGAGTTCTAAGGCCACCCTAGTCCTGTCTTTAAGCAGTGTTCTCCTTTCCTGCATCTGTTGTTAACTCTTGCCACTATTAGGGCTTTACATATTATATAGTCAACATCATTGTTATGGATTGAACTGTCTCCCCCATCCCGCAAAGAAAGATATGTTGGAGTCCCAACCCCTGGCACCTTGGAATGTGACCTCATTTGGCGGTAGAGTCTTATAGAGGTAACCAAGCCAGGGAGGTCATTGGGGTGGCCCCTGATCCCGTATGACTGGTGTCCCATAAAAAGAGGAGATTTGGACACAGATGCATGTGAACATGAAGATGCCCATCTGTAAGCCAAGGAGAAAGGCCTGGAACAGATTTTCCCTCCCAGCCCTCAGATGGAACCAACCCTGCCGGCTGCTTGATCTAGGACTTCCAGGCTCCAGAACTGTGAGGGAATGCGTTTCTGTTTAGCCGACAGCTTGTGGTCCTTTGTTTTGGTAGCCCTATGAAACAACAAAAAAAACTGTTTGCCCTATGAAACTAGTACATTGGCACTGGTCTTTCCATATATTTCCGTCCATGAAATGAACCTGGGACTTTTTTGAGGAAAAGGAACATTGTAATGAAGTTATCTTGATTCCTTCTGCAAAGGCCATATTTCCAAACAAGGTACATTTTGAGGTACTGGGGGTAAAAACTTCAGTATATCTTTTGGGGGAAACGTAAGTCAACCGAAAGCATCCTGAATGAGAAGGTTCTGTTGTCTCCTCCTACACACTGCCACATGGTTCGGTGGAACTCCCCAGCTGGAGTTGGTGGGAGGGTCTTTCTCAGCAGGGTAGGGTCATTGCAGCGAGAGGGAGAGGGACACAGAGCAGATGGGGTCTCGTTCGAGGCGGTGTGCCGTGAACCCGTGAGTTTGTGTGGAGAGTTAACTTGATTGTCTTCAGAAGTGTTCTCTTGGAAGCCTCGAAACTTCTCATCTTCATCCTCCCCCGTTTCCTGCGATGGCTCTGGCCACATTGCTACTTCCAGTGCAACTGATTCAATGACTTGTTTATAATTCAAAATTCATTTTGGAGTATAGGTCTCCCCAGAGCTAGAAAAAAATGGACACCCATGAATGTGTTACAAATTTTGCTCATAGAAAAGAGTATATAACCCACAAGCAATATCTTGATTGGAAAATAAAATACATCATACGTTGGAATACAAGGAAAAGAGGGTTTTTTTGTTCTCTTAATCTTTTTCATTTTAGATGTAGCCATAACACCAATTCATAGTGGATGACCAAGCTTAGACTCTTCCATGAATAAATTGGGGGGGGAGGGTGTAGAAGGATACACACTGGGAGGAAAAATAAGTGTCTCCATCACGTGATGGATGATGCCCAAGCACTCCTGGACGTTAGAGGTGGAAGGGAAGCAGAGACACTGACAAGTACCCAGGGTTTTATTGGGCCAGAGCTGGATGTGAGTTTCCAAGAGTACTGCGGTTTGTACTGTCAGGCAGGCTACTGATAGGGAACTCTTACTTAGATTTGGAATTGAAGCTCCCACCCCCAATTGGGGCTCCCTGGTGGGAAAGGGAAGAGTAAAAAACTCTCTTGCGTTCACAGGAAAACAGTAGGTGTTATGAAGAATTTAAATGTGCTTCCTCCTACCAGCCTCTGGTTTCTAGGAGCTGATTTGGTCTTGGTGAGGATGAGGAGTTAGAAGATGGGGCCCAGTTTTCCTGCACCACCTTGGAGCACAGAGCAGGGTGGTTAGTGCCACTTCGGAAGCAGCTACAGGGCCGTGGTTCCTTTTATTAAAGATCATGAACATTGGGCTTCCGGGGTATTACTGAAACTTCCAGTTTGGGGGGGATCTTTATAAAAGGAAGAGGTGCTCATATGTGAACCCCACAGAAGCACTGGAGAGAGAGTGGAGGAACCAGTGAGAACGCCTGTTCAGTCTGTGATTCTCTGCTGTATGGCTGTACTAAACCTGCATCCGTGGTGGGAAATCAATCTTTGGCGCTGCTGTGTCTCTCTCTATTGGATCAGTAAAGCTCCCCAGGTCTTCATTTGCTTTTAACTGCTTATGATGGAAACCCTGCAGGATGTCACAGCTTGGAAAAAGTACCAAAGAGCATCGTTCCTTTGTAACAGAGAAGAATACTCACCTCTCCACTTAGGTAACGTCGATGAGCATTTCTGACCCCAGTTGGAAATACTTCTTGACGGGTATTTGAGTCATAAAATTGAAGAGGCCCAGAAGCCTGCCTGTGTTGTTCCTAGATGCATGGAAAGCCATGCTTTTTCCTGCAGTGTTTTCATAATATTGTATCTGAATTTAATTCAGCGCAGCCGGTACTTGCTGAGTCTGTCGTGCGGATCAGGCGCTGTGCTGGGCACGGGAGGTATACCGAGAAATAAAACTTCAGTTTATCATCTGATTGGATAGGACAGGCCTGAACATGGCCAGACCCCTCAGTAATATTGGAGCAGAGAGACGGGTTTTCTTTCTTGCTAGAGGGAACAAACCGGTCAGGGCATGTGGGCTGCGTTACAGGTGCTCAGGGGACCACTGGAGAGTTTGTTGATTGGAGAATGATGTAACGTGTTCTAGGGCGTTACCTTTGGCAGCGGTGGGTCTGAGTCTCTGGGGTGAGCGCATCAGTGACAAACTGTGGCAGAAATCCGGGGGGCGTTCAGGGCCTGGAGGATGGCACCCCTGCCCCTACCATCGGCCTCTGCCAGCTAATCTCTGTCCTCACAGTTAGACCACCACGAACATCTGGGTCAGGTAGCGCTGGGATTCTCGTGGCCACGTGTGGGCTCCATGGAGTTTGCAGGAAGGGGGTTGTGGGTGAGGGCTGGCCTCTCCTACAGGAATGTGCTCCTTGGCTGGGTATGTATAGGGTATTTTATCACGTGAATTGCAAAGGTTGGTGACAGCTGTCCAGCTTTGGGCAGCCTCTGTAAGGACAGAACTTGTTTCTGGAAGCTAGTAGCAGACACAGACCCGTTCACTCCCCCTAGAAGTGTGACGTGGGCATGAAGGTCGCGTAAGGAAATAAGGCAGCGTGATGTCCTCCATCCGGGACCCCCCATTTCACGTTTCTGGGATCCCGGCTCCCCGTTCACTCTGCTTCGGGCCCCTCTCCCACCTCTGTGACTGGGGTGGTGAGGGGCTGTGGGGTCTCGGGTGGGCAGGAAGAGAGCCCAGGGAACCATGTGCAGGAATTGCAGCCCTGGCCCACTGGTGTGTGCTCAAGTGAGGCAGAAATGCTGGCTGTGTCCACGGGAAGTCAGGTGTGTGATCACCCCGTGACTGCGTTTTCCTTCTTTTCGTCGTCACACGCAAATGCTGTCTTTCTGAGAGATGGTTACGAGCACGGCAGTATTCTGTGCTGTGTGTAGTTCTCATCTGTAGAACGATCTGGAATGCCTCGTAATACTGTTGAAGCTCAGTGAGGTGACTTCAAGGCTGTGAAGGATACAATTGATGATCATTACCGATACATTTGTCTTCAGGTTCCTTTTCTTCTGCTGTAGACTGGGAGCCTTAGCATTTCAGCTTGTCTTGCCACCAGTTTTCTGGTTTCCTGACCAAGGTGAATTGTATCCTTGGTAAGCCCTTCCTGTTGGTTCTGAGAATTCCTGGCTCAGAGAGCTTTGTTGTGAAATCGAGTCAACAGCAGTGACTGGTCCTGGATTTAGAGCTCATCTGCTTTAAAATATGTAGCTTTTGGGCTGTCCTGGTGGCGCAGTGGTTAAGAATCCACCTGCCCATGCAGGGGACACGGGTTCAAGCCTTGTTCCAGAAAGATCCCACATGCCGCGGAGCAACTAAGCCCATGTGCCACAACTACTGAGCCTGTGCTCCACAACAAGAGAAGCCACTGCAGTGAGAAGCCGGCACGCCACAACGAAGACCCAATGCAGCCAAAAATAAATAAATAAAATAAATAAATTTATTTAAAAAAATAAAATATATAGCTTTGAAGTTGAATGTTAACATATATATATATTTTTTTAATGTAGATTTTGTTTTTTTTTTTAAATTAATTAATTAATTTATTTTTGGCTGTGTTGGGTCCTCGTTTCTGTGCGAGGGCTTTCTCCAGTTGCGGCGAGCGGGGGCCGCTCTTCATCGCGGTGCGCAGGCCTCTCCCTGTGGCGGCCTCTCCTGTTGCGGAGCACGGGCTCCAGACACGCAGGCTCAGTAGCTGTGGCTCATGGGCTTAGTTGCTCCACGGCATGTGGGATCCTCCCAGACCATGGCTCGAACCCGTGTCCCCTGCATTGGCAGGCAGACTCTCAACCAGTGCGCCACCAGGGAAGCCCCATATATTTTTTAAATGGTAGCTGATTAATTAATTAGATAAAGTCAAGAGATGGTTTCTTTCACACCAAATGGATGACGAGTATTAGGTAGAGTTGACTAAAGATTTCTTCACCTTTTTTCTCATATATATGTACTCATTGAATTTCCATTCTTATAAGGTGTATACTATTTAATAAATGGCAATAGACCGTGTTTTTTTGCTTTTATAAATGTCACGAAATCCTCAATGGTGTTGTCCCTTGTATTTTCTAATAATTGATCCTGGTTGGCTGGGTGTGGAATAACAGAATCCAGAAGTTCGAAGAGCAGACTTAGTCCTTTTTTTCTTTTTCTTTTTTTTTTTTTAATTTTTATTGGAGTATAGTTGATTGACAATGTTATGTTAGTTTCAGGTGTACAGCTGAGTGAATCAGTTATACATATACCTATATCCATTCTTTTTCAGATTCTTTTCCCATATAGGCCATGACAGAGTACGGAGTAGAGTTCCCTGTGCTGTACAGTAGGTCCTTACTTAGTTATCTGTTTTATATGTTAGTAGTGTGAATATGTCAGTCCCAACCTCCCAGTTTATCCCTCCCTCCCCCCATCCCCTGGTAACCATGAGTTTGTTTTCTACATCTGTGACTCTGTTTCTGTTTTGTAAATAAGTTCATTTGTGTCCTTTTTTTAAGATTCCACATATAAGTGATATCATATGATGTTTGTCTTTCTGTGTCTGACTTACATCACTCAGCATGACAATCTCTGGGTCCATCCGTGTTGCTGCAGATGGCATTAGTTTGTTCTCGTTTATGGCTGAGTGAGCAGGCTTAGTTCTTGATCACATACAGAACTGTTTGCCATTAATCCGTGTGGAGTCGGCATTCTTTTCAGTCCTGGTAAACGAGAAGCATGAATCGTTGGCTGATATGCCGGAGAACTCCTGGAGTAAGTGAAGATCCCTTCACTTTTCAGACATCCTAAAAGGTGAGGAGACAAGAGGGTGAACATATGCACACACAGATACGAGCTGGTTTCTGCCCTTCTCAATAAGCGTATCTTTCTCCTTTTGAAGAGAAACCGTTTCAGAATTTTGAATGAATTCTTCAAGAAGACTCATTACTGGGAGGAATGGAGAAAGAGCTCATTATGGTAATGGTTTCTCATCTGTTCTGTGGTTTGGTTGATGTCATAGACCCTGGGGGCCCGGCTAGGCTCTAGTTCCAGGGCCTCTTTTACTGATCTGAAACCCACACACCACCTTGGTTTTTAGAATAATTATCTAGTGATGTTAAACAGTAAAAATTGTGCTGTTTTAAAGGATCTAAAAATGCATACGGGGACGCGTGTAGGTAGCAGTCATATAAACAAACATGCTTTTTTTTTTAAAACATGCTTTTTTATGTATACATTTGTAGGCAGCATTTTGTCAACTCGGTAACTTGGGATCTTGTACGTTGTCCCTCTCCACTCCCCCCCGAACCCCAGGTTCCTCCCAGGACATGCAGGTGACTGTGGTTGAGCAGAGAAACCACCCGGGTGAGGATGGGCTGAAGTCCCAACGCAGGACCAGAGCCCATCAGAGGGACCGTTTCCTTAGGCAGGGATGCTCTGAAAGGCTGCGAGGGAAGCCTTTTTTTTTTTTTAAAGCGATGCATGTCTTTTATTATGAAAATTGCTGCTACATTACAGCCAGCATCCAAAACAGTATTTTAATAAGCACTTGTCTTGATTATAAAGTAGAGCAGAAACCATGATTCTTAGTGATTGTATCGGTTTCCTAGGGCCGCCGTAACAAAAGTACCACAAACTGACTTACAACAACAGAAATTGGTTCTCTCACAGTCCTGGGGGCCAGAAGTCCCAGATCAAGGTGCCACCGGGGCGGCCCTCCTCTGAAGGGCCTTCCTTGCTTGTGTCCTATCTTCCGTGGTTTCTGACAAGCCCTGACATTCCTAGACTTGTAGACGTGTCACTCCAATCTCTGCCTTCTGTGTGTCTTTGTCTTCATGTGACCATCTTCTTACAAGCACACCCAGTCATTATTGGATTAAGGGCCCACCCTACTCCTCTGTGACCTCATTTGATGAATTCTCTGTGTGTGTGTGCATTTTCTTTCTCTCTCTGTTGTATTTTTATTGACATACAATTGACCTACAGCACTATGTTATTTCCAGGTGTACAACATAGTGGCTCAGTATTTCTGTACATGACAGAATGATCACCACGGTAAGTCGTTAACCATCTGTCACCATACAGAGATACGACATTATTATTGACTGTATTCCCCATGCTCTACATTTCATCCCCGTGACTCATTTATTTTGTAGCTGGAAGTCTGTACCCCTTAAGCTCCTCACCTATTTCACTCACCCCCCACCCCCTCGCCTCTACAACTACCTGTTTCTATCAGTCTGTTTCTGTTTTGTTGTGTTTGTTCATTTGTTTTGTTTTTTAGATTCCACATGTAAGTGAAATCAGGCAGTATTTCTCTTTGACTTATTTCACTTAGCATAATACCCTCCAGGTCCATCCATGTTGTCACAGATGGCAAGATTTCATTCTTTTTTATGGCTGAGCAGTATTCCTCTTTGTGTGTGTGTGTGTGTGTGTGTGTATACACATTTTCTTTACCCATTCATCTGTTGATGAACACTTAGGTTGCTTCCATATCTTGGCAATTGTAAACAGTGCTGCAGTGAACATAGGGCTGTGTATATCTCTTCAAATCAGTGTTTGTGTTTTCTTCAGGAAAATACCTAGAAGTGGAACTGCTAGGTCGTGTGGTAGTTCTGTTTTTAGTTTTTTGAGGAACCTCCATACTGTCTTCCGCAGTGACTGCCCCGGTTTCCCTTCCCACCATCACTGTGTCAGGGTTCCCTTTTCTCCACATCCTCGCTAACCCTTGTTATTTGTTGTCTTTTTGGTGATGACCATTCTGACAGGTGTGAGGTTGTGTATTGTGGTTTTGATTTGCATTTCATCTTGATGAATTCTGTCTGCAACAAACCTAGTTCCAAATAAGGCCACATTGTGAGGTCCGGGGGGTTGGGACCACAACATATCTTTCTGAGGGGACCCAGTTCAACCTGTAGTGGTGGCGATTCCCCACACCATCGCACCCCACCCGTCTTCTCCCAGAACCCCCTGGTGTCCTGACGTGGCTACGTGGCCACGCACGACTCATGCCCATGGCCGTTTACAGGGCAGCCAAAGAAATCCAAACCGTTGTAAATTCTTGGTCTTTGATAAAATGAACGAGTCAGTACGGCAGAGCTGCAGGTGCAGTGATCTGTCACCAGCGAGTTCTGGTACCCAGGCGCGTGTGCAAGCAGGGCGGGCAGCAGCCTCGGCCGACGCTGGGATCGCCTGGGTGGATTCTTTATGTCATGACTTTCCTGCCAGAGGTCTGCAGCTCTCATGGCCTCTCCCTCAGGAGGTATTTTTCGTGTGCTACAGTTCACAGGGGCGTGGGGCCGCTTTGCTGGCACGTGGAGCGCGTGTGGCCTGTGCTCGGTCACGCGCGAGCGGGCCGGCGGCGGTGGGCTTTCTCTCGGGACTGGACGGGAGGGGTGCTGCCCACGAGGCCGGGGTTCAGGGGACGGTGTGGACTGTGGGCCCGCTTGCCTGCTCCCTGGACTATGCCGTGACTCAGGCACCTGCTGTTGACGTGGCTAAGCTCCCAGCCACGGCGGGCGGGAGGCCCCAGAGCCGGCCTTCCCGAGTACAGCCCCCTTCATGTTCTCACCAGAGGCGCTTGCGAGAAGCAGCACCTGTGCCCTTGGGTGTTTTTGCTGCCTGCAGTCCCAGGGCCCTTCCGTGGAGTCTTGCCCAGTTTCCTCTGAAAGAAATTGTGTTGTGGACGAGTCATTGGTACAGTTAGACATCTTTTGAGACTCTCAGGCTCTTTTCAGGGAAACATGTTAAACAAACCACACGTATGCTCAGAAATGTTCCGGATTTGGAGGTCTCAGAGCACGGTAGGTGAAACCTTGACCTTGGATTTGTCTCTCTTGGCGGCAGTGGCTTCACATGGTAAACAGGAGGTCACCTGGGTGTCCCGTCAGCGTGTTCACCCCTTGGAGACGGACTTGGGGCCTTGGAGGATTAGCTTGCAGTAGCAGTGTGGGCAACAGGGAATACGGTTTCACATCATAATTACAGCCCCCAAGCAAGATCCAGCTTAATAATTAGAGTCCCAATTAGAGCCTGTGCACATCCATCGCTTCTGTTCATTCTGGGCACTGATGTCAGACTCGTGAGAAAGCCAACCAAACAGAAATGGGAACTTGCATTGGAGGAAAATAATCTAAATTCTGTTATGTAGTAGAAGTAGTTTAAAGCCACAAAGGGAACTCTTTCAGGTAAATCTACTCTTTCATGATGATGCAAAATGCAGCACAGGTTCTCAAGTTTTTATGTCAAGAATTTGCTAAAATAAGTCAGACAAGTTTAGGATTTGCCTCATAGTGAATCAAGAACTTTAAGCAGGAACTTTTCTTCTAATCTAATGAAAAATGCAACCTGTACCATTTGGACATAGAAATGCCTAGCTGAGGAGAGCAAGTGAGGACAGAGACAACTCCAAATATTAACAAAACAAAACAAAGTGAAAACACTTTATAAACTGCAGGGGTGAGAGGTTCAACTATAGAAAGCCCGATTGGAATTTCTAACAGGACCCCTGGTTCTCAATTTATAGTTTAGGTGGGGAATGAGGCCAGTGTCCAAACTCTAATAATCCAAACAATAAAATTAATTCAAAATAAACAAGCAGAACAACAAAAGTATATGTGTTTGTAATATACTTTGTGCATAATACATATATATATACGTATTTATGTATATGTATGTAATCTTCACGTTTGATTGTAGTAGATGATTACAACCAATTTTTCAGTACATTATACTAGAGTAGAATGTTTGTCATCCCCCATTCTTCCAAATAATTTACTGAAAATATTACACTTGCAATTAACTTTTCTTGACTATGTTTCAAAAAGAGTGTAAATTTTCTCAGCCCAGCTTATGTAGTAATAATTACATGTCAGAAATTAAAATGGGATTTCAAAGTAACTTTGTCCTTGGAAAGCTTTGCTTTGCTTTAGTGGCAAATTTCAGCCTGCACATTTCATGGTGTTTATGATGGTGGGTTCTTTGTTTTGTTTTGTTTTGTTTGTCTTCAGTCCTATTGACCTGGACTAGCTAGGTCTGCTAGGCAGTGGAGAAATGGCTCTGCTGTCTCAGATTTATGGTTTAATTTACCCAGCAGTTCTTTAAGCATATGAGGGGCAAATATTCTTTAACCTGTGTTGAAAACTTTGGGCTTCTACTTTTTACTTTCAGCTGAAGTTGGAAACACTTCAGAGGGAGAAAAGATACAAAGATGTATGACAAAGAAGACACGTGATAACAGTCTCTGTCTTTAAGGAACTTGCAATCAAGTCGAGGCATTTAAAACAGAAATACATGAAAAAGATAACTAAGAATTAAAAGCAGAAAATTAGGGGAGTAGCCCCTAAGCATTAGACAATAGTTTGGGGCAGGGCGGGTGAACTCTGGCTGGAAGGCTTAGGAAAGGAGCTGCAATTTGAGTAATTTATTTATTAATTGAAGTATAGTTGATTGACAATGTTGTGGTAATTTCTGCTGTACAGCAAAGTGAGTCAGTTATATACACACACACACACACATATACTTTTTAATATTCTTTCCCATTATGGTTTAACCCAGGACAATTGAATATAGGTTCCCTGTGCTCTACAGTGGGACCTTGTTGTCCATCCGTGCTGTGTGTAATTGTTTGCATCTACCAACACCAAACTCCCAGGAGCTGCAGTTTGAAACACTGCAGATTTTGCAAGATGGGGAAGAGTAGGTAGGACATTATAGGCAGAGGGAAACAGGAAAGGTGTGGGATCAGTGTCTTCCCCATCCAGCATTTCAAAGATTGGTGATATTTATAAATTCCAAGAACTTGCTATTAGTGTAAAAGAATTCTAGGTGTATCCTGTCACTTTTTTTTTTTAATAGTAATTATTTATTTATTTATTTTTATATTTATTTTTGGCTGTGTTGGGTCTTTGTTTCTGTGCGAGGGCTTTCTCTAGTTGCGGCAAGCGGGGGTCACTCTTCATCGCGGTGCGAGGGCCTCTTCACTATCGCGGCCTCTCGTTGCGGAGCACAGGCTCCAGACGCGCAGGCTCAGTAGTTGTGGCTCACGGGCCTAGTTGCTCCGCGGCATGTGGGATCTTCCCAGACCAGGGCTCGAACCCGTGTCGCCTGCATTAGCAGGCAGATTCTCAACCACTGCGCCACCAGGGAAACCCCTATCCTGTCACTTTTGACCTTCTTCCTCCATCTGTACTTTCCCCCTAAATTGCAATGAGCTAATTTTGAGAAAAGTCAGACTTTCTAAAGGCCAGACTCCATTTGGGCCATCTCTTTCCTTTTAAACACAGTTGTAAGGTATACCAAGTTTTCGTCACTAATTATTTCTCTGAAAAAGAGAAATAATTAGTGACGAAAACTTGGTATACTTTACAACTGTGTTTAAAAAGAAAGAGATGGCCAACTGTTAAATGAAAAACAGAGAAAAAAAAAGGTGAAGGGAAAATGATCTAAGGAACCGAAATGTGTGTTTATTTTGTTTCTTGTTGGTTTTTTTGGCCCCCTTGGGATGGCAGGTACTGCGTCTTGAGAAGGACCACATATGTTGGTTTTCTGCTGCAGCCAGGACTTCCTACAAAGTACGGTATGGCCGTCCTCCGGCAGTGTAGCTGCATGGCCATTTTGCTTGTAGTCTTCAGCGTCTCCAAGTTCACACGTCTGAGGATGGCACCCTGCGACGTGGTTGGGCTGCTTCCATGGCCCCCAGCCCTGCAATCCACCCAGCTCCTGGTGGGACCTGGGGCGGTGCTGGCGAGGACGCACTTTGCTCTCTTCTGCCCTGGCACACAGACCTTTCTGATCGCCTCCTGCTGGAACACAAACAGGGGATCCGTCTCTGCCTTGTTTCCCCAGTTACAGGTAATTAGCTCTGTGCTTTTGAATGCTAGTGCTTGAAATTGCGTGTTCTGCATCTGCCTTATTACGAAGCCGCTCGGCTGCCTCTAGACAAAACATCATCTAAATGAGATTTGCTCTCAAGTATCTGGTATGTGGGAGGAGGCAGCAAAGGAAACAGCGGATATTTCAGATCTATGGAAAAATATACAGCATGGCTGAATAATGGCATCCAGCACACTCACGAATTAAACACATCTTGATCTAATAGCCAGTGGTAAGGAGTAAGCATTTCTATTTTGAACTCTCATTTCAGAGGTGGGGTGAGCCATATAAATTTTCATAGCAGTGATTTGTTTATTTTATGATTTCCCGTCCTGACCCTTTTCTCTTTCCAGCTCTCCAAGAGGCAGGCTATTTGGCTTATCACTGGCTTATTTAAACTTGTGCAATTCAAATATGATTTTTTTTCAAAACACAATTTGTCACGCATCTGGAGTCTCATTTTGATAAGGGCCTTCGGTGTATAGAACTGTACTAAGATTCCAAATACTAAGGTCTGTAAAGGAGTGTCTGTCTACAGGCCGTAAAGATTTTATCTCACATCTTTCCAGAATCTGGCTTTATTAGTACATTGGCGCCAATATCTGATGTAGGTTTTAATCCCGGCAGAGGTGGAGGGCCGGGGGGTGTCCATCCTAGTGTGCCCCAGCTTTCCTTCCCTCATCTTCACTTCCCCTTCCATGAGGGGCTTCACCTTACTTTCCTCAGGCCACAGATGTCTCCCATCCACCCCTCCACCTGCCAGATTAAAAAAAAGTTGTGTACATTGATAAATGATGGAAAAGACCTTTATATACATGTACAAACGTGCACATGAATTTCATCTTATGAAAGCTCTTCCTTGACATCTTATCTTCCTCCAGCCACCACCTGTTTCTCTTCTCCTGTGTGAAAAGGATGGCTAAATGGTCTCCAGAATTCACTTCCCCTTCCGTAGTGTGGAGATGTTGCTGGGAGTGGGTGTCCAGGTCAAGTCTGTTTTGTAGCCCTCTTGCCTTGAGGAGGGGTGTGGTGACTCATTTGCTGGTGAGATATGCGTGTCCCTTTGGGAATAGGTGGGGGGAGAGTGGAGCCACAAAGCAGGCGGAGCCTGGGTGTCCGGAGCGTCCTTGGAGGAAACCTTTCTGACAGCTAGGAACGCTGGACTGCGTTGGACTGGTACAAGAGTAAGAGTAAACTTGTATCCTAAAAGCCATTGAGACATGTGGGCTTATTTGTTGTGGCAGCTCATGTTACTCTAACTCAGGGTTCAGCAGCCTACAGCCTGTGAGCCAGATTAGCCCGTTGCCTGTTCCTGTAAATAAAGTTTTGTTGGCGCTCAGCCACACTCATTCAGTCACATATTCCCGTGGCTGCTTTCCCACTACAACGGCGGACAGGAGTAGTTGTAACTGAGACCCTATGGCTGTTAAAGCTGTTTACTGCCTGACCCTTTGCAGAAAAAGTTTGCAACCAGTGCTCTAATATTTGAGCCTCAGATGTCTGCTGAGAATGCAACACCAGGTGCATGAGAAGTACCTCCTGGTACTGTTGAGGGCAGAGGACAACCCCCCATGGACCTGGCCCTTCATTTACTGACATGAGGTCCCCAAAGCCTCCGAACTTCCCCCACCCCCTACACACAGACAGACACACAGACACACACACACACACACACACACACACACACAGTCTTAGGGGTGAGAAAACCCAAGGGAAGAACACGCTAACACACCTTTGTTTATCTAAAGGGATTGTCTATCTAATCGATGGTTCTCCAACTTGAATGTGCATCAGAGCCATCTGGAGGGCTTGCTAAACACAGATTGCAGGGCCCCACCCCTGAGGTTTCTGATTTGGCCCGTCTGGGGTGGGGCCTGAGACTCTGCATTTCCCACATGCTCCCAGGTGGTACCAGGAACCACACCTTGGGGGCCACTCACCTATGTTGTTCTGTAAGACTATGCTTTGCACTGGAGGGGACATAAAGTAAATTTTTTTTTCTTGCTCATGATTGGGTCAGAGGGGAGAGTTTGTTTTAGGAGTAAGGTATAATACTTTATGGAGAACTACAGAGCACCTTTTCTGCTCGTCCAAGTAGGGGTGTGAGTTTTGTGACTCTGCTACTCTAAAAGTTTTTAATTAAAAATTTTTTTTCAGTACTTGTGATTTTTCTAAAGCAATGATTACTTGAGAATAACCAAAACCATACAGTAGGATGATCATCCACAGTTTGCTTAAAGCTAACCTAACCACAGACCAGTAAGCACGTGAACAAACACAAACAGCCAGCAGGGTAGCAGCAGGCCGCCCGGCCTGTGTGGGATGCGACCTTGGGTGTTGAGGCACCTGGAAGGTACCACACATGTGTCTATGGGACTGTCTCAGCCCCAGTGTCTCCAGGACCTTCTCCTTGGGACCCTCCCCTCTTTTCTCTTCCCGGCTGCTCTTCTCCTTCTAAGGTAGACCCTGTATGTTTTGTGTTGGCCAGGTTTCTTCTCAGAGAGTGACATGGTGCAGGCCCTGGAGGTGGGGCTCAGATCGAAAGTCTTCTCATTTTTGCCAAAACTGTTACCGAGTCCAGACTCGTTCCGCTCACTGCACGACAGGCCAGTAAATCGGGAGACGAGGTGTTGAGGCAAGGAATAATGACTTCATTTGGAAAGCCAGGACTCCGAGAAGATGGCAGACTAATGTCCTAGAAAACCATCTTACCCAAGTCAGAATTCAGGCTTCTTTTAGTATACTACAAGGGGAGGGGCTGTGGTTGGTTCTTGCAAACTTCTTGGTGTCGGAATCCTTCGTTCTTGCAGCTGTCCACGTAGGTTAGGTCACAATGTTCCTATAATCCTCCAACAAGACAAATGTTATCCTCTGTTCTGAAACTTTTAATCGCTATATGAATGGAAAAGTGTTATACCGTTAAAGGTCATAGACTTGAGAATGGGCTGTCCTATATATTTCACGGTATGGGCAACATTCTTAACTGGAAGCAAAGACGATAGAATACAAAGGTTAAAGTAAAAGAAAGAAATCTAATATAGAGTCACATTTGTTCTTCCCTGTTACAAAACCACTGGTGGCATCTCAGCAGAGGTCTTGCAATCGAGGAAATGCAGGTGGTAGACTTTAAAATCACATGTTGGGCAAAGGTGCAGGGAGGGGAGAAGAAGAGGGACATGGAGGGATGGCGAGAGAGAGGGAGGGACAGGAGGGGAGAGATTTGGGTCAGGGAGAATATTCTTCACTTGGTACATCAAGCCTCACGCATGTGGCTCTACCCTGAGTCTCCCCATCACCCACCCCCATAGGAGCAGTGGTGGTTTCAGTTAAAAGCTTCCCACCTGCTCTTTCACTGGCGGTTTCTATTTAACTATTTCACGTGTGGCTTAAATAACCAGAACTTGGTATGAAAAAAATTGTGTCCGGGCTTCCCTGGTGACGCAGCGGTTAAGAATCTGCCTGCCAGTGCAGAGGACATGGGTTCGAGCCCTGGTCCTCGAAGATCCCACATGCCGCGGGGCAAATAAGCCCGTGCGCCACGACTACTGAGTCTGTGCTCTAGAGCCCACGAGCCACAACTACTGAAGCCCGCGCGCCTAGAGCCCAAGCTCTGCAACAAGAGAAGCCACCACAATGAGAAGTCTGCGCACCGCAACGAAGAGTAGCCCCCACTCGCCACAACTAGAGAAAGCCGCGCACAGCAACAAAGACCCAATGCCGCCAAAAATAAATAATAAATAAATAAATTAATTTTAAAAAATTGTGTCCTTCTAATGCATTAATGAATTATATACCGGGTGCCATGTTAAGTTCATGCTAATTACATCTTCTCTGCCTGTAAATTTCATAAAGACAGACACTGTGTTTCTTTGGCAGGGTCCATAGGGTAGAAAATGGTGCTGGACCTTGGGGGGTTTAACTTGAATGAGGTCTAGAAATTTGCCTGATGATTTCCATTACCTAATGGGCCAAGCAGATCTCTTATCAAAAAAAGACTGTCTACTTTGTCGTTACGATAATTTCCTGCTGTGGTTTTAGCATAGGTGTCTAGCGCCCCCTTTGCCACCACAGTAAAGGTTGAGATCAGGGGTTAGTAAACATTTTTCTGTAAAGGGCCATGTACATATTTGCAGCTTCTCAATTCTGCCATGCTAGTGTGAAAGCAAGCAAAGACAAGTTAATGGCTCTGGCTGTGTTTCAGTAAAACTTTATTTACAAAAACAGACAGCACCGGATTTGGCCTGCGCATCCGTAGTCTGCCTTCCCCTGGTTGAGTCAGTGCATACAGGTCACCTAGGGAACTTGTTAAAATGAAGTTTATGGTTCAGTAGATGAGAGGTGGCGGAGAGAGAGTCTGTGTTTCTAACAAGCTCCCAGGAGATGCTGTTGCTGCTGCCTCTTAAACCACACTCTGAGTGTGGAGGCTTTAGGTAACATTTGCTTTTTGTAGATAGATTGGGCAGTTGCAAGCAACCAGGAGAGGCTGGTGATGATTCCAGTGAGCTGCACAATTTTACAGAATTTCAGAGAGAGAGAGCCTCAAAAGCTGTATCTAAACTCGGAAGAAGACTGTGGGAATGATGCTTTATTTACTAGTGTCTTCTAACCAAACCAAACCTGTGAACATTGGGTATTGCTTCTCAGGTTTCCTGGAACCCATTTACTTTAGAAACCTTTCCAGAAGAATTCAGGTAATTAAAAGGGAGCCTAGTTTTCTGTGTGACCTTGGATCTATCACTTGACCTTCCAACACCTGGGGGCAATGCAGATGTACTTATCAAATTGTGTCAAGACAGGATCTTACTGGAAAACAGATGTTGGGTCAGCATTTCCCACATGTGGGAGAGCTGAAATCCTGCAGGTAGCTCATAGTCGACCTATTCATAATGATGACTTTTCCAAATACGAGAGCTTGAATACAGAGGACTAATTGCTTTCAGATTTGGGAAAGGTTAAAAAAAAAAAAAAAAACCCAACAAAAAACCTTGCCAGAGCAAGAACAACTGTAGAAACTGTAACAAACTATGAAACTGTCTTTAACTCACTATCTTTAGTTGTTGTCTTTCTAAAGTATGAAACTATGTTTAAAAGGATAAGCTTTCCTAAAAGTCTTCCTCCAAGCGTTTACAGTGACTTGTGCTCGGACCACACTGCATACTTGATAGTGCAATATGGTTCCGCTCATTGGAATCATCACCGGCCTTCCCCACCTTCCTCCCCTGCCCTTTCACCTCTGCCCAGTTCCAGTAATTCTTTCCATGTGGAAATGAGACGCTGCCAAATTTGAGAGACCCCTTTCTCTGGTGGATTGTTGGAATCAATTCCATGTGTATAACTTATCTGGCAGTTTTTACGACACGTGGCCAAGGGGTCTGGGATTATTTTAAGTTTCAGGTTTTAAAAATAACAGGCAAATTTGACCCTCTTGGAGGATTTGCTACTACTGGGCACTCTCCTGGGACATTCAGGTAGGGATCAGGTCTCCTCCTGTCATGTCCAAGCCCTCTCCCAAGGAAAAAGACTTTATGTTGGCGACTGTTTGTATAAGGCATTTGTTTTGGTTGACCTTTCGCCTGCTGTGTTAATGGTGTGGAAGGGGCTGCCTGGGTAAGAACGTTCTAGCTGTGGCTCCTTCTAGGTTTGGGTCCCCTCAGAGGAAGCGTGGCCTCAGGGTTAGACCCGGAAAATGTCTCAACAGATAGTCTTATGGCCTCCCTCTGTTTCCGATGTGCCTGCCCTTCGTGTAGCCATTTTCACGTTTTGTAGAACATATGTAAAGTGTTGTATCTTACAAGGGAGTGTTGGTGATAAAAGCGTGGTTGTTTATTGTAGCATGACAACCCCAGCAATGCCTGGCTTTGGGAGGCCCCACAGAAGTTGACAGATTGCCTTCAACTTGTACTTCTGAGAGCAAAGGGGCACAAAGTGGGGAAGCAGAATTCTCTCAGAAGAGAAGGGAGTGCTGTGAGACTCCCCGCGAAAGAGCAGAGATCGATAGCTATTTTGCTTTGACTTTCTGTGGAAAGTTCACTCCATAGACTAGAGTCAAAGACATTTTCTTCTAGGTACCACAAAAGGTGAAAGGGTCGCTTGTGCTTTTGGCGCTGCCTGAGTATTTTGGCTGTGGACACTGGCCAGTGTCAGGCTAGGGGAAGTCTTTATAAAATAGCGTGTGTATGAAAATTTTATACTCTTGAAATGAATCCCTTATTATTTGTTTAATCTTGGCTCCACCACCAACATCTGAGTCTTAGTTTCACATTAAAAGATAATCTACCTTGAATGCTTCTTTTGAGAAAGAATATACAGATAGAAGCATCTGTCATGCAGCTAGGTTCAAATAAACAGTAACCATTGGCTATAAGTCATTTTGAATTAATCATATGTGCAATTCAGAAGATTTCTCCTGGTTAAGAGGAGAAAAAATAGCATGAGCATGAGGGTGTCTGTTTCCTTTTAACTTTTGCTGTTTATAGTGATGGCATTTCTTGAATTGATCGTCTCTGTGGTAGGCTGTCTGGGCTAGAACACTCTGGGTTGGGCTACTCATTGTCCTGGGTAAATGTGGGAAATGCAGGAGTTACGTGCAAATGTGCCCATACATTTAATAATGAGTTTTGAGGACTTCTGAAGAACTGGAGGAATGTGGGGTTAGATGCTTTTGGAGGCTCAGGTGAAGGACCCAGCTTCTAGGAGATCCCAGGAGCAGCAGAGTTCTTGGGTCTGGTAGGTGGATGCCAGCACGTGTGTATATCCCACAAGAGGAAGAGCAGAGGAGACACAGAATCATAGGTCCCACTGGCGAGCAGGCTTCTGTTCAGACTTTGCCCAGGTGGCCCTAGAGGACAGGACTGGCCACGTTTTATCAATTCTGAAATGTACATTTTTGTAGGATAGCACGTTCTGAAATCAGACTGCTTCTCACAATCAGCCACGTCTCATAATTATTGGCATCTTTTTCTTCTTATGTAAAATAAAGGTGTGTCTTGTAGTCGAAACCCTCTTATGTTTGGTGAAATGTGGTAGATTTGGGCTCCTTAAGTTGGAACGAGAAGGCAATAAAATGAATTACTTCCGTCTTCTGGAATCAGAGGGCCAGAGAGAAAGAAGATGAAACATTTGTGTTTTCCCCAGCTGACAGTTCTGCTCAAGGCAGAGAGGAAAGGTCAGCGTTCCTTATCTAGAGCTGTGGTTCTAAAGGGGGGTTCCGGAGCAGCACCACCATCACCTGGGACCTCGTGAACCAGAAACTCTGGGGGCAGCCCCACAGGCTGGCTTTGAACAAGCCCTCCAGGGGATCCTGACGCACAGTCAATTTGAGAACCACTGAACCGGGGCTCCCACAGTTGTTTTCCTGGAGGGGTGTTGTCAGAAGCATCCGGTGTGGGATCTTTAGTGTTCCTCCTCCCCTCACTTCACCTTCAGTCCGGATGGAGCCGTTCCCTCCTTTGTAATTATCTGTCCTTCCTGCGTCACGTGGTACTATGCTCTCTTTTCTCATCCCACCTCTTCCGTGACTTGTTTTGCAGGCTCCCCCTTCCGTCCGGCCCTTAAATGGTGTTCTTCCGCAGGTCTGGTCTGTGTCACCTTTCTTTTTTCACTCTGCACTCTTTCACTGGCCAGTCCTCTTGATGCCAGCGGTTTCAACCCACTTCTCTGGTAATGGCTCTGGCATTTCTCTCTCTAGTCTGGGTCTTTGCCGCCCCTACCCGCATACCCATGAACGTTCACAGGTACCTCACACGCAACCCATTAAAACGGTCCTCCTTGTCTTCCTCCTCAGACCAACTTTTTTCTTCCTGATTTCTTTCTTAGTGAGTAGTTCCAGCATCTCACTTATTGCTTAAGGTGAAAACTTGGGTATTTTTGTACGTCTCCCTCTCTCTCAGGACTAACATTCGTTACCCACCATCACATCGCTCCTACCTCTTAATGTCTCTCCAAGGCATTCTGCCCTCTCCGTGTCCACTCCCTGTGACCCTAACTGGGTCTCTTATTATCCTTTGGAATATTGTGTGGCTCTCCCTCTGTTTTTTCCTGCCTCCGGGCTTACTCCAATCCCATTTAATCTCTCCATGTTGGTCAGATTAGAGTGACATTTCTCATGTGCAAAACTGGTGATGAGATTCCTTTATTAAACAGTCTTTAATGTCTTCTCATTCGCTCAGCGATATTTCCCAGTCCAGATCCCTTCCGGAGCTCTGCTCTTACGAGATTGTCACCTAAGTTTGGGAACTGCTGCTTAAAGTTTTTCCCTTTGGAAACTCATAATCACCTTTGGCATTTTAAATGTTTTGGAAAGTCCTGTCGTCAAGAAACTCATTTAGGTTTGACCGGGCATTTCTCATGGTCTTGGTTGACCCTGCACCTCCCACATGTCAACCTTGTAACACCCCGTGGCATTTGTGTCCTCAGTGCCTTCTGGGAGAGGCTGTACTTTCCATGAGGCTGGTCATGAGCTGACCCCAGCTTGCTCTTTAGCCTCATTTCCCGTAGCTCCCCGATCACATTTTTACTGGTAGTGATTTTGAAGTCTAATTTCCTAGAAATGTCATGTTACTTCATGCTCTTGGACTTTTAGCCTTTGCTTTGACCTCTGAATGCAGTGCCCTCCATCCTCCTTGCCCCCTGGAGAATTTCTTCTTGTCATTCAGATCTCAGCTCGACTACCTTCTCCTTCAGGAAGCCTTCCCTGACTCCTCTAGACACAGTTGGCACCCTGTCTGGCACCTTTGTGTCTTGTTTACACTTTTATCATCATCATCTCCTTACAGAGTGTACCCTTCTTGAGCACAATGACATTGGTCCAGCAGAGTGTCTACATAGCACAGATGTTCAGTAAAGACTATTTGTTGTGAAATGAGAATGTGAGTAAGTGATTGAGTAATGGCACTTTCTGGCTGTCACGATGTTAAGAGCTACTCCTTGTAAGACACTTACTGCACAGGAGGGCTGTTTTAGACACACCGTCTATGTTAACTCATGTAATCCTCCTGCTGCCCCTATGTGGTGGGCACTAGTGTTATTATCCCCATTGTTCAGATGGGCTGAACGTGAAGGATGTTTGGTATGGCCAGCCTGTTTTCTGCAGGGGAAGGTGAAGGGGAGCGCTCATCCCTGTGAGGACATTGTGGGGGAAGGAACAGATATCTTTAGGAGGCACTTCTCTAGAGAAGCAGAATAGATACCTGGAATGATCTTTTTTTTTCTTATTGAAAAGGAAGAATTTCTCAGTCTCCCCTAAGAAAATGAGTACTTCCATTTTGTTAAGTAATCGGCTGCTGGGTGTTACTTGCAACTTGCTGGCAAATTTAATATATAGTTTCCTGAGCTGTTAGTGCTGAGGGTCTTCTTTTAAATGGAACGGGTCGTTTGGTAGCAGTGGTTTTCAGCTGGGGGCGATCATGCCCCCAAGGAGACACTGGGTAATGTCTGGAGACATTTTCTGTTGTCACAACCTGGGGGAGGGGGTGCTCCTGGCATCTAGTGGGCGGAGGCCAGGGACGCTGCTCAGCGTCCTACAGTGCCCGGGACGGCCCCCCAACCCCGTGGCCCCGGCACCACAATAAAGGGTGATTTGGCCCAAATGTCCCCAGTGATGAGTTGAGAAAAACTTGAAAAAAGTTGATGGTTATAGGTTCAAGCTTACAGTGAAAGAGAAATTAAACAGAAAACTTGGAGGTCTAAACAAAGCAATGGGAAGCGGCAAATAAGGCCTCGTCAGAAGTGGGCTGTGTGGGAGTCCCTAAGTTTTAATGAGAACAGCACAATAAAAGTCATAAAACTAAAGGAAGGTGACCCCCCCCCAGCACTCCATTCAGTATTGGCAAAGGAAAGCAAAAAAGCCCCCAGCCTTGAAAGGTAGGATTAAGGAAGTTAGTTACTTGCAAGAGACCTTTAGACTATTTACACTTGTTTCTGGAAATCTACAAAAAACATACACTGAAGAATTTTCTCTAAATGTCATTCTTAAGGCAGTGTCCTAGAAATGTCATTCTTGAAGAAATGTCCCAGAATGATACTAGCAGGAAAAAAGATTGCTTTCAATAAATAGGAAAAGGGGAGTCAGATGCATGACCAATGTGTGTCAGATCTGATGATGGGTCCAAGATGTATAAGACTTGGCACAGAAATGGAAACTGTAAAATATCTTTAAGTATCTTAGGGAAAGGAGGCCAACCGGAAGAGACATCTCCACATTGGGCAAACATAAAAGGAGGTGTTTGTGACAGTCTGTTGCATGGGGGAAGAAAATACGAGACCATTTTGAAAGAATAAACAATACGTGTCAGTGTCAGAAGGTCTTTAGCATTGTCAACACGCATACAGACCCTTCCTGGTGCTCACACCCAAGCTGTGTGGTAGGTGTCCCGCGTCAGAAGCAGGAGGAGAGGTAATCCGAGGACAGAGCGCCCAAGACACTGGCACGTGCCTGGCCTCGCTCACGTGTGGGCAGGCTGATCTAGAGATTATGTCGTGAAGTTTATGGAGAGCCAACCTCCACAGGACATTTGAGTAGCTTAAAAAGAAGTCTGAAAACACACAACCTGTTAAAACCAAGCGTACTCCTCCAAGCACAGCGAACCGCAAGAAAATGTCTGATTTGTATTTGTTGTTTGCTATATTGTGAGGTCAGAACGTTGTCCCTGTCACATCTGGCAAAAAGTTGACCGCCCCCGAAAAAATAAATAAAAACGATCAAGAAGACTATATGGTTTTATGTCCAAGTTTGATAATGATAGATGTTTTCCTATGTACGTATTTTTGTGCTGTACTATATTCCTGAGCGGCAGCAGTACTGGTAAGTCATTTGGAAATACATAAATAAGCATACTGCAGATGCACACTCCGGCTTGACCATTCAGGAGCCTTGTGGTCTACGACAAGGCACTTGTGTTTCTTTCTGGTGACTGATTGTTTTTTACGCTAAGCTTTGTTGATGTGTAATTTGCATCCAGTCAGACACATCCACTTTAAGTATATGGTTTGAGATTTGACAAACGCTTATAACCATGTAATCACCATCACAATCATGATATAGAATTGTTCCGTCACCCTCCCAGAGTTCTCTCTTGTCCCTTTGTGGTCAGGCCCTCCCCCTCCTAGCTTCTGGCAGCCACCCATCTCATCTCTGTCCACAGTTTTGCCGCTTCCGAAATCTCATGGAAAGTAAATCATACAGCATGAGGCTTTGGTGTCTGGCTTCTTTCCCTTGGCATAACACCTCTGAGGGTCGTCCAATTTGTTGAGAGCATCAGTGGTCTTTTCTTTTTACTGTTGCATAGTCTTCCCTTGTATGGATGTACTTACTGTAGTTTGTTTATCCGCCCATCAGTTGAAGGCCATTGGGTTGTTTCCAGGTTTGAGTGACTATGAATAAAGTCACTGCATACTTGTACACCTGTGTCTTGGCGTGAACACGTGATTTCATTTCACTTGTATACATCCCCAGGAGTGTGATTGCTGCCTCGTGCATTAAATGAGTGTTCAGCTGTGTAAGAAACCCACCAAACTGTTTTCCAAAGTTGCTGTGCTGTTTTACTTTCCTACCAGCAGTGCGTGAGAGTCACAGTTGCTCTACCCCCTTGCCAGTCTGGGTACGGTCGGTTTAAAAAAGTTATCCATTTAATAGTGGTATTTTATTGTGATTTTAATTTGCAGTTCCCTAATGGCTAAAGATGCTAAACATTTTCTCCTGTGTTTATAGGCCATCTTTATCTGTTCTTGGGTGAAGTGCACTTATACTTATTGAGCGTCTATATATATACATGCAGAATGACATTTGTGTTGATAGGATTTTGTTTTTTAGTATTAAAGTGAAATAATGCAAATGAATTTTTTTCCTTTTTTTTTTTTTTTTTTTTTAAAACCCCATGCCTGGTACATAGCTTTTCCTTAACTAGAACCTGTTTGTTTGTTTGTTTGTTTTAAAATAAATGGATGGTTATTGGACAAAGAGTGACTTAGGAGTTATGAAAATTTGACAAACTGAATGATGCTTTTTTCTCAGTTTTTCATGAGGGTGGACCTGGAGCCCCAGGTCTAAAGATCTTTGGAGGAAGGGAGGTGGAAAGGGGGTGATGAAAACTTGGATATGGAGATGGATAGCTGGAGAATGTTCCAAAGAGCTGAGCAAGTTTGCCACACAAAGAAATCAGCCCTTAGCACATGGGCAACCAGCAATCATTGAGGATGTGAAGATGAGAATGTCATCGTTAGATCTGAGTTTCAGAAATGCAAGTGGGACAGTCCTCTACCATTTAACCTGTTTTCCCTGTATGCTCTTGAGTGTGTCAATACGAGCAGCATCCTGTTAAGTCAAGACAGTTATCATTTCAAAACCTAAAAAGTATGGAGGGGTCAACTCTGTAGACTTCTACGAAAATGATCATCATGCCAGGCATAGTTACCTCTATGGGGTTGATAAAGCTCCATGGACCCAGATTATCTTCTGCATGAACGCAGCACAAGACCTGAAGACGCCACCATTTGTCCTTGACATCTGACCTTAATCATCTTCACTTGGTCGCCTATCGTTCTGTTACATGAATGCAGGATGACATATTATCTCAGTCTTTTTTGTATGCTCTTTATTTCTCCTGTTTCCTTTTTGCAATCATAGCTGTTGTAATTCCCCATGGAGGCATAAATATATTCTGCTTAAAAGCAATACTGCTAAAAAGTATGTGCACTAAAAATGGGAAGTCTCAGCACATTCAACACATCTTGATTCAACACATATTGTTGGAGCACCTATTGCCAGGAATTCCCATGCACTGCACTTAATATTTGGGATAAATATATCCATGTATAAAACATGCAGAGGTGCCCAAGGAACATGGCTCTGCATGCTAGCGGAGGGAGAGAGGCAACGCGTGACAATAACAAATAACAGAATTATATGCTATGTTAGAAGATTGTAAGTGCTCTGTGGAAGAGCTCTTTAAAATGCTTCTGTGTGGGGCTTCCCTGGTGGCGCAGTGGTTGAGAATCTGCCTGCTAATGCAGGGGACACGGGTTCGAGCCCTGGTCCGGGAAGATCCCACATGCCGCGGAGCAACTGGGCCCGTGAGCCACAATTACTGAGCCTGCGCGTCTGGAGCCTGTGCTCCGCAACAAGAGAGGCCGCGATAGTGAGAGGCCCGCTCACCGTGATGAAGAGTGGCCCCCGCTTGCCACAACTAGAGAAAGCCCTTGCAGAGAAATGAAGACCCAACACAGCCAAAAATAAATAAATAAATTTATTAATTAATTAAAAAAAAATGCTTCTGTGTGGCTTGGGTAGCGTTGTGACCCTTGTGCTCTTCCATGGCCAGGGCCATTTACGCCACAACTGGGATTTGGTCCTCATGGGACAGGACAGAGAGCTGTGAAGCTGTGATAGCGAGAAAGGGTCAGGGGCGTGAAGAGGTAGGGAGCTTGGGAGCCTGTCTGCACAGGGTGTTGGAGGTGGACATGCCATCCACAATGGAAAAAGGAACCTCCTGCCTCCCATTGGAAAAGCTATTTGTGCTCTCCTGATTTCAGGATAATTTCACACCGAAGTTTCTCAGGGGCTGGGTGTGGGGAAGTTGAAACAGAATTTTCAGACGTAAATACTGTCTGTAATGAAGTCTGATTGCTGTGTCTGTAAGTGCAGATCGAGACCTTCTATAACAGAAGACCTGAAACGGCCCCTGATGCAGCTCAAGCATAAATTGATCTTTTTGTTGTGTTGTTTTTAATTCCACCTACAAATAAGAGTTTCTTGACATGTTACTTTTGGGTATTTCACAACTTAATTTGGTTACGCAGAATGTTCTTTTGCTTTCCCTCTTTCTTGGTAATAAAACACGCCTGGCTGTTCCTTCAGGGGCAGCTCTGCCTCTGTCCTGTTGCTACTTGTGCTTTGAATATTCCTGAAGAGAGAGGGTTCACTTGGCAGGCGTACATTATGACCTGGTTTGAAAAAGAACTCCTCCCCACAAACACATTAATTTCTAGAATGTAGGCAGGCTCTGTTGGGTGATACAGTTTTCATCTGACACATAAAACATGCCAACAGATTTTTTTTTTTCTCTTACAAGCAGAATAGAATCTTGTAATGCCATAAGCCATCAGATACTTCTGCTTTCCAAGTTTGAATTACTCCTTTTCCTCTTGAAGCTAATGATTTTATTAGGATGAAGGTTTTCTGCGTATAATAGATTTCTTTGCTCCTTTGCAGAGTTTGAGTGGTGTGTAATTGAGCCTTTAGGTAATTAGCCGTTGCCGATAGGCTAGGTGCTAGGGAGATCAGATGCAATTCCACCCCCTCTCATTATATTGTGTGCACTGGCCCATGGGTAGAAGTTTGCCAACCCTTGGTGAAGATGATGAGAAACAATATAAAATGTCAGTTAAAAGCCAGAACTTAAGAATCAAATACACCTGGGTTTGTATTTCCATTTTTTTTTTTTTTTTTCCATTACTTGCTGTGTGATCTTGGGCAGGGAATTAACCTTTCTTTGTTTCAGTTTGGGTTTGCTCATCTTTTTAAAGAAGACAGGGACAATAATGCTGATTTTGCCAGGTTTTATAAGGATTAATAATAATATGTGTAAAGCATTTATCCTGGTTCCTGGCATATTATATAAATGATGTCATCGGTAGAAAATAATTGTGTTAAATTATTTAGAGCTTTAAATTTTAAATATGAAACATTAAGGTCTACTTATGTTCCAGTATCTTATTGTTCTTAGACTTTGTCTCTGGATCCTCAGATATACAGGCAAATAAATAGCACATATACCCAGGCTGCCCCAGCACATGAGGACAAGTGATGACTATGGGAAGTCAGTTTGCTTGTGGCAGAAACAGAGTTGTCATATAACTTGAATTCAGCACCACTTAAGAAGTCCTTGTTTATCAGGAAAAAAGTCTGAAAAAGTTCTCAAAGTCCTTTGCCCATTCTTCTGTTTTACTGTGTGCCTGTGTAGCCGAAGGTACAGGTGGACCTACTCTCCCTGGTGATTTGATGCCATCTAGTAACATAGCTGAGGGATGAAATGCAACGTGAGTCTCTAAAGTGTTTCTTTTGTTTTTAAGGTTCAAAAACAAATAAAACATGATGCCTTTGACAATTATTAAAGACCATAGCTGAGTCTGTGTTGTGGGCATAAGATCTTTGCTTTCAAAGAACAGAGCTTTGCACAGTTTTCTCATGTCTACCGGAAAAATGTATTTTGGTGTTATTTACAAATACAATTATTTTCTCCCAGGTCCTATTTGAGTCCTAATTTTTGCAGAAAAGACATATTCAGAAGCGTCAACCTTTTCCCCAGACTGTTGTTCTTTGATTGCCATGCATCTGTTTCACTTGTATTTAAGAAAGGCAGTTAATCTCAAGATGTAGCTAACAAAGAAGAGCGTGTATCTTTGATGATGGCATCAAACTTTTTTTTTTTTAACCACCATCCACCCAGTGTCCCCTCCACTTGTATGTGCATTTAGAGTTGGCTGCACCTTGTTTGGTCACTGCTGTAGAAGTCCAGAAAAGATTTTCTTCCCCTCTTTCCCCTTGGGTTGCGGTTGCCATCACATTTAAAGAGGCATTGCTGCATGTGTAAGAATAAGCTCAGTTCCTACTCATCCTTAAGTATCAAGCTCAGGGGTCTCTGCCTCCAGAAAGCCTTCCTGATCGTTCCATCCACCTGGTTTTGTTCGGAGGCTCTTGTGGGTCCCCCACCACAAGCTCTGCTTGCTTCTCCTATGGGATCACTATGATACGAATATTACCTGTGAGTCCTTTGCGTTCAGGTTCTGTGCTTTCCATGGCTGGAATAAAGTAGGAACTTAATGTATTTCTGAATGCATCAGCAGAGCACTTGAGAGTTTTGTGCTCGATTAAATCATTATTATTTTAAATGAGATAATTCATGTATAGCAGTCACATAGTGTCAGGCACCTAGTAAGTACTTGGCTAGTTTTTATATTAGTTGGGATCATTCAGCTGAAGGTACTGGAAAACCCAACAAACAGAGGTTTAAACAGAGAGGGATGTTCTTGCCTTGCCCATCGTGAAGACTGGGCGTAGGACGTCATGGTGGGCGTGGTGGGACCGTGGCTCCGTGATACAGGCAGGCACTTCCCATTTTTTTTTCTTTTCTCCACCTGGCATAGGAGGATGCCTGTGTCCTCATGCCTACATGGCTGTTGAGTGGCTACTGCATCTCCTGGCTCAGGTCTCTGTATGGGCAGGAAGAAGGAAAAGGAACAGTGGGACCAAGAGTGTAACTTTCCTTGAAGCCGCACTTACCCTGTGGCTTTCACTTACTTCTCATTGGCCAGGACTAAGTCAGTTACTTAACCAGGGCTGTGGAAGGGGCGGGATCAGCCAACTCAGAAGGTCTGTTAGAGTTCATTGTTTTACTTCTGCACTGCTGGCTTGCAGAGGGGGTTGGGGGAGTATGTGTTGATGGTCCTCTCAGTGGGCCAAGGCGGTGACAGGTTCACACACCACCCCCCCTGCCTCACTCTACGTTGCTCTCCTTCATTTCCCCTCCATGTTTCCTTCCTCTCCTGTTTTCCTCCCTCCAGTCTCTCATTATGGCTCAGTATGGTCTGTGGTCCATCATCAGCATCCCCTGCGAGCGTGTTAGAGCTGTAGGGTTTCAGTTTTCACCCCAGACCTCCAGAATCAGACACTTTGACAGTGGGGCCCAGCAGTCCGTATCATGACATGCCCCGCAGGGGCTTCTGATGCGAGCATGAATTTGTCAGCTCCTGTTTTCTATCTCTTGCTCTGGGTGTTCTTCCAGGTAACTGGTCACCTAGTGGAATCAAAGCATTCCAGAAATATTTGTGTGCTTGACCATTTCATATTGTGTTGTTTAAGAATCAGGTGAGTTTATATTTATAATCCAGTTTTTAAAAATACTAGCTGACTTGAGTGGCTCTTGGACGGGATGAGTTTTTCATTGTGTGTGGCCCTTGACTGGGGGTAAAAAATGGAGTTTCTAGTTCTTGCTCAACATGCAGCAAACAAGTTTGATTATTATTTTTTTCTTTATGGAAATATTTGATTGTGTATTTGAATAGGCCTAATGGGCAGTTAGTTCTCATGTTATAAAGACTGTATGTACACACACACACATATCTCAAAAGAATACTGGAAGAAAATATTTCTAATTTTTTACTATAACTTTAGTTAAAGCAACAGCCTTAAAAATAGCAATCATCAGGAAGAAACTGTTTATGGAATCAGATGCAGACAACTTACTTTTAGAACAAACACCTTGCACTTTCAATAAGAAAAAAATAAATGATTGTATGTGTTTGAGGTGTGAGATAAAATTAACACGAGGAGGAGAGGAACAATGCAGATTGTGTGGGTAGGAATTTATTTTCCTTTCGGGTTCCAAGAGTCAGCGCTATTATCAAACTAAAAATTGGCCCTCTTCCAGGAAGACAAGGTTTTGTGCCAGCTTTGTTTTATTATTATTCTTTATGCTATTATTTTTGGCTTGCAGACAGCAGCTTTCTGCAGCAAGGATTCACAAATGGTTCTTCATGTTTGATGTAAATGTAAAGTCTGTCAATTCCTGAGCCTGCATATTTTGCAAAAATATCATGCACCAACATCTTCATTCTTGTTTGGAATGGATTCAGGAAAATGTCCTTGGCTCCAAAATAGCTTTAAATCAGGTTTGGACGCTCTAGGAGGCTGGGCTTGGCTCTAGCCTCCTTTCCTTCTGCCGCCTCCAGTAAGGGTGGAGATCTGTGGGCATCGCTGCCTGAAGAGACTTGGGCCTAGAAATAAACAGAAAGCTACGTTTTTCCATGCTACCTGGCTCTGAACCTTTTGCATAATCAGACATGCGTTGTCTGAAAGTAACATACGAAAGTCACATGTGAAAGGCAAGAAAAACAGAGCGAGGAAGAGATGTCTGTCTCACCTAGAGAGTCTTGCTCACCTCACCAAGGTTTACTAGCCCTGTGCACACCTGTTTCAGGCTGCCTTGGGTTTCAGGAACCGGTGGACTCCAGAGAAAAAACAGGAGCTGGCTTCCCATGGGTTTTTGCAAGTTCCTGTGTAATCTTGAAGAATTTTACCTGAGTCTTCCCGTGATGATATGCACGCGTACCCCCAGTGGTGACATATATGGCGTCCCTTGGCCTACTCGACCCTGAGCGATGGGGCCGCTGACTCCCTCTCATCTACTGTTCTCTCCTATCTCGATGTGCAAGCAGCATGTTCTTCTCTGTGTTCCTCAGTCGAGTCCTTGGGCATTTGCACGTGCAGCGTTCTTGATTTGGAGCCCTTTCCCCCAGATACGCACATGGCTCTTTATTCACCCAAGAGGCCTTTTCTGACCATTCATGCTCAGATAGCCCCTCTGAAATCTCTTGCCCCTTACTATGCCTTATGTTTCTTCATAGCATTTGTCTCGACTTGCCATAATACATTTTTAACTTTATTTCTGTCTTCTCCATTGGAAAGTAATCTTGATGGCGCAAGAAATTTGTTTTGTTCCTTGCTTTCCACCTCAGTGTCTAGAAGCTGGTACTCACTGAGTGAATAAATGATATGTTATGTAAATAAATTAATATACAAATGTGTTCCTAAATAGTAATTTTGATTCGGGTGATGTATCGTACTTATGTTAGTTGGATATCACTTTACTCAAGAATTTTATCTGACTCTTCCAGTGATGATATGAATGCATAAATCCAAAGATTATCTATCTATCAATCTATCATCTGTTTATCCATCTCTGCCCTCTACCTATTCACTGATCTATCATCTATCTATCCATCCATCCATCTCTTCTCTTTTTTTTTTTAATTTTTGAATTTTATTTTATTTACTTTTCAACAGCAGGTTCTTATTAGTTGGGATTGACATATATACGTCTATTCTCTTGTCCATATCTATCTATCTATCTGTCTGTCTATCTATCTATCTGTCTGCCTATCTGTAATTAGGTTCCAGATAGGAAGCACTAACCTGGGTAGGGTGACCCTGGCTTCCATGGAGAGTATTAGGTAAGAGGTTAGACTTGAGGTGGCTTCTGGAGGGAAATGGATTTGTCATCATCATTATCAATTACCATGATTGATTAGTAATGAGGAGACAGTGATTAAATATCATGTAGAATTCAATTTTTACATTAGCAGTTACTTTGTTAACTATATTAGTGTGAATATGAATTTTTTGAAACTCCCAGTATAAAAAGGGTGAAAGGGCTTCCCTGGTGGCGCAGTGGTTAAGAATCCGCCTGCCAATGCAGGGGACACGGGTTCGAGCCCTGGTCCGGGAAGATCCCACATGCCGTGGAGCAACTAAGCCCGTGCACCGCACCACAACTACTGAGCCTGAGCTCTAGAGCCCGCGAGCCACAACTACTGAGCCTGTGCACCACAACTGCTGAAGCCTGTGCACTTAGAGCCCATGCTCCACAACAAGGGAAGCCACCGCAGTTAGAAGCCCACGCACCACAATGAAGAGTAGTCCCTGCTTGCCGCAAAAATAAATAAATAAATAAATATTTTTAAAAAAGGGTGAAAAAAGGATGTAGTTCCTACATTATTTTTTTGTGCAGTGGCTTATTCATGTTACTGAAAAGTAGCTTTTATTATCATTTAAGGAGCAGTTCTTTTGCCTCCCACTTCCCTCTCTCTAGCCCTTGCCTCCTCCTTCTAGCTCCTTTTTTCTTTTCTTTCCCACTCACTGCATCCCTGCCTTCTTCCTTTGATTCTTCGTTAGATGAGGAAGTTCTTAATAAAAATAATTGAAATAGGTGATTTTGCTTGCATAATGACATTCCCTTATGTCTAATAATAATAATAATAATAATAATAACAATAATAATATATACCAGGTCATAAGCACTTTATGTGCACTGCCTCAGCTGACTCATCTGTAAAGTGGGGATCATGGTGAGTACCGTACAGCTGGAGGACTAGCTCAGGGTTAGTGGGTGTAAATAACTACCTTGAAGTCACGTGGCTAGATAAATATCAGATCCAGAATTTGACTTGGGAGTGTCTTTCTGACAGTCCACCTGCTTCTCCAAAAGCTGTTGACCGGGTGCAGAAAAGAAAAATTATTATTAGTTTTTCATTCTGCAGAAACTTGAGACTTACAAACAATGTTGCAAAACTAGTACACAATCTTCCCATATCCCTTTCCCCCAGCTTTTAAAAATGTTAACATCTTACATAGCCATAGCACAATGATCAGAATGAAGAAACAATAACATTGATATGATACTGTTAACTGGCCTGCAGATTTTATTCAGGTTTCAACAGTTTCCCCATTAATGTCTTTTTCCTAGTCTGGGATCCCACATTGTATTTTGTTGTGGTATATTCTTAGTTTTCTTCAATCTGGGCAGTTTCAGAATCTTTCTTTCCCTTTCATGATTTTTACATTTGTGAAGAGTATTGGCCACCTGTTAAGTGAATGGGTTTTCCTGGTATTTCCTCAAGATTAAATTTAGGTTATGCATTTTTGGCAAGAATACTACAGAATCGAAACTGTCTTCTTCTCAGTGCATCATATCAGGGAACACTTGATGTCAGCATGTTTCGTTACTGGTGAGATTAACCTTGATCATTTGGTTACAGTTGTGTCTGCCAGGATTCTCCACTGTAAAGTTACTGTTTCTCCTTTGAAATTAAAAAATATCTTGTGAGGAGATAATTTGACAATATGCACATATCCTGTTTCTTATCATACTTTTTTTCTTTTTTTTTCATTGTGTTTATAACCCTGACATTACTACTCTGTACACAATCCTTAAAAGAGAAAACTACCAGTCATTGGTAGCTTGAGGGGGGGGTTTGTGTGTTTTCCTGAGATTTATGCCAAACTTTCATTTACGCTTGAACGAGGATGACTTGAGTCTACGCAGCCTGATACTGTCCTGAGAAAGCAAGGGACTCGCCGACCGGCTGCTGCCCCACTGCCCGGAGGTGCGCCCAGCCCCGCGCCCCGGGGCGTCGCCGGGTCCGCAGCGAGGACACGGGCGCCGCCGAGCCGCCAGCCCGGGGCGCGGGTGGGGCGCGCGGGCGCGAGAGGCGTCCTTTCCTCTTCTGGACAGTCCCCAGGGTCCAGCACCAGCTCCACGTGACGGGGAGACCCCGGCGGAGGGGTCCCCAGGGACCCGGCAGGCAGCTGCCCTGCGACCCTCCGAGGGAGGGGAAGGCCCGGAAGCACCCGACTGCGGACGGGGGGACGCCCCAGGTCAGATCCACCGGGGAGCAGGGGCGGGGAGGGGCCGCCGAGCGGCAGGAGCGCTCGGCCCCGGCCCGGGGGAGCGGCAGCCCCCAGAGGCTATCACCTCTCCCGCTCTCCCCCGGAGCGCCGCAGCCCGGGACGCGTCCCGCCCCTCGGCAGCCGCGCGCCCCTCCTCTCCCGGCGCGTCGCGTGGGCGGCGGTCACGGGCGGTGGGCGGTGCTCAGGGCGGTGGGCGGTGGTCACGGGCGGTGGGCGGTGCTCAGGGCGGTGGGCGGCGGTCACGGGCGGTGAGCGGTGCTCACGGGCGGCGGGCGGCGGTCACGGGCGGTGGGCGGCGGTCACGGGCGGTGGGCGGTGCTCAGGGCGGCGGGCGGTGGTCACGGGCGGTGGGCGGTGCTCAGGGTGGGGGGCGGTGGTCACGGGCGGTAGGCGGTGCTCAGGACGGTGGGCGGTGCTCACGGGCGGCGGGCGGCGGTTACGGGCGGTGGGCGGCGCTCAGGACGGTGGGCGGCGGTCACGGGCGGTGGGCGGTGCTCAGGTCGGTGGGCGGTGGTCACGGGCGGTGGGCGGTGCTCAGGTCGGTGGGCGGTGCTCACGGGCGGTGGGCGGTGCTCGGCTGCTCCCGCCGCAGCCCGCGGAGCCCGAGCCGAGCCCGAGCGGCGCCGAAGCGCAGAGGGGCGCGGACGTGGCGACCGCGGGGCCCTAGGAGGCTCGCGCGGGTCCTCGGCGCTGAGCTCGCGCGGCCCGGAGCGCTGGTCCCGCCGAGTGGGCGGCGATGAGCGCCGAGGGACCCTTCCCCCCGGCTGCCCCCCGCGGGCGCCCCGGCCGCCTGCTAGTGCCCGCGAGGGTGAGTGCCGGACCTCCCGGCCGTTTTTTCTGCGCGCGCCCCTCCTCTCCCTGCGCCCCCTTCCCCTCTGCACCCCTTTCTCCCTCCAGGCCCTCCCCTTCTCAGCGCCCCTGTCTCTCCTCCGCGACCCGTCTTCCCTCCCCGTGCCCCCTCCTCATCCTCCGCCCCCTCCTCACCCGGCGCCCCCTTCCCTCTTGCGTCCCCATCTCCATCTCCCGGGGCGGCTCGTGCGGGCGGGCGGGCGGGCGCAGACCCCCTGACCCTCCGTCCTCCCGGCCCAGCATCCCAGACGGAAACTTGTAGGGTCTGCCTTTCCCCGTCGTGAAGGTGCAGCGGCTCCGTGGCCCGTGGGAATCAGGTTCTCCAGGGTTGGGGGTTGGGGGTTCGCCCCTCCTGTCTCCCTGCGAGCGGCTCCTGGCCTCGGGGGCCGCGGCGGGCGTCCTCCTGAGCTCCTCTCCGTCTTGGGGGGGCCTCTGCCCGGGCTGGGGTCCCCCCCCCGGCCGAGCGCCCCGCTACTTAGGGGACAGCTCAGCTCTGGACGCCCAGTTCGTGATACCGATTCGTGCGTGCGTGTCTGTGTGACATCTCTTCTTATCCCTGCCCCAGACGACTCCCCTCCACCCTCTTACTTCTAAATAACTTAACTGTTGGGGGAAAACAGAAATGTGGCTCAGTCAAAAACGAAAAGTTCTTGGAAGCCTTCGCGTCGCCACCCCCAGCATAACCGAGTGTTCTGGAAACAGTTTAGGAACCGCAGCCGAGGCTCCCCGACTGATTGACTAATCCGGCTGGAACCGCCTCCCTTCGGGTTTGTCCTCACAGACTCCCTAAGCCCGGGAGCGACAGTAAAAACCGGCGTGTGTCTAGCAGTCCTTTTCAGGATAACAGAGAAATGTTTCGGAGACTATGGGTTGAAGGCTTTTATAAATTCCTGTGTGTCAGGATGCTTCTAAACCAGGGCAGTACTAATGACTGTATGATTTTCTTAAAAAAAAAAAAAAAAAAAAAAGCTTATGTAGAGACAGTTGCTTCTTCCATCAAGTTATACAATTCTGGGGTGTTTCCACAAAATCTTGAAATTAAATTTCATGTGAAGTTCCGTGCTGATTGTGTAAAGTACTTTGTCACGGAGCAGTTTTCCTTAAACCGGGAAGACGTGCTTGGGGTAGTCGGAAGTCAAGTGCTTAAGAAAGAGGCTGGGAGTTCTGTCACTGCCTGGAGTCTTGCGGCCATGCGCTCGCTGGTTAGGAGCTGCGCATCTGCTTGAGGTGTTCTTGCAGCCGTCCTGTGTGTAACCACCGTAATTATAGTGGAAGAACCAAGTGGATTGATCATACTGCATAATTGACTCCGTGGACGAGTTATTGGCAATAACTTAAGTTTTTAAAAAATATGTCAACTGCAGGTTCTCAAATAAGTACTCTCCAGGGTGCTAAATGTTGACTCCATTAAGATACTAAATTGGGGGCTCAGAAAGGGGCTCCATACCCCATTTGCTGAGGCTGTAACTAGTGCTTATTTGTAATAAGAACCTTGATTATAAGATGCATCCTATGTGCCTCATACTGGGTTTGAAATGACTTTCTTGTATGTCATCATTTTTCTAATTAGAAGCACTAAGTTCTCCTTCGTAACTGAAATGATGAAATAACTCTGTAAACTCAATGATGTTATGGACAGTTACTGATAAGAAAAGCAGCAAACCTGCATGCTTGTCTAGATTCCAAGGATTCAAGTGAAAAATTTATGGCCATCAGAGGTCCACAGTGCAAAGATGTTTAGGGCCATTTTCCAGCCAAGGTTCCAGCCATGATTGTGTTCCAGCCAGGAAGTTCTGTCAGCACCAAAGGACAAGTGTTGGAATAGTAACATGGATCCCGTAATAGCAGGAATGGTCCCTCCGGTGTCCTAAGTAATCAGGTGTGCTCAGATGCTGCGTGCTCCGGCCTACAGCAGAGCTCAGATTCTTGCTCATTTATAACAAATCTGTTAACTGTTCTGTCTACACATGTGTCTTTTAAAACGGGAACATTCATAGCTCACAATCATGGCTGGAACCTTGGCTGGAAAATGGCCCTAAACATCTTTGCACTGTGGACCTCTGATGGCCATAAATTTTTCACTTGAATCCTTGGAGTCTAGACAAGCATGCAGATTTGCTGCTTTTCTTATCAGTAACTGTCCATAACATCATTGAGTTTACATAGTTATTTAATCATTTCAGTTAAGAAGGAGAACTTAGTGCTTCTAATTAGAAAAATGATGACATACAAGAAAATCGTTTCAAACCCATTATATTTCTAGTTGTAAACATTTTTTTGAAGTCAGAAAAACAACATGTTCTTTACGACTGCTGGTTTGAATCATGAGAATTTGGCCACATTTGAATGTCTCTTGCTCAGGATTGGAACTTCTTTTTCTCTTTCGTTTTAGGTAGCCGTACCCTGTTACATGTATTCCCTAAGTTGAGCCAGTTCGTATACCTGTGTCCCTGAGTCTCCTGTGTCCCTGTGGTTAAACCCCTGGGTGGAGAACCGCCAGTGCAGTGTGTAAAGGTGTCCTGCTTTCCTGTTCAAACACTGCTGTTGGTTTGTGCTGAACGCAACTTTCTGTTTTTAATTAACATCACTGCTTCAGTCGAGGGGCTGGAAGCCTGGGAGAGCCAGTCATATGTGAGTTCTCACGGTGAGCTTGGCGACTGGAAGGTGAGAGCATGTCAGGTCATTTAAAGTAGGCATCTAGTAATGTCACCACTTCGTCATCTAGTTAGAGATGTGAGTTGTCGCGGGAGCTAAAGGAAACAGGTAACCTCTGGGGAAGGATGTCCGTTTGTTCTAGGCTTTTGTCACGTGTTTCTCATCCTTGCTGACTCATCTTTGATTTCAAGTGTAGAATTTCTGATGATCTCTATGATGTCATAAGCAAGATTCACATATTTTAAGATGGGGAATTACCTGACTTTACCAGGAGATAGGTTTCCTATCTTGGATAGGTTTCCAAGATCCAAGTTTAAAAAGTGTGCTTATTTATTGAAAATACCAGATGTAAAAATTGCCGTATTTCACCAAACATGTGTAGAACAGCGACCTTTTATATCTACATGCCTGTATAGCTACATAAACATAAATGTGGCTTTTTAAATTTCAACGTTAATTTAGTTCCATGTCCCTAGATGTCCCAGGAGACACACTTACGAAGGGTGACAAGAGGGCAGCACTGATGTGAGTTCGGTCAAGGGAGTGAGTGGCAGACGGAGACGTTGAGCTGCTTTATCGCTGGGTGGAGGGAGGGAGCTCGTGTCAGTGAGTTTATAGCCCGGTTCCCTCTCTGTCACACGGGTACCCCAGCTGCAGAATTATGAGAGCAGCTCGCCTGCCACCACAGGAAGCAGGTGGCGTCGGGCACGTGAGGTCCGTCTCTGTACCCCAGGCCCCCGCGCTGTCCTTCTCAGAGCAGACACTCGCTCTGAGGCACGTGGACACGGGTGATGGGTGGCCGCTCCAGGCGGGACGGGGACGGGGAACCGTGTGTCCCCTGCCTCCCCCTCGCCCGAAGAACCTGTGGTCTGGGTTCTGAGTCACTTCAGACCTGATTCCGACATCCTCAGAAACTCGCTAATTAGAATCTACCTGTATTTTTTGCAATGTACCAAGGCAGGTTCAAGAAATGCTTTTGGGGGAAAAGTGCATGCGAATTTCGTGGAAAAAAGTATTTGTGTTTCGACTGGCGTGTGCTTTTCCTTAGTATCAGCTGGTTACTGCATGTTGTCATTCAGATTGTACCTTTGGAGAGCTTTGGGCTTGTTTTCAGGGAACACTGGATGTCAGTTTCCCCCAGGCCACCGAGGTCCCCACTCATTCTGCGCTGAGCGGCGGAGGCTCGGCGCCCTGGACGCCCGCCCTCCGGCCTCCCCGCAGCCTCACCTCCTTCCTCTCTTGCGTCTCATCTTCAAGGCTGTTGCAAAAGTGTGGCGAATATTATGCTGTTGTGATTTCTCAATTGAAATTATTGGTGAGACAGTTTCTGTTTTCTACGGAGGCTGTAGTTTTACATCCATAAATATTGTTAACTAGCTATCTTTTAACGAAGCAAGGAAGTAGGACTTTTAAAAAGTGAATGTGACTCTTAGCTTGCTTAGCGGACCACTCAGCAGGCCCTGTTGGAAACAGTTAGAAAAGGCCAGTTACGTGTGGGCGCCGAGCTGCCCTGCCGTGGAGCCCTGGCACCGGCGATGACCTTGTGAGAGTTTCCAGAGCGGCTGAGTCTCGGCGCTTTGCACTCAACACTGTCTGCAGGTTATTTACAGTCACACTTATTATTCTGAGTGAATAAATCTGACTCTAAACTGTTGACATTTGACAGCAATTCTAGTTTTGATAGGCGCCAAAATTCATTTGAAATTTGGATGAATACCATTGTATTATGGCGCTGAATTGTACTATTATAAATACGATCATATAAATGGTAAGGTTCAGTATTGTAAATCTCATGGTGTTATTAGCATTCATACTGTTTTATTTCTCGTGCTGATTTTAGTTGAAGGCTGACTCCCCTCCCCTTCCAGTGAGTGGTAATTGCATTTAAGCGTTGACTAAAAGAGAAGTAACTGTAATTATTTGTATTTTAATCGAAGTAGTTTGAATGACAAATCATTGTAAGAATCCAATTCCATTTCTAGAATGAATGTGAATGCTCTCAGCAGGTGTATATTTTATTGTCTGTTTTATGAATTCATATCAGTAAGAATATAACCACATGGATGCACCCAGATTCTACATTAGGACATTTTTGTTCATTGAGCTAGTGTTTAGGAGAATAATCTGTATTTATAAAGTGTGACATAACTGCCAATTATTCCTATCAGGAATTACAACACTTTCTATTGACAATAAATGTCACATTTGACAACGTTCGCACACATTTTGCGTGACACGACTTTCAGAAACTAAGTGCGGTGGCCGTCGGGTCTTCTTTAAAGGGAGACCAGCTTCCCTTGCTAAGTCAGAATCCAAGAGGTGGCAGGGGAGCTGAACCCACCTCCCTGACTCTTTCCCTCCGAGTGTGTTGCCCTGGGAGCTGTCCCTTCGTGGTCCCTGCCCCCAGCTGGCCATCTTCACCTCTGTCCCTGCAACACTTAGGCCACCGTGTCCCCAGACCTGCTGCCCCTCTGGCTTCACCTCCAAGGGGTTTGAGCTGCTGACGGCTCACCTGGCACGCCTCCCTCCCCGACCCTCTGCTTTTCCTCCTTCCGTCTCCGGCTCTTTGGGGACCTGGTCCTCTGCTCTGCCTTTCAGAGTGCGGTGTACAGACCTTCTGCTGCAGGTTCTTTTCTCGCTGTATGTTTCCAGGTGGCCTCACCTGCCTCTGGTTAACCCACTGATGCCCAACACGGTGCCTCGGTGAGCCCCGCTTGGCTGTCCAGTTAACACTTCCAAGATCCTCCGCCTAATCTGAATCCCGAAACCCCGCTCTCTCTCTGTGTTTATATGTCAGACAACGGCAGCACCACCCAGCCAGCTCATGTCTCTGTCTGATGTGCTCGTGCCCTTGAGGCCGCCTCAGGGCCTTTGCTCACGCTCTCGTCTCTCCCTGGACGTTGACCCCGTCCCTGGCCTCTGTCCCAGCCTCCATCAGCCCTGCTCATTCCCAGTCACAGCCGCGCCCCTTCTCTCTTGCTTTCAGAACCCACGTTTGTCTGGGTATCTGGTGCCCGTATGCTTTATGGGCCTCATCCCACCCTCAGGTGTAAATATGGACCAGTCTAAGTCAATGATTGCCTTTGGAAAGGGCATGATTGCAGCTTTGCCAGTGAGGCTGCTTGTGAGTGAGGGGGGAAGTTCCCCTTTCTTTCAGAAAGAGACGCAAGACTGGGTGAATAAATTACATGCCTGGTACGTAACAGCTGATACGCACTGTTGAATCATAAGTATTTATCTGAATTAATGGTATGTCATGCTGTAAGAGGGAGGAAGTTCTGTTTCTGACTCTTGTACTGAGAATTTATATTTATGATTAGCTATTTTGTAAATTTATTTATTTATTTATTTATTTATTTTAGGCTGCATTGGGTCTTCGTTGCTGCGCGTGGGCTTCTCATTGCGGTGGCTTCTCTTGTTGCAGAGCACAGGTTCTAGGCATGCGGGCTTCAGTAGTTGTGGCACGGGGGCTCAGTAGTTGTGGCTCGTGGGCACTAGAGCGCAGGCTCAGTAGTTGTGGCGCACGGGCTTAGTTGCCCCGCGGCATGTGGCGTCTTCCTGGACCAGGGCTCGAACCCGTGTCCCCTGCATTGGCAGGTGGATTCTTAACCACTGTGCCATCAGGGAATCCCTGATTAGCTATTTCGGGTTTGAATAAAATTGTGCCTTTATATTTTTATAATTGCTGCATTTTGATATCAATTTTACAAATCAGCATAACTGTTAATGGTAAAATATACCGTATTCTCTTCTCATCTCTATCCTGCTGAATATTATCCTTAATGATTTCTCTTCAGATAATTATACTTTACCAAATGGCTCCATTAGTTGACTCTTCACATTATAATTATCTTAAGTTTTTGTTACGTGCTGAGGAGCATGAAATTACTCCTCAACTGTAAACCTGGGGACATTCGGACCCCTTGAGGCGGCAGCAGTGCTTTGGGGAAGGTGTGTGGGCTCGACATAGGCAGTGCTAGTCCTGTCATCTTGGTGATAGATCCAGGCTGTCATGGCTTGTGTGACAAGGTAGACAAATAGCAGCTTCTGCATTTGTGGCATTAGAAACGCCAGAGGTTTCACTGCCTTCCTGCCGGGGAGGGCAGCCAGGAGAAGTGGCGCCAAGCTGGCCTTTTCCACAGCCGTGAGGGTTTTCCTGAAGGGGTCAGGACTTTATGAAGGTAAACTTAAATGTCATTTGGAAAAGTACTTTGTGGTTACAGATGTGTACGTACCTGCACCTGCGTGCACACCATTTATGCGTGTACATCACTAACAGAGCAAAGTGTGAGCACCTGTTAGGAGCTGTGCTGGGAGCTGAGAGGACAAAGCAGGACAGAAGGGGTCCAGACACAAGGTGCATGCCGGTGAGCACCCCCCAGCTCCCCCCACCCATGACCACTAGAGGAGGTAGATTCTGGAAGCGCAGGCTTTGGGGCGGGGCAGGGGGGCGTGAGTGGCGGGCGACAGGTGCTTCCTTCCTGCCCCGAGTGGTGACTGCTGCTTGTTGCTGGGGGTGCGGCTGTGGCTGTGTGCACAGGAAAAGAGTGACACACGGAAAACATGATCGCAGATGTTTATGGCTGTTATGAGGGAGAGAGACACGACCTTCCGAGAATACCGTATGTGTTAATCATAAGTGCTCAGCTTGGCGTCTCGGGAGGCTGCCTGGACCATCAGCTGCCCGGTTGTACCCTGGCTCTGTGACCCCAGAGTCTGGGGCCTGGATGCTCTCAGGTGACTCTGTGCGACGGTGAGCAGGTACCAACTTCTTTGTGTGACTCACCTGTAAGGTCGGGAGAAAAATAGGGAGGATACTCATATCTCTACAATAATGACTATCATTTAATTCTTTTTTTTGAGGGGGATTAATAAGAAAAGATCCAGGTGGGATAGAATTGATTACAAACAGGAGACAGTGTGTGCGTGCATGTGTGTGTGTATGTTATAGCACATTTGGAAAAATCATTTGCTCTTATTAGTTATCTATATTATACACATTAGTGTATATAAGTCATTCCCAATCTCCCAATTCATCCCAACACCACCACCACCCTGCCCCCGCTTTCCCTCCTTGGTGTCCGTATGTTTGTTCTCTATATTTGTGTCTCTATTTCTGCCTTGCAAACCGGTTCATCTGTACCATGTTTCTAGAGTCCACAAATATGCGTTAATATACAATATTTGTTTTCCTCTTTCTGACTTACTTCACTCAGTATGACAGTCTCTGGGTCCATCCACATCTCTACAAATAACTCAGTTTCGTTTCTTTTTATGGCTGAGTAATATTCCACTGCGTATATGTACCACATCTTCTGTATCCATTTGTCTGTCGATGGACACTTAGGTTGCTTCCATGACCTGGCTGTTATAAATAGTGCTGCAATGAACATTGGCGTGCATGTGTCTTTTTGAATTATGGTTTTCTCTGGGTATATGCCCAGTAGTGGGATTGCTGGGTCATATGGTAATTCTATTTTTCGTTTTTTAAGGAAACTCCATACTGTTCTCCATAGTGGCTGTATCAATTTACATTCCCACCAACACTGCAAGAGGGTTCCCTTTTCTCCACACCCTCTCCAACATTTACTGTTTGTAGATTTTTTGATGATGGTCATTCTGAACAGTGTGAGGTGATACCTCATTGTAGTTTTGATTTGCATTTCTTTAATAATTAATGATGTTGAGCAGCTTTTCATGTGCCTCTTGGCCATCTGTATGTGTTCTTTGGAGAGATGTCTATTTAGGTCTTCTGCCCATTTTTTGATTGGGTTTTTTTTTTTTTTTTAATATTGAGCTGCATTAGCTGTTTATATATTTTAGAGATTAATCCTTTGTCCATTGATTCATTTGCAAATATTTTCTCCCATTCTGAGAGTTGTCTTTTCATCTTGTATATAGTTTCCTTTGCTGTGCAAAAGCTTTTAAGTTTCATTAGGTCCCATTTGTTTATTTTTGTTTCTATTTCATTTCTCTAGGAGGTGGGTCAAAAAAGATCTTGCTGTGATTTATGTCAAAGAGTGTTCTTCCTATGTTTTCCTCTAAGAGTTTTATAGTGTCTGGTCTTACTTTTAGGTCTTTAATCCATTTGGAGTTTATTTTTGTGTATGGTGCTAGGGAGTGTTCTAATTTCATTCTTTTACATGTAGCTGTCCAGTTTTTCCAGCACCACTTATTGAAGAGACTGTCTTTTCTCCATTGTATATCCTTGCCTCCTTTGTCATAGATTAGTTGACCATAGGTGTGTGGGTTTACCTCTGGGCTTTCTATCCTGTTCCACTGATCTATATTTCTTTTTTGGGCCAGTACCATATTGTGTTGATTACTGTAGCTTTGTAGTATAGTCTGAAGTCAGGGAGTCTGATTCCTCCAGCTCCGTTTTTTTCCCTCAAGATTGCTTTGGCTATCCGGGGTCTTTTGTGTCTCCATACACATTTTAAGATTTTTTGTTGTAGTTCTGTAAAAAATGCCATTGGTAATTTGATAGGGATTGCATTGAATCTGCAGATTGCTTTGGGTAGTATAGTCATTTTCACAATATTGATTCTTCCAATCCAAGAACATGGTATATCTCTCCATCTGTTTGTGTCATCCTTGATTTCTTTCATCAGTGTCTTAAAGTTTTCTGAGTAGAGGTCTTTTATCTCCTTAGGTAGGTTTATTCTTAGGTATTTTATTCTTTTTGTTGCAATGGTGAATGGGATCATTTCCTTAATTTATCTTTCTGATCTTTCATTGTTACTGCATAGGAATGCAAGAGATTTCTGTGCATTAATTTTGTATCCTGCAACTTTACCAAATTCATTGATTAGCTCTAGTAGTTTTCTGGTGGCATCTTTAGGATTCTCTATGTATAGTATCATGTTATCTGCAAACAGTGACAGTTTTACTTCTTCTTTTCAGTTTCTATTCCTTTTATTTCTTTTTCTTCTTCCAAAGAAGAAGCACTACCTGACAGCACTATTTACATAGTTTTTTGCAAAACTATGTTGAATAGGAGTGGCAAGAGTGGACATCCTTGTCTTGTTCCTGATCTTAGAGGAAATGGTTTCAGTTTTTCACCACTGAGAATGATGTTTGCTGTGGGTTTGTCGTGTATGGCCTTTATTATGTTGAGGTAGGTTCCCTCTATGCCCACTTTCTGGAGGATTTTTATCATAAATGGGTTTTGAATTCTGTCAAAAGCTTTTTCTGCATCTATTGAGACGATCATATGGTTTTTATTCTCCAATTTGTTAGTATGGTTTATCACACTGAATAATATGCATATATTGAAGAATTCTTGCATTCCTGGGATAAATCCCACTTTATCATGGTGTATGATCCTTTTAATGTGTTGTTGGATTCTGTTTGCTAGTATTTTGTTGAGGATTTTTGCATCTATATTCATCAGTGATATTGGTCTGTAATTTTCTTTTTTTGTAGTATCTTTGTCTGGTTTTGGTATCAGGGTGATGGTGGTCTCATGGAATGAGTTTGGGAGTGTTCCTTCCTCTGCAATTTTTTGGAAGAGTTTGAGAAGGATGGGTGTTAGCTGGTCTCTAAATGTTTGATAGAATTCACCTGTGAAGACATCTGGTCCTGGACTTTTGTTTTTAATCACAGTTTCAGTTTCATTACTTGTGATTGGTCTGTTCATATTTTCTATTTCTTCCTGGTTCAGTCTTGGAAAGTTACACCTTTCTAAGAATTTGTCCATTTCTTCCAGGTTGTCCATTTTACTGGCATAGAGTTGCTTGTAGTAGTCTCTTATGATCCTTTGTATTTCTGCAGTGTCTGTTGTAACTTCTCCTTTTTTATTTCTAATTCAATTAATTTGAGTTCTCTCCGTCTTTTTCTTGGTGAGTCTGGCTAAAGGTTTATCAATTTTGTTTATCTTCTCAAAGAACCAGCTTTTAGTTTCACTGATATTTGCTCTTGTTTTGTTTCTATTTCATTTATTTCTGCTCTGATCTTTATGTTTTCTTTCCTCCTACTAACTTTGGGTTTTGTTTGTTCTTCTTTCTCTAGTTCCTTTAGGTGTAAGGTTAGATTGTTTATTTGAGATTTTTCTTGTTTCTTGAGGTAGGATTGCATTACTATAAACTTCCCTCTTAGAACTGCTTTTGCTGCATCCCATAGGTTTTGGATCATCATGTTTTCATTGTCATTTGTCTCTAGGTATTTTTTGATTTCCTCTTTGATTTCTTCAGTGATCTCTTGGTTATTTAGTAATGTACTGTTTAGCCTCCATGTGATTGTGTTGTTTATGTTTTTTTCCTGTAATTGATTTCTAATCTCCTAATGTTGTGTTTGGAAAAGCCACTTGATATGATTTCAGTTTTCTTAAATTTACCAAGGCTAGATTTGTGACCCAAGATATGATCTATCCTGGAGAATGTTCCATGTGCACTTGAGAAGAAAGTGTAATCTGCTCTTTTCAGATGAAATATCCTATAAATATCAATTAAATATATCTGGTCTCTTGTGTCATTTAAAGCTTGTGTTTCCTTATTAATTTTCTGGCTGGATGATCTGTCCATTGGTGTAATTGAGGTGTTAAAGTCCCCCACTCTTATTGTGTTACTGTCGATTTCCTCTTTTATAGCTGTTAGCATTTACCTTATGTATTGAGGTGCTCCTATGTTGCGTGCATATATATTTATAATTGTTATATCCTCTTCTTGGATTGATCCCTTGATCATTATGTAGTGTCCTTCTTTGTCTCTTGTAACATTCTTTATTTTAAAGTCTATTTTATGTGATATGAGTATTGCTACTCCAGCTTTCTTTTGATTTCCATTTTCATGGAATATCTTTTTCCATCCCCTCACTTTCAGTCTGTATGTGTCCCTAGGTCTGAAGTGGGTCTCTTGTAGACAGCATATACGTGGGTCTTGTTTTTGTATCCATTTAGCGAGACTGTGTCTTTTGGTTGGAGCATTTAATCCGTTCACATTTAAGGTAGTTTTCGATATGTTTGTTCCTATTACCATTTTCTTAATTGTTTGGGGTTTGTTTTTGTAGGTCCTTTTCTTCTCTTGTGTTTCCCACTTAACGAAGTTCCTTTAGCATTTGTTGCAGAGCTGGTTTGGTGGTGCTGAATTCTCTTAGCTTTTGCTTGTCTGTAAAGCTTTTGCTTTCTTCATCAAATCTGAATGAGGTCCTTGCTAGGTAGAGTAATCTTAGTTACAAGTTCTTCTCCTTCATCACTTTAAATATATCGTCCCACTCCTTCTGGCTTGTAGAGTTTCTGCTGAGAAATCAGCTGTTAACCTTATGGGAGTTCCCTTGTATGTTATTTGTCGTTTGTCCCTTGTTGCTTTTAATAATTTTTCTTTGTCTTTAATTTTTGTCAGTTTGATTACTATGTGTCTTGGCGTGTTTCTCCTTGGGTTTATCCTGCCTGAGACTCTCTGTGCTTCCTGGACTTGGGTGGCTGTTTCCTTTCCCATGTTAGGGAAATTTTTGACTATAATCTCTTCCAATATTTTCTCGGGTCCTTTCTCTCTCTCTTCTCCTTCTGGGACCCCTATAATGTGAATGTTGTTGCGTTTCATGTTGTCCCAGAGGTCTCTTAGGCTGTCTTCATTTCTTTTCATTCTTTTTTCTTTAGTCTGTTCCACAGCAGTGAATTCCACCATTCTGTCTTCCAGGTCACTTATCCGTTCTTCTGCCTCAGTTATTCTGCTATTGATTCCTTCTAGTGTAGTTTTCATTTCAGTTATTGTATTGGTCATCTCTGTTTGTTTGTTCTTCAATTCTTCTAGGTCTTTGTGAATCATTTCTTGCATCTTCTCAATCTTTGCCTCCATTCTTATTCCGAGGTCCTGGATCATCTTCACTATCATTATTCTGAATTCTTTCTCTGGAAGGTTGCCTATCTCCATTTCATTTAGTTGTTTTTCTGGGGTTTTTTCTTGTTCCTTCATCTGGTACCTAGCCCTCTGCCTTTTCATCTTGTCTATCTTTCTCTAACTGTGTTTCTTGGTCCACAGGCTGCAGGATTGTAGTTTTTCTTGCTTCTGCTGTCTGCCCTCTGGTGGTTGAGGCTATCTAAGAGGCTTGATGGGAGGCTCTGGTGGTGGGTAGAGCTCTCATTTACCAGTTTTATTTTACATAGGATGCCTCATTTACTAAAACCATAGATTCCAAGTTGCTCCATGAAAAATGTGATATTCTTAGCCGTCAACATTAGGGAATTTCCCCAATCACATTTTTAAATTGATTTAATGTGTTATTTTTTTTTTTTTTTAAATGAAACAAATAACTTTTATTCCACATTGCTCTTTAGAGAAAAACAATACTAATTCCACAATATATATCACTAATATAATAGATCATTTTAACTATTGAATACACTCATTCATAGTCACATTTATATCATTTCCTTTTTTTTTTTTTCACACACACACACACACACACTGTATTTTATTTTTACAAGAGATAAATAGACTGACACCAAGCATTGTACATGGATGACCACAACAAAAGCAACAATGATTGCCATTACCAAACATGAAACACACTTATACTATGTCATAATATTGACATTCAGTCCAGTAATCCTCCACTGTAACAGCTCCTTTACTTTGCAGTGAAAATTGATTTGTATGTTCTTTGCCTCTGAGTCCTTGTGGGATTTTTTTTTTTTTTTTTAATTCAGACAGAAAGTCACAAAAATTATACTCATCCTCATCAGTTCACTCAGTCCCATGTAATTAATTGTTTTTTTTCATCTTGATCTTTTGTTAGCACTTTTATGAGTTCATAAGTTTTTCATCAGAGTTCTGAAAATGCTTATTCATTCAGTTCAGCAGTACAGTCAGTTACCAGAAACCTGTACATGTCAGAGTCTTTTCCATGAATTTCTTGAAGATGAAACCCTTTTATAGGAACATATTTGCAAAATCATCAGAGTACACCCAGAACTGTCTGTAAATGACAAAAGCCTTAAAAATGACCACGGTAAAAGATTTGATGAAAGTTCATAATAATGCAGTTGACAAGAAAAATAGTTATTTCTGAGATATACATTTTAAAGTAATAACTAGGATTATTACATATAACATTATACCAGAACATATAAGATTTTTAGAAATTTCATGTAATGTCTGAAACATTTATATTAACATATTTCCATACATATTTCCATACAAATATAAGATTTTTAGAAATTTCATGTAATGTCTGAAACATTTATATTAACATATTTCCATACATATTTCCATACAAATACAAATATAAGATTTTTAGAAATTTCATGTAATGTCTGAAACATTTATATTAACATATTTCCATACAAATAACCCAATGAAAGTTTAGTATTAGTTGTTTTGTTTGCTTTTTTATACTGCAGGTTCTTATTAGGCATCAATTTTATACACATCAGTGTATACATGTCAATCCCAATCGCCCAATTCAGCACACCACCATCCCCACCTCACCACAGTTTTCCCCCCTTGGTGTCCATATGTCCATTCTCTACATCTGTGTCTCAACTTCTGCCCTGCAAACTGGCTCATCTGTACCATTTTTCTAGGTTCCACATACATGCATTAATATATGATATTTGTTTTTCTCTTTCTGACTTACTTCACTCTGTATGACAGTCTCTAGCTCCATCCACGTCTCAACAAATGACTCAATTTCGTTCCTTTTTATGGCTGAGTAATATTCCATTGTATATATGTACCACAACTTTATCCATTCGTCTGTTGATGGGCATTTAGGTTGCTTCCATGACCTGGCTATTGTAAATAGTGCTGCAATGAACATTCGGGTGCATGTGTCTTTTTGAATTATGGTTTTCTCTGGGTATATGCCCAGTAGTGGGATTGCTGGGTCATATGGTAATTCTATTTTTAGTTCTTTAAGGAACCTCCATATTGTTCTCCATAGTGGCTGTATCAATTTACATTCCCACCAACAGTGCAAGAGGGTTCCCTTTTCTCCACACCCTCTCCAGCATTTGTTGTTTGTAGATTTTCTGATGATGCCCATTCTAACAGGAGTGAGGTGATACCTCATTGTAGTTTTGATTTGCATTTCTCTAATAATTAGTGATGTTGAGCATCTTTTCATGTGCTTCGTGGCCGTCTGTATGTCTTCTTTGGAGAAATGTCTATTTAGGTCTTCTGCCCATTTTTGGATTGGGGTGATTGTTTCTTTGATATTGAGCTGAATGAGCTGTTTATATATTTTGGAGATTAATCCTTTGTCCGTTGATTCATTTGCAAATATTTTCTCCCATTCTGAGGGTTGTCTTTTCGTCTTGTTTATGGTTTCCTTTGCTGTGCAAAAGCTTTGAAGTTTCATTAGGTCCCACTTGTTTATTTTTGTTTTTAATTCCATTACTCTAGGAGGTGGATCAAAAAAGATCTTGCTGTGATTTATGTCAAAGAGTGTTCTTCCTATGTTTTCCTCTAAGAGTTTTATAGTGTCCAGTCTTATATTTAGGTCTCTAATCCATTTTGAGTTTATTTTTGTGTATGGTGTTAGGGAGTATTCTAATTTCATTCTTTTACATGTAGCTGTCCAGTTTTCCCAACACCACTTATTGAAGAGACTGTCTTTTCTCCATTGTATATCTTTGCCTCCTTTGTCATAGATTAGTTGACCATAGGTGCGTGGGTTAATCTCTGGGCTTTCTATCTTGTTCCATTGATCTATGTTTCTGTTTTTGTGCCAGTACCATATTGTCTTGATTACTGTAGCTTTGTAGTATAGTCTGAAGTCAGGGAGTCTGATTCCTCCAGCTCCATTTTTTTCCCCTCAAGACTGCTTTGGCTATTCGGGGTCTTTTGTGTCTCCATACAAATTTTAAGATGATTTGTTCTAGCTCCGTAAAAAAGGCCATTGGTAATTTGATAGGGATTGCATTGAATCTGTAGATTGCTTTGGGTAGTATACTCATTTTCACAATGTTGATTCTTCCAATCCAAGAACATGGTATATCTCTCCATCTGTTGGTATCATCTTTAATTTCTTTCATCAGTGTCTTATAGTTTTCTGCATACAGGTCTTTTGTCTCCCTAGGTAGGTTTATTCCTAGGTATTTTATTCTTTTTGTTGCAATGGTAAATGGGAGTGCTTCCATAATTTCTCTTTCAGATTTTTCATCATTAGTGTATAGGAATGCAAGAGATTTCTGTGCATTAATTTTGTATCCTGCAACTTTACCATATTCATTAATTAGTTCTAGCAGTTTTCTGGTGGCAGTTTTAGGATTCTCTATGTATAGTATCATGTCATCCGCAAACAGTGACAGTTTTACTTCCTCTTTTCCAATTTGTATTCCTTTTATTTCTTTTTCTTCTCTGATTGCCGTGGCTAGGACTTCCAGAACTATGTTGAATAATAGTGGTGAGAGTGGACATCCTTGTCTCGTTCCTGATCTTAGAGGAAATGCTTTCAGTTTTTCACCATTGAGAATGATGTTTGCTGTGGGTTTGTCATATATGGCCTTTATTATGTTGAGGTAGGTTCCCTCTATGCCCACTTTCTGGAGAGTTTTTATCAGAAATGGGTGTTGAATTTTGTCAAAAGCTTTTTCTGCATCTATTGAGATGATCATATGGTTTTTATTCTTCAATTTGTTAATATGGTGTATCACATTGATTGATTTGCGTATACTGAAGAATCCTTGCATCCCCGGGATAAATCCCACTTGATCGTGGTGTATGATCCTTTTAATGTGTTGTTGGAATCTGTTTGCTAGTATTTTGTTGAGGATTTTTGCATCTATATTCATCAGTGATATTGGCCTCTAATTTTCTTTTTTTGTAGTGTCTTTGTCTGGTTTTGGTATCAGGGTGATGGTGGCCTCATAGAATGAGTTTGGGAGTGTTCCTTCCTCTGCAATTTTTTGGAAGAGTTTGAGAAGGATGGGTGTTAGCTCTTCTCTAAATGTTTGATAGAATTCACCTGTGAAGCCATCTGGTCCTGGACTTTTGTTTGTTGGAAGATTTTTAATCACAGTTTCAATTTCATTACTTGTGATTGGTCTGTTCATATTTTCTGTTTCTTCCTGATTCAGTCTTGGAAGGTTATACCTTTCTAAGAATTTGTCCATTTCCTCCAGGTTGTCCATTTTATTGGCATAAAGTTGCTTATAGTAGTCTCTTAGGATGTTTTGTATTTCTGCGGTGTCTGTTGTAACTTCTCCTTTTTCATTTCTGATTTTATTGATTTGAGTCCTCTCCCTCGTTTTCTTGATGAGTCTGGCTAATGGCTTATCAATTTTGTTTATCTTCTCAAAGAACCAGCTTTTAGTTTTATTGATCTTTGCTATTGTTTTCTTTGTTTCTATTTCATTTATTTCTGCTCTGATCTTTATGATTTCTTTCCTTCTGCTAACTTTGGGTTTTGTTTGTTCTTCTTTCTCTAGTTTCTTTAGGTGTAAGGTTAGATTGTTTACTTGAGATTTTTCTTGTTTCTTTAGGTAGGCTTGTATAGCTATAAACTTCCCTCTTAGAACCGCTTTTGCTGCATCCCATAGGTTTTGGGTCGTCGTGTTTTCATTGTCATTTGTCTCTAGGTATTTTTTTATTTCCTCTTTGATTTCTTCAGTGATCTCTTGGTTATTTAGTAACGTATTGTTTAGCCTCCATGTGTTTGTCTTTTTTACGTTTTTTTCCCTGTAATTCATTTCTAATCTCATAGCGTTGTGGTCAGAAAAGATGCTTGGTATGATTTCAATTTTCTTAAATTTACTGAGGCTTGATTTGTGACCCAAGATGTGATCTATCCTGGAGAATGTTCCGTGCGCACTTGAGAAGAACGTGTAATCTGCTGTTTTTGGATGGAATGTCCTATATATATCAATTAAATCTATCTGGTCTATTGTGTCATTTAAAGCTTCTGTTTCCTTATTTATTTTCATTTTGGATGATCTGTCCATTGGTGTAAGTGAAGTGTTAAAGTCCCCCACTATTATTGTGTTACTGTCGATTTCCTCTTTTAGAGCTGTTAGTAGTTGCCTTATGTATTGAGGTGCTCCTATGTTGGGTGCATATATATTTATAATTGTTATATCTTCTTCTTGGATTGAACCCTGGATCATTATGTAGTGTCCTTCCTTGTCTCTTGTAACATTCTTTATTTTAAAGTCTATTTTATCTGATATGAGTATAGCTACTCCAGCTTTCTTTTGATTTCCATTTGCATGGAATATCTTTTTCCATCCCCTCACTTTCAGTCTGTATGTGTCCCTAGGTCTAAAGTGGGTCTCTTGTAGACAGCATATATATGGGTCTTGTTTTTGTATCCATTCAGCCAGTCTATGTCTTTTGGTTGGGGCGTTTAATCCATTCACGTTTAAGGTAATTATCGATATGTATGTTCCTATGACCATTTTCTTAATTGTTTTGGGTTTGTTTTTGTAGGTCCTTTTCTTCTCTTGTGTTTCCCACTTAGAGAAGTTCCTTTAGCATTTGTTGTAGAGCTGGTTTGGTGGTGCTGAATTCTCTTAGCTTTTGCTTGTCTGTAAAGCTTTTGATTTCTCCATCAAATCTAAATGTGATCCTTGCCGGGTAGAGTAATCTTGGTTGTAGGTTCTTCCCTTTCATCACATTAAGTATATCATGCCACTCCCTTCTGGCTTGCAGAGTTTCTGCTGAGAAATCAGCTGTTAACCTTATGGGAGTTCCCTTGTATGTTATTTGTCGTTTTTCCCTTGCTGCTTTCAATAATTTTTCTTTGTCTTTAATTTTTGCCACTTTGATTACTATGTGTCTCGGCGTGTTTCTCCTTGGGTTTATTCTGTATGGGACTCTCTGCGCTTCCTGGACTTGGGTGGCTATTTCCTTTCTCATGTTAGGGAAGTTTTCGACTATAATCTCTTCAAATATTTTCTCTGGTCCTTTCTCTCTCTCTTCTCCTTCTGGGACCCTTATAATGCGAATGTTGTTGCGTTTAATGTTGTCCCAGAGGTCTCTTAGGCTGTCTTCATTTCTTTTCATTCTTTTTTCTTTAGTCTGTTCCGCAGCAGTGAATTCCACCATTCTGTCTTCCAGGTCACTTATCCTTTCTTCTGCCTCAGTTATTCTGCTATTGATTCCTTCTAGTGTAGTTTTCATTTCAGTTATTGTATTGGTCATCTCTGTTTGTTTGTTCTTTAATTCTTCTAGGTCTTTGTTAATCATTTCTTGCATCTTCTCAATCTTTGCCTCCATTCTTATTCCGAGGTCCTGGATCATGTTCACTATCATTATTCTGAATTCTTTTTCTGGAAGGTTGCCTATCTCCACTTCATTTAGTTGTTTTTCTGGGTTTTTTTCTTGTTCCTTCATCTGGTACATAGCCCTCTGCCTTTTCATCTTCTCTATCTTTCTGTAACTGTGGTTTTTGGTCCACAGGCTGCAGGATTGTAGTTTTTCTTGCTTCTGTTGTCTGCCCTCTGGTGGTTGAGGCTATCTAAGAGGCTTGATGGGAGGCTCTGGTGGTGGGTAGAGCTGACTGTTGCTGTGGCGGTCAGAGCTCAGTAAAACCTTAATCCACTTGACTGTTGATGGGTGGGGCTGGGTTCCCTCCCTGTTGGTTGTTTTGCCTGAGGCAACCCAACACTGGAGCCTACCCGTGCTGTTTGGTGGGGTTAATGGCAGACTCTGGGAGGGCTCACACCAAGGAGAACTTCCCAGAACCTCGGCTGCCAGTGTCCTTATCCCCACGGTGAAACAGAGCCACCACTCGCCTCTGCAGGAGACCCCCCAACACCAGCAGGTAGGTCTGGTTCAGTCTCCCCCAGGGTCACTGCTCCTTCCCCTGGGTCCCGATGCACACATTACTTTGTATGTGCCCTCCAAGAGTGGGGTCTCTGTTTCCCCCAGTCCTGTCAAAGTCCTGCAATCAATTCCCACTAGGCTTCAAAGTCTGATTCTCTAGGAATTCCTCCTCCCGTAGCCGGACCCCCAGGTTGGGAAGCCTGACGTGGGGCTCAGAACCTTCACTCCAGTGGGTGGACTTCTGTGGTATAAGTGTTCACCAGCCTGTGAGTCACCCACCCAGCAGTTATGGGATTTGATTTTACTCTGATTGCACCCCTCCTACCGTCTCACTGTGGCTTCTCCTCTGTCCTTGGACGTGGGGTATCCTCCTTGGTGAAGTCCAGGGTCTTCCTGTCAATGATTGTCCAGCAGCAAGTTGTGATTCTGGTGCTCTCGCAAGAGGGAGTGAGAGCACGTCCTTCTACTCCGCCATCTTGGTTAATCTAATGTGTTATTTTTGAAAACATAAGTTGGGATATCACAAAATGGACTTAGCCTGCAGAGGCTTACTTTCAACCAGAGAGCTCCATTTCCATGTTCCGCTTAACAGAACCCAAAATGATCTTCCTTCCCAAACCTCTTCCTTTTCCTGCACTATCTAAGAAAAAGTAACCACACTCTACATAGTTCCCTAAGCCAGAACCCTAGCAGCCATTTTTGCTTCTCTTTTCCCCTTCCCGCTCCATATCTAGTCACTGAGCACTTCTATTCTACCTCCCAGATGACCTCAGATCCTTTCCCTCCACTCCAATCTCTGCCACTGCCTTTAGTTTGAGCCCTCACTCCTCTCTTAGATGAATATAAAGTCTCTTAATGGGTTTTGTTGCTTCCATCAGTCCTACTTATTCTCAAGCGTGACCTCACTACAAACCACCTGATAGTGACTCCTTAACTTCACAACATTCAATGGCTCTCATGTTTCTGGGAAGAAAACCAAGCTCTTTACCCCAGCATCTACTTGGGGTTAATAGATCTAGGTTTGAATTTCAGGTTTAAGTACTTTGCAGCAGTGTGACCTCAGACTGTTGGGCTTTCTAAGCCTTTGTTTTCTCACCGTGCCTGAGGTCACTGAGGGCAGGACTATTTTTCACACACGGGTGCCTGGCATGTAGGAGGGACTAATCAATGTTGAATGAAGGGAAAGTATTTTAAAATCCACATCAAAAAATTGTTCCTCCTTAAAAAAAGAAAATCCTGATACACTATGCCACTTCCAACCAAATTTGACTTCGACCTTTATTTTCTGATGATCACAATAAGGTGCCTTTGGGGATCCACACAATCAGGGATCAAATCCTGGCCACACCCCTGAGCAATCATGTGACCTTGGGAACGTGACTTAGCGTCTGTAAAATCTGTAAAATGAAGGTTTCTGAGGATTTTGTTCCCGAGGGTTAAATGAGTACCTCACTTGGAACGGGGGCGGGCGCATAGTGTTTGCCAAATGTTAACTATCGTTATCATCTTCATCAAATCAAGACCGTGGTACTTCACTTTGTGACTCTCAAGTTTGTATGAGAAAATCGTGCTTTATGCGTTGTTGTTGGCTAAAGTAGGGAAACCTGGAAACTCCTGCCGTGGAAGAGAGCAACAGGCGAGAAAAGCGAGTTGCTGAATCCCAGCGCCTCAGAGGTGGGAGGGGGGAGTTTGGTCCCTAATTTGCTGATGAGGAAGTGGAGGGGTGACGTGTCCTCGAGTCTCATTCAAGACACAGCCACAGCTCTTTATTGAGAGTAGGACCAGGGCCCCGGGGGTTGCTATGGTTAAACTGTAGGCGGAAACTAACACTCTTTGGAAGGCAAGACAGGAGGAGCATTCAGTTATAAAAAACGGTCAAAAATTGGGGTGAAACTAAGTTCGTTGAGCAATACATCAAATGAGTCAACTGTGGACCCAGTGAAAGCGAGTTGCTAACTGAACTGGCATTTTACGAACAGGGGCTTTCTACAGAGCCCACTGACTCAGGACGGCTTCGATTAACAAACTCCCGCGGCGCTTCCCGCAGGACCGGAAAGCTCGGAGCGCGAGAGATGAATGGAAACCAGAGTCTGGGGCGCGCCGCTCGGGGGGCGGGGCAGCCGCGGGCGGGGGCGGGGCATTGTGAGTCACATGCCTGCGCTCTGAGGAGGGCGCGTGGAGGGAACTCTGGTCGTGATTGGTCCGTCGTAACCAGGTAACCGAAGGACACATTCCGGTAGGCAAGGGCCGGCCGGGCTAGCTACTTTCAGTCGGGAGGTGGCAGCGGAAGGAGGAGGAGCTCCGGCTGCGCTCTCTCCCTCAGTGGCTGCGCGTCTCAGCGCTTGTCTGGTTCCCAGCCCTTTTAAATAAGCGGGTCTGGTCACCGCCCTCACAGACTAGTTGGTTCCGGGGAGGCAGCGGCGGGGGTGCGGCCGGGGCCGGACCCCTGCCCGGGGCCCAGCGGCTGGGCAGGGGTGCGGCCGGGGCCGTACCCCTGCCCGGGGCCCCGGCGGCTGGGCGGACAGGAGAGCGGCGGGCGAAGTCGCGTCTGCATGTGCGGCACAGCCCCGGCATAGCCCGGGGCTGCCAGTGCCCGCCGCGCCATTGTTGGGGGAGGGGGCGGCTTCTGTGCTCGGCAGAGTCGGGGGACGAGCGGAGGCGGCGGCGGCGAGGAGTGAAGGCGCCCCATGGGGAACTCGCTGTGTTGTTGCCTGTCCCCCAATGCCAGCCCCAAGTCGGGCCGGCGCAGGGGGTCAGCGGAGCCGGACTGCGAGTCTGAGGTCTACAAGGCGGCGGCCGGGAATGCGGTGGCAGTAGCTCCGGCGGCGGCTACCGTGGAACCCGCCGAGTTGGATTTCGCAGGTGGCGAAGGCCACCACCTGCAGCACATCAGCGACCGGGAGATGCCCGAAGGTAAGAAGCGGCGGGCGCGCCTCGCCCCTCGCGGGGTCGGCGCCGTCTGCTCTCGGGCTTACCTCTGGCCTCCGCCGCCCCCAGGGTCCCCCGGGAGGGAGACGCCGCCTAGGGCTCCTTCTTGCCCGGAGTTGGCTCTCCCAGGGCTGGGCACCGGGGACGAAGGCTGGCTCTGCTTGGCGTCCCCACCCCTTATTCTTTACCAGTCGCGTCCGGCCAGTCTCCTTCCCTCTTCCCTACCCGAATGCCCAATTCTTTCCCCCGTTCCCATTTCCCAGCCCGGCCTGAGACCCTCCAATCCGCGGCCCTTCCTGTTCGTGGTTCTATTTAACATCTCGTGGGACTTAGCAGAGACTTTCTGGTGTAGTCTCTCTTTTCTTAATGCAAACTTAAATACTCTAACTTCGGCGTATCCATCCCGTCTCCCTATCCAGATGGTACCTAAGCGAAGGAACTAGGTAAGGGCCTGATGACAGATTTCTATTCCTTAAGGTAGTTGATACTCGAGACAATTAAGACAAACATTAGAGGATTTGTCATTTAAATTCAAAATAGAGATGGACAGAGTCAGTGTGGTGTTCTTAACTAAAATTCTTTGGATTTTAATGTTTTCAGTCGCCCTGATAGAAGCTACTTTATCCCTTCTAACTATAATTTGAACACGATAGGAAAGAAAATGGTGGGAGAGGGGCTTAAAATAACTGTGAACGGTGTGAAACGTTACTGCCACGGCTGCAGAGAATAGTTGTTGGGTTTTTTTTCTTTACCAAAGGAGACCCCATGGAGTTCTGATTACTTTTAAATTCCCACTTTGACACAAGTATGTCTTCAGTTGCACAGCCTTAACCGACTTCTTTTGCACGTTGCCTGTTCTAAGGGAGGGGTGAGGTGGTTCCTGAGACTGCTGGACAGAAGTTTCAAAGGAGAAAAAACAAATTCAGATTGTAATTTGTAATATAAAGGTTTGGGAGTTAACATACCACATCCATCCTGCAGAAAAATGTCTCCATGGCTCCCTCCTCCTCCGCCCCCCCCCCCCCAGTAGAATACTATTTAACTTTAGGAATGTTCAGGTAAAAGTTCTGTAGACTAAGTGGCTGGGGGTGGGTGTTGTCGGGGAGGAGAGGAGAGAGAGAAGAGAGGAAATGTTTGATTTTTGCCTCTAGAATTTTGGAAAGGGATGGCTCTAGGTTAAAAAAAAAAAAAATTCTGGGTAGCATAGTGGCACTTTAATAAAGACTGTTCTTTGAAGTATAAAACATTGTATCATAAAGATGTTAAAGCCCCACTGGCCCATTTGTTTCATTTAAATGCCAGAGATTATTTCATTATTTCATAGACGAAATGTCTTACAGCTCTTCTATTTAAATTTTAGTTGGGTTTATTTAATTTCTTTAAAAGTTAGAATAATGAAGCCTGTGGATTCACCCTTATGATGGACGTGGCTTTGTAAGTGGAAAGTACTCCCTTTTCAGAATCGTTAGATATTGTGAAAGAATGAACAAATTATGTGAATTAATTGTAGCTTTAAACACAAAGCATGTAAGTACTTGTGAAAACTGCTCTGCTTGTTGCTATAAGGTAAGCCTCTAAATGATTTTTAAAAACAGTTAGTAGTTGGCTAGTGTAGGATGAGAGACGAAAATTGGACCTTTATAGAATTCTTTTAAGATTTACAATGCATTTTCTTGTGTATTTCACTCGGCCCTTCCATCTACAAATAAGGCCCGTATATATTCTCCCTCTGTTGCCGATGAAGAAGCCAAGACTTAGAGATCTGAAATGACTGTGTAACACAGCTACTGAACAAAAGAGACAGACTTGGGAGGTGGTAGATATGCCAAATTCAGTTCTTGGGATGCTTAAGAAACTGTTTAGAGTGCACCTTATATTTTATTATAATTTATCCATAAGTTAGGCCTATCTCAGCATACTCCAGTTTTGATTATTGCCATTCCAGTTTATTGTACACAACTCAGAAGCAACATTTACCTCTCCATTCTCTGTCTGTACATACATTGCAATGGATATGAATAAAAGTAGAAGTCATGAAATAGCCTAAATTTATCAGTCAGGTAAACACGTTGATATAATTTAAAGAGTTTGTTCTGGTGAAATCCAATTGAAGCCGAGAATGCCCTGGACAGAGGGACATTAGGGGAAGCTGGTAAGCGGGCAGGTAAGGTACTAAGCATTTAGCATACGACTATGTATGATAAGGAAGGAGTGCTAAATCAGGAACTGGAAAAATAGAGTTCATGAGTACAGAATTTACCTTTTTATGTTTAACATGATTGTTAAAATTTCATTTCAATTTGTCTTTTTTGGGGGGGCATTCGATAAAGTGATAAGAGAAACCTCAATTTCAGCATTTGCCTATTAATTAAGTTTCCATAGAAACAAGGTCAGAACACCAAATATAAAGTACAGGCACATTGGAAGTTTGCTCTTCATGTCTTTATTTCAGACAATTTTGTATCAGTTTCCCTGGAAACTGAGAAATACCTACTCAGATATAAAACATTTTGGCTTTTCTACAGTGAAGAATTATTTGGTTACTTAGAGAAAATCGTACATAAATGATGCTCTGTCTTGTTCTTCAGAAACATTGGAGAAGAACATGATTTCTTCAAGCCATCTCAAAAAAGTAACTCCTAAGAACGTAGTATAGATTTCAGATAGACTCAAAAGAATTTTTTACTACTTTGTCTTTAACAGTATATCTAATATAACTGATGGTAGTGTCATAATAGAAAAGAAGATGCTACGGTCCTATTATCTGATTTTATTTTTATTCATCAACTTTTCATACAGCCTTTATGTTCTGACCTTAGGAGCTTTGCTAATTTTCTGGTGAAAGGTGCTCTCTCAAGTGACCCCTACCTCCCATCCCCCTGAAGAGTGGGTAGGGAAGGAATTGGCAATATGATGTGGAAAAACCTCTGAGCAACAGATCTTTCCTTTTTTTGGTGACAGTATTAATGAACATTTGATGTGAAAGATTGAGAAAACACAGAAAAGTCCTTCACTCACACTCAGAATATCCAGAATTTTTATTAATATTTTGGTGTTGATTCTTCCTGAACCTTTTGTATGCATATAAACATAACATTGTGTTTATTTTACAAAGATGGGATTGTTCTTTATGTGCCACTTTGTAACTTTGTGTTATAAAGAAAAGTAACGACATGAAGCTCCTGTAACCGTGCTGACACCTAGAGAGTGCTCCAGGGTGATGTATTTCCATGCAGCTGCGCATAGCTCTACAGCCTGCCTTTTACCAACTGTTTACTGGGCCATCGAATAACCTTGGAGCATAATTCATTTACCCAGCCTTTATGGTTGAGCATCTTTTATAATCCCATTATAATGCTTTAGTCAGGGGACACAGATAAAAACTGATGCATTGTATTGATACTTCCCTATAGCATTCTGATTGTACACTTTGTCTTACGACTTAATTAAATTCATAGGGTGAGTCATTTTGTAGTAAAGGTATTTTAACATTAAATGTTCTTTTTCCAAATTAAAGTTACCATTGATTTTTCACTGAACATTAGATTTCCTCTTTTAGGTTTTCGTGGTTCTTGGTAACCTGTCTTGTGTCTTTGATTCTGAGTAACTAAACTACTACTCTAAGAGATCTGAAATTAACTCTGGTCCTAGGTGACAGACACATCAAAAGACAGCATTAGAAGAAATCTTAGATGATGTGGGAAAATTGGGAAAACCTTAACTGGTTTTGGGTACACTGAAACATGATTATTAGGCACCATTCCAGAGGCAGGACAAACAGTGGTTAGACAAGACAAAACCCGTATCCTAACTCAGGTCCTTACTTTCTAGAGGTGCCTGGGGGCTGACGACACAAGAATAACATCAGGTAGTGAGAACACTAAGAAAGAAAATGAAGGTAATGGGCTGGGGAGGAGGACAGTTTTACAAGGGGTGGTTAAAGACAGCTTCTCTCCTTAAGCGACCCATGAGCAGTCCTAAGAGAGCCGTGTGAGGCTGTGGGAGAAGAGGCTTCTGTGCAGTTCCTAAGAAGGGAATATGCTTGATGCGTGCCAAGGACAGAAAGATGGGTGGCTGCAGCTGAGTGAATGAATGCCAGGAGGAATATGGGGGATTAAGACCTTGTATGCCTAGTGGGCCTTGACCAAAAAATATGAATTTTAGTCTAATTGTAATGGGAAACCATTGAAGGATTATATGCAGGGGAATGATGTTAATTCTTAGAAAAAGGGAAGGGGGGTAGAGAGGGCGGAGGGAGATCAGACCAGCTACTGTGTGAGAATAGACTGTAAGGGTGGAAGGAAGCAGAGAGGGAGACCAGTTAGGAGGCTGGTGCGGTAGCTCAGGTGAGAGCCAACAGTGGCTTGAACAAAAAAGCGATATTAATAAGGGTCTAAAATAGGCTGTAGTATATAGATTGCTCTTGCATTTCATTTGATTCTCACCATGTTCTGAGTTAGGTAGTGTAGGAATTCTTCTCTTAGGTATAAATTGAGTTGTCCAAGGTTTTAAAAATGAGTATTGATAGAGAGTAGGACTGTAAATTCCAAATGCATGGCATATAGGAACAGAATTTATTGTTGACATTATGTGAGCTTCTTTGGAATACTACCTTTTTTCTCAGCCTTTTTTGTTGTTGTTGTTTTAGTGTATTAAAGTAATAAAACTTAAGAGTTAAAACAGTAACACTGCGTAATGTGAAATGAAATGAAGGTAACTTGCAACCCAGAAAGGTTCTTAAAAGTCCAAGAAACTGAGTAAAGTGCTCTTTAGAAATATATAAAGCCAGGTGTACTTACCTATGTGTCACCTCTCAGTCATGATCACTGTAACACTGATTGAGGATTAAAATAAGGCAAAACTGAGAACCAGGGTAGAGGCAGGTACAGAAGCAGTTGGAAACCAGAGCTGGGAAGTTTGGAAGCCAGGATTGTCAGAAGCTAGGAAAGCAGGATCAAGGCTTGGGTGAGCAGTAGCCTGGCAGGTGCAGGAGCCTGCTGTGTACCCGCTGGTGAGGCAGCCCAGCTCAGGGCTGGCTGGCAGGAACTCCCTGACTGCGGTGGAAAGTGTGGACTCAGAGATGAAATCATCAGTTTACATGGTAATTGTAAAGATTGTAATGTTTGTATTATGAGCCATAAAACTAATACACTGCACAGTATAGGGATGCTAGGGCAGTTCAGTAAATGCAGTGGTTACCGTTAAGTAAACTGGTGCTCAGCAGTTGGCCCAGAAACTGCTGACATCTCCTGTTTATTTGGAATATATTGAAATCAATATGTCGATATTAATCGCTTTCTGAAATATGCTGCTTCTGTCAGATGCTTTCTTGGTCACTTCCCTCTCCCTCTAATATTTTAACAAGGACAAATCATTTATCGACAGTTTGATAGCATAGTTTTAACACTTTTAGCCTTCAGTAATGCATTTCATTTGTTCTAAGTTGCCTATGTTTTCACACTTTTAACAACTGCAATTGAGATGGATCTTAACAACTGGTAGAATCTTAGATTGGAGGAAAAACAGTACTCAGTGTCGGTGGTGTTTTACAGGTTTCCTCTGAGGAATGTTTACATGAAGACCGAGTTTAATTTTTTTTTAATCATACTTTTTCTACATCGACCTATCATGCTGTCAAATAAGTTGCAATTTAAATTGATAATACAAAAATGATGGGTCTTAAAATACAGTTTTAATCATAACCCCTAATCATGAGCTCAAGAATATTTCTCCTGGGTAAAACATTCTTAGAGGTTTCTAAAGAAATAACTTTCGGAAGAATCCATGTAATTTCCTGAATGCACAGTAATTCCCTGAAGTCTCTAAATTACTGTGTGTGCATGTGGTGGGGAGAGGGATGAGAGGGATGGTGGGTGGTAAAGCTTTGCTTAATAGTTGGCAGTCTTACCTTTGTGATAGTGAAGAGTGTGGTAGGTTTTATCATAGTCTCCTTAGGCTCTTGGGAAGATAGTTCATGGGAAGTGCAGAAATATTGTGTGTATGTATGAGTTTACTGTCTAATGGCTCACATGTCCATTCTATAAGATAGTGATGTGGTATTTTTCATTAGCAAAAAGTGCAAGTTATATAGAAAATTGTTAGTTATATAGGCTATAAACAAAAGATTAATATTTTCTGAAAACCTCATGCAAACTGACAGCAGTAGGGCCCTGGTGTTTACAGTACATTCAAATGATAGGCCAACTCACCAAAGTGGAAATAACACTGATAACTGTGGGAAAATGGTCAAACTGTGTAATCAGAAGAAATACAAAATAGATCTACAGTGAGGTTCCTCATTCATATCAGTAGGAATTTTTTTTTTTTTTTTCAAGTATCCAAAGCAAGGGTAGGAACTCAAAATGTCATGATTGGTAGCATTATACCCTAATGTGCCCCCCACCTTCTTTAGGAAGCAATTTAGCATTGTACATGGAGCCGTGAAAGTGATCTAACCTTTTGGCTTAGTCATTCCACTTCCGAAGATCTTTGCTAAGGAGATAAAACCATTATTTTAAAAAACTATGTACATAAAGATTTTCCTCATAATATTTTAAGAATAGAACTTTGTAAGCACCAATCCCCAGCAATAGGGGATTGGCTAAGTCCAGTATAGGAATAACACTTGATGGGCCAGTGTGTATTCATTAAACAATAAATATGCAACAGTGGGGTGGAGAGCGCTTGTTAGTAACAAGAAGACATAAATTGTACACTAATTAGAGCTTTTTTTAACGTATAAGAAAAGCAACTAAAAGTAACAGTTGTGAATCATTGTGTGTTAATGATTGTGAATGGTTGTGTGTAACTTTTAAACAGAGCATCGTTTTGTCTCATGCAGATTTTTGTTCATGATATTTGATAAAGGAATGAGCAAGTGACTTTTACCTTTCCCCACCTTTAGTGTGATCATCAGTACTGCTGATTAACCAGGTCTCCTTCAGTTGCAAGTTAAAAGAACATCACAGAGTTAAGCACTACTTGACCCAGGAGTTAAATGATCTCCTCAGTTCTGCTCTCCTCTGTTGATGTCTCCTGAAAAGCCTTTCCCCTCATGATAGCAAGGGGAGTGTCCAGCAGCTCAAGACTAGCTAAGGATCCTAGAGTACAGTTCTGCCTTTCTCTTTTCTTGGCAAGCCCCAGGACAGCTGTGATTGATTGGCCGTTCCTGGATCCTGTGCCTACCTTTGAACCCCCTAGGATAGAGTAGGGAGAGTGCCAGCTTTTTTCTGGTCACTTGGGCTAAGTTTACTTTTTTTTTTTTGCATGTTGTCATTTCTTTTATCCCAGCCTTCTTGACTTTTGTATTTAGATCTGTAGTAGCACATCTTGGTTTGGCGGCTGTGTGTGTGTGTGTGTGTGTGTGTGTGTGTGTGTGTGTGTGTGTGTGTGTGTTAAAGCTTGCTTCTCTTTGATTCTGGCACTTAATTTTCCTGGACTTCCATTGAAAATTGTTAAGTTTTACCATGCCATAGACACTGATAAATAAGACAGCTACTTTGCAAACATTTCTGCTTATTTTTTAGATTCAAATGTAGTCTATTTACTTTCTTTTTGGTATAGGTAAGTAGTCATGAATTCTTTCGGAAGCTATAGGTTAGAGGCAGCTGTGAAAGTCTCTGCCTGCCATTTTGTGTACAGCTGAAATAATTTATTTTCCCATTGTCTTAATTTTTCAAATATGTAGGAGAAAAAAACTTTAAAATAATTGTATGGGTCTTTTACATAAAAATGTTGAATAGAATATTTTCTCCAAAAGCAGCTTGATAAACTTCAAATTCAGTGAAGGAATTTTCATGAAGAACAAAGCAGTTGGTTTAGCTCTGTAAATTACTAGTGCTGGCAATGACATTAAAATGGATGGCTCAGATTCCTGTTAAAACGGGAAGTCCAAAATTACTGTTCGTGCCACATTCTTTCTGGGTGGGAAAAGGGGATTCTAGGTAGATACATTTGTGAAATGCTGGGTTAGACAGAATTCACTACTAGACTAATTAGTTTTTAATATATCAATGTGTGTATTCTTTGGATTCTCTAAGAGGCAGGGATATATTTGTATTTCACTTTGACCATCAAAGCCATCTTTCAAAAACAGATCAGTTATTATGTGGTTTGGGAAATAATTGCCTTAACCATTACTCTTTATCTGAATCTTGGTCCAGTTTCTTAAAAGATTGGTTAAATGGTTTGAGATGGACTTTGCTGAGGAAGTGTCATAGGGCTTTTATGTTTGTTTGTTTGTTTGAAACAACAACCGTACTATCCTGTGTGGTAGCTTGTGCTTGTTTTGTATTTCTGCCTAAATAGAAGACGCTATCCCACCTTGGTGCAAGGTGGGCTACAGGCAGACCCACCTTTTCGTGTAGGTATGGCCAAAATTTTTTTCTAGTAGCCCTATGATCTGCTCCAGAAAGTACTCTTATTGAAGCCCCAAATTAATCATGCAGCGTGGAATGAAGAAGTGAGTTTAGCTTTGGAAATAGAGGGCAAAGTTAAAAATCACTCTCATGGAAGTGTTCCTCTAGATTAGAACATTGAACTTTTATGTAGTCCTCTTAAATCTGCCATGATGAATAGCCCCCAGATAAACCACAGCCAATGAAATGAGTTCATTTGTTGAATGGAGTTAGAATTAGCCATTTGATTGTCTGAAGAACATTTGCCAAAAGCAACTCACTTCGTTTTGGCATATTTGATATATTGAGCTGGTATCTGACAGTAGTTGGCCACAGCATAACTTGCTTCTTGAGACTGTTCCTGGAATGTGCTAGTAATATCAGCTTTAAAAGAGGGTGACTGAATTTTTAATTGATAAATAGGAGGGGAGTCACATATATGATTCATCTAAAAATGGCATAGATTATTTAGGTGCAAGTTAAAGAAGTCTAAGACATAGCCATGGTTTTTCTCCACATGTATGGAGAGTTTCTACAATTTTGCTGTTTCCCAATAGAATTTTTATATTGTGCCTTTACTAAAATTGCCTTTTTGTCATTACTAAAAGCTCTTCTCAAGACTATTAATAAGTGGTTTCAATCAATGTGTAGCTATCTTTAAAATCATGTATTTTTCTACTCAACTAAATCACCACACCTTTTTCTCTTCTTCCTATACAGACTTAGCTTTGGAACCAAACCCTTCTGACCACCCAAGGGCAAGCACCATTTTTCCGAGCAAATCTCAAACAGATGGTAAGGCAATGCTTTTTTTTCCCTGAGAAAAAGAGTGAAAACTGTTTTTGTTTTGTGTATTATAGGAGGTATTTAGAAAAACTCTTACAGTGGTTTAAATGTTTCACTTTTTTATGTATTCACTTGTCTTATTTTAATATGTTGATGATACAGTTTCCTTTAGTTGTCAGTGTTTTAGGGAGGAGAACACTTAGACTATCTGTTTATACATTTTGCCACCTCTTTATCAACATAGTCAACTGGCCACATGATTTAGATGTGGTCTATTTCTCCATGCTACTTTGTCCTTTTCCCCTTGCTCCGAAGAGCACATATGTTAAAGACAAATGATAGGGTTTAGGTCACAGTTAGGTTTTCATTTGGTCAAATCAGAAAAATCAGTTGTTATATGTGGGAATTGAGCCTTGTGATTTTGGCCCTGTTTTACACAGTGTTCAACCAGACGAGCCTATCTCACATCCAGATTTATGCTACTCAGAACTTTTAAGCTATTCAAAACTTTCTCATCCTAATGTAGTGCTGTGCCAGGGTAATAAGAGCAACATGCCATATGGGGTTTTCCAGAAGATTATCCTCAGCATGTGAAACTCATATACATTTCCTGTGTCCTCCTTGTTTTAAGATGAGAATCAGAACCGTAGAATTTTTTGCACTCCTGCTTGCCTGCTTGTCTTCCTGAATGTTATGTTAAATCCTAGTTTATTTGCTAAAAAGCCATACGTGACCAAGTTTTTCAGTTGATTACGAGAGCAGGAATACAAGAAGTGAACATTCCATAATATTTAAAGTGATGCAGCACAATAAAAAACGGAGGTTTGGTTTTTTGTTGTTGTTGTTTTGCTTTTTGTTTTTTTCCGTTAGATCACTGGTTTTTATAAAAGGGTATAACTCAGGAACAGCCAGATGGAAGAGATGCATAGGGCCAGGCATGGGGACAGGGCACAGAGCTTTGATGCCCTCTGCAAGGGTACTACATGCTCACCAACCTGGAAGCTCCTGGGGTTTCTAACTTGCATTTTTCTAGTGTGTGTACTTGAGCCACTCCTTTCTGGTTAGGATTGCTCTATTTCTCAGTTTCTTCCAGAGCCATGAGCTGCTCACATGTAGAGGGGCTCTGGAGACAGTAAAAGAAAAGCTGTCCCATGCCTGTCTCTCTCTTCAGCCTTAAGGAATCCGTGCCTGTGATGCCTGTCTGGAGTTAAAGGAGGCAATGTGAGCAAGAGTGTGGCCTAAGACCCTCTTCAGGCTTTTATTCTTCTGGCCTTTGTTGGAGCAAAACCGTTTTGTGTGCTGTAGATATGTTCATTTAGGTCAGCACACTCATTTTAAAATTTACGTTTAACATAGGTTACTTTCCAGTTGTGTATTTTTTCAGTAAGGTATTTGAGTAGGTTACCATTAAGTGGTTCAGGATGCTTCCAGAGATCCTGGTGCGTTCGGAGACGAGTGCCTGGCCAGAAACTGGTTCTTAGAGTCGTCATCTGTAGATTGTGGTAATTAAAGTAAGCTGTGTGTAAATGAAGACTGAGAAAATACTCCTGGCTAGTAGTTCAGCTATGCAGCAGGTACATTTTTTTATTAGCTAAGTTTCTCACCTGGCCTGATTTGCTTTGTCCTTTTCTTTTGTAAATGGGGAGTCTTTCATTTGTGCCTAATACAGAATATCTATTAGGTCAAAAAAGTGAAACTAAGTTTTTAGATTTTATTTATAGGACTCATCTTGCTGGGTGATTTAAATTATATATTTTGTTGGAAATTATTTTAAAAAATAGAATGGAATTCTATCTCATTGTGTTATTGGTAATCCATCAGATAATTAGTGACTACTTTTATTTTTCTATGGCATTTGTATCAGAATTCATCAGTTAATTTTTTTTATTCTTAGTGCGGGAAAAGAGGAGGAGCAACCATTTCAACCATGTAAGTAAACAGTTGAAAAGTTAAGAAATTAATAGTTTGAATTAAAAATATGTCTGCCATGATTCCTAAAAATATGATGGATCCAATACTGTTAGCATGGACCTCTTTTTTGTAGATTTTCTAAATCTCTATTTTCCTAATTATCAAATGTATTCAGGAAAGTCTTTGACTTAGTAGTGCCCATTTTTTAAGGGTTCTGACATTTACGTTAAATTTCACTAATACGGTTGTAGTATAAAGATCTGCCTTAAATTCTTTTGCCTTATTTTTTTGATCTTATTTTTTAACCAAAGTAATAAAAGTATAACAGGTAAGTTAATTTTTAGCACTGTCCATTGACTTCTTGTCATAGCAGGTGAAAGCTGAGCTTCTTCGCTCCACCATGACGTTATTTCCCTCCCTGTGTTCCCTCAACATGTATCAGTTTTTATTAAATCAGAATCAATGTTTACATTACTACGACTCTGCAAATATTGTGCATTGCTGAGCCATATAGTTCTCTGACTGTGCCTCCTCCTTGTACACCCTTCATTCTTTTTCTTAAATATTAATGAAATTGGAGCACTTCTGCACTTCTCTAGGATAACCCAATCCCCCTTTTCCTAGCCAACGTGATCTCACACAGCCAAATGCAGTAAGTAGCTCCCTGCCCGGTCTCCCTGCTTTCACATTCTTCATTTTTTCTGTGGAATTAATTTCCTGACTATATTCACTTGCCTGTTTTCTAACAGCTATTTTTTTCCCCAAATGTTTTAACATTTGTCACATGCCTATGAAAACTATTTTCCGTCTACTAAGCCACATCTGTTCCATTTTTTTCTTGGAGACACTTTGCCCCAATCTTTTGTCTTCCTACTCCCATATAGACTAGTGTTCCCCTAGGCCTGCTCTATGCCTCTTTTCCTGGGATATCTGTGTGAAGTCATCTGGGATCTCACATAACTCTGCTCTCTTATGTTGGATCCCCTATGTCCTAGATTCTGTTTCCCTCTTGTCTTGTTATACTTCCTTGTTTTACTGGAGCACATTTTCCTGGGAAAAGGGCACATGGGCAGAAAGTTTAGAGAGATCTAGCCTCTCTGAAACTCCTTCTATTTGATAAAGTATAGAATTCTCAGTTGAAACTAATTTTTGCCGTTCTAAAGACATTTCCCTCTCATCTTCTCATTTACACTGTTGCTCTTAAACCTGTTGACATTGTATGGTACATTGTACATTACCGATTTTAGTCATTTTCCCCCATCCCTTCCTTCTCGGGAACCTTTTAGTACCTTCCCTCTCCCTGGGATTTTGAAATTTCATAATTTGGTTTGGTATAGACCTTTTTGGTGTGTTTCTTTGATATTCTGTTTTTTTCTTCCAGGTTCCTATTATTCAGATGTTGGAAGTCTTAGACTTACCAGATCGCTAACTTTTTTCCCCTCCTGCTTTGCATTTTGTCTTTTTGTCCTGCTTCCTGGAGATTTCCTTGACTGTGCTCTAATCCTTCTATTGAATATATTGTTTTGTCTACCTTATTTTCAATTTATAGAGTTCTCTTATATCCTGTCATTCTTTTTTTCACTGATGCAATTTCAAGTTTTCATTTGCTCCTGAGTTTTTATCACTCCCATCAATTCCTTCTTCCCGTTTTGTTTTGTTTTTTTTTAAAGCGTCCTTATATTTTATTTTATTTATTTATTTTTTGGCTGCATTGGGTCTTGGTTTCTGCACGTGGGCTTTCTCTGGTTGCGGTGAGCTGGGCCTACTCTTTGTTGGGTGCGTGGGCTTCTCATTGCAGTGGCTTCTCTTGTTGCGGAGCACAGGCTCTAGGGCGTGCGGGCTTCAGTAGTTGCGGCTCATGGGCTCTAGAGCGCAGGCTCAGTAGTTGTGGCGCATGGGCTCAGTTGCTCTGTGGTATGTGGGATCTTTCTGGGCCAGGGCTCGAACCCGTGTCCCCTGCATTGGCAGGCGGATTCTTAACCACTGCGCCACCAGGGAAGTCCCATTCCTTCTTCCTGTTTTGATCTCTTACTTGTTGGGGGCTTCCCTCAAACGTGTGATGGTCCTTGGCTGTCTGTTAAGATCTAATTGGAAGCATCACTTGGACAACTCGTTAACTGATGGGCCTCACTGCAAGGATTTGGGGACCACGCCTCTGAACTCTGAGCCTGCCTTGGGTTCTGTAAGACAAACTGGTTTTCTTGTTCCTGTCCTAGTCAGCCTCTGTAGGTACCAAGGTTGTGCTTCCTCTGTTCTGCCATGTCAGTTACCACTCCTTTATCTAGTCTTTTCACCTTTCAAACATTAAAAATCATCTGCTGTTTATCCTGTCTTATGTATAGCTTTTTTAAAAAATGCCTTTAATTCTAATGAGATGATATCTGAAAGAAGGGGGAGAGGAAATAGATTTGTGGTCAGTCTACTCAAACTTAGATTTATTCTTTGAATATAGGTTCTGAGTTTGAAGTTTAATGCAATATAATTAACGATATTAATTCAGACAATATTTTTGATTATACCTATAATTAGAATATTATACTTTTCTACTAAGGCCTTGAGTATGAATTCTATTCAAACCACTCACCCTACCATATTGTCCATTAATGTGCAGCATAGATGGAGTATTACAGACTTTTCAGTGAAAGTCATTGATTCTTAATAAACGTATCCAAAACTTGTGAAAAGGGGGAAGAAAAAAGTGAACTTCAGCTTTATTCTCTCTCTTTTTTTTTTTTTTTTCATTTATATACTTTTATTTGGGAATGTTTAAATCAATACAGAGAAAACGAAATTTCAGAGACAATGAATATCATTAGTTTGGATATCATTACTTTATTATAAAAGAAACACGGAAATTATTTACAGGATGAAAGATTTCAGAACTTCAGTGGCAGCTTCACGTGATGCCATTGGGGGAACGGGCAGCTTCACGTGATGCCATTTCAATAGTGACTTATTTTAGTCGACATATTTTCCAAGAATGTCACCATCTCTAAATAAGAAATAATCCTTGTCATCTAGAACTACTTTGGTGCCTCCATATTCTGGGAGAAGAACTTTATCTCCAACTTTCACACTAACTGGTTGAATCTCTCCACCCTTTCCTTTAGAGCCTGATCCAACAGCTACTACCATTGCTTGCAATACTTTTCCTTGCGATTTTTCTGGAAGCATAATGCCTCCTTTGGTTACAACTTCGGGTGCACTTCTTTCAACTAATACTCGGTCAAAGAGGGGAAGAAACTTTCTAAATGCCTGTCCTGCCATGACTCGGGTTGCCGCACTTCGTACTCTCGCTCTCTCCAGCTTTATTCTTTTAATGGGTTAAAATCAGAGGCAGTAGGCACAATAGGAAGAGTCATTGGGTGGGGGCAGGATTTCAACAGGTACTTGACCTTTAATGATAAGCTTTGAGGGTTGTTACTTACTAGCCTCCTAGGTATGATTATTTTCTAGTCTTCACCATTAAACCTGCAGTCTACTAAGCAACCTTTCCCCTTATAAAGATTGTAAAAGTCCATGTATTTTGTCCTTAGTGCTGAATGAAGATAAATACTCTTCTTCAGTGACCAATTGAAATAATACCTATGAACATTAAACTGTCAGTAGTGTTTTTTGCTACTTGTTTTTTTTTTTTTTTGTATTTGCATTTTATACCCTTATGTGTGTCAGTGCAGTTTATTGAGGTTGTGAGCCAGCAATGGTAAAGCTTTAATCATAAGGGACAGTTATCTTAAATTTTCAAGCAAGATGAGAGGAAAGTAATCTGCTGGCAGCTAACATATCTAGGCTTTGCTCAGAGGCTTCGATTCTGCCATCCTTTAGTGAACACTAGATGCTGGAAAGTTTGAATAGTTTCAGGAGTAGGCCTGTGGAAGTGTTTCTTTTGTAGGATCGAGCCAGTAGACTGTAAGTTGCTGATACAACTTAAATGAGCCCCCATAGGATTATAGAGCACATCTAATTAAAAATTTTAAATGTTTTAGCAGTAATATTTCCAAAGACAAATCAATATACATTCATAATAGAAAAAAAAGTTTTTAATAGAGGAAAACAGGATAAATAGCACCCAAAGCTCTACCAACTAGTCTATATTTTGGTACATTTCCTTACTATTTTTATTCCCCTCATATATATAGATTTTTGGTTAGAATTGACTTTTATTACGTGTAGTGTATGTCATATTATACCCTAATAGTAGTGACCTTAAAAGATAACCTGCTTCGTTTAGAATCAAAGTATTTGAATGAGTGAATTTTCATTTTTCATGCTGTATCTGTTTTTTGAGATTCTAAAATTACACATTAACCAAATAGCTTAAGGACCATATCAGAGTTTTAGTTTAAAACATTTCTAGCTTGAAGGAGAAATTAGTCTTCCAAATAGTGATACTGTTTCAAATATGTTACATCTAGAACTTTTTGTTAATAAGGAATAAGTGGCTTTGCATAAAGCATCTGAAACAAGCAAAATGGTGTTTTATATATGCCATTTGGATATTTCTGATTATTGGATACTGGCAATTTTTATTTAAATGCTCTGTATTTTAAAAAGCATCAACTAGATTTTCTCCCTGCCTCACCTTTCATGTATTTGTGGAGGACATTGATGGGAGAGTGTGACAGCATGGTGAAAACTATTTTATATGAATAGGAGGAAGGAAGGCTCATCTGAATTAGTAAACAAACAAAAACCAAAACCAAAACCCAGCTTTAAAATTGTTCGTATTCTGTGGTATTAAAGAATGCTACTCTTCCTTCCAGTGGCTTTCAGTGATTGGGATTTGGTTATTGGCCTTACTTTAAGGAACAGAGTTGTCCTAACATAGTTTAGGCCATTTTAGTATTTGACTATTGCCGTGTTCATGGGCTCTTCACAAATAAATGGATACTTCTAAAGTGTTTTAAAGATAGTTCATTCTCTAGAGGGTCTCAAAAAGTTCTTTGTCACCTATCCAACACCACTGTAGATAAATTCTCACGAATTTGTACCTTTAGTAAGATTTACCTCCAGTTGTAACTGATCTTAAATAATTTCTCAAACACTTGTCGAATCCTAATTTGTCCCAGATTCTGTGCTCAGTAGCTGGAGGTAGGAGAAGAATCTTCCTAACCTGGAGAAGCTTGTTTACTTAAGAGGGTGGTACTATGCAAGCAGCTGAGACCATGGAACAGTTGGTAAATTAGATGTGTGAGTGTGCAGAAAGTGAGAAGTTTTGTGGTGTGCCTGCTGGCAAAGGGATCCTAGAGGCAGATGGGGTCAAGCTTGCTGGGACAGGAGGAAGAAAAAGGCATTGCAGGCAGAGAGCAGCATGGGTGAGGCAGGAGTGTCAAATAACACGTAGAACAGAACTAGTACAATTTTGAAATGAATGGCAAGTATTCTCTGAGGTTCTCACTTGAGTAATGTAATGGCAGTCTTACTTAAACATGAAGTGAGAAGTTAAATTCTCAGAGTTGTTTTATCCGTTTTTTTTGGATGCGAGAGAATCTTTAAGCAGTACCTTTTTGTCCTCCAGATAAGGAAATTGAGGCCCAGAGAGACTTATGGCCCCCAGCTTTTTAGTGATAGAGCAGCCCTGGCATGCCCAGCCTCTGATTGGAAAACGTTTGTTTCGTCACACTGTCTCCTGAACATTTATTATTGGTGTTCATTTACTGCAGTGAAATGCTCCTACATCGGTATTATATAAAGCATTACGTTTTATTGTAGTAAATGAATAGAAATAGGAAATCTCAGCTGCATTTCATTGCTTAAGGAAAAAACCCTGAAATCTTATTCTAAACTTTTTACATTATTATAAAGGTAATTTATAATAGGTGCTTGCCAGGTTTGATTATAGGTACTATATCAAGGCAGCATTTTAGAACCCATTTCTCAAAGCTCGTCTGTGGAAGTCAGAGTATAGAGGTTTCCCATAGAGCTGCACATGATATCACACTCAGGCAGTTCATGGAGTGTAAGAAAAATCTTAATGCTTTATCGTTTGACATTTTAACCGAGGAAAAACACACACTTGATAGGTTTAACTTACTGTGACATTTTCTTCTATTTCCCTTCCCCTTCAGGTATCTCCAGGGCAGCTTACTAAAAAGTATAGCTCATGCTCAACAATATTTCTAGATGACAGCACGGTCAGCCAGCCTAATCTTAGAACCACAGTAAAATGGTGAGTACAAGTAGGTTGCCAAGGGCTGAGTGACAGACCCCCTTATCGCTAAAAGCATCCTAGCCATACATAAGTTCATTCATTTGAATTGTCCTTTTCAGTGATCAGGTTAAAAAACTGGTGTCAACTATAGATTGATTTCAAGGACCTAAATATGAATTTTCAGTTTCCATTTTAATCTTAGAGCGCATGATAGAAGGGAAAGCCAGTTAGCAAATAAGAAATCCCAGAAAAAGTATAAATCTTTATTTGACGCGTTTCTGTTGCTAAGCCATTGTTGAACACAGTGAGAAAGAGAGGTGCTTTTGATTGGCTGTTTCTAGAGACAATTATTACTGTATGAGTTGTAGTCCTCAAACAACGTGCACTACTTTGGAAGCTGCTCTTAGAAGAAGGAACAGCTTGTCCCCTGCTGGCACCAAAGCGAATCTGCATTTAAATTTAATTGGAGTTTGTCAGATTTATCCCACTGTGCTTTTTTTTTTTTCCTGCACTCTTTCTGTATGAAATTTTACTTCTCCTTCCTGTCCCCCAAAGAGGGGGAGAATATATCAAACCAGTCTTAAGAAATACACACTCAAGCTTAATTTCTTTGTAGATGAAATTTGTTCAACTGAGGTTTTAACTTAATAGACACATTTAAGTTTTGTTTATATATATATATCTCCAACACACTGTATCACTCACAGCAGAGAACAATAAAAGAGGTGAGGTTTCGGAAACATGGCTGTGGTCAGGCTTATACTTAAGGAGACACGAACAGTGTCATGATGATGGAAACTATTCTTTAATTTCTGGGAGCACCTCATAGTCCACAATTGGAGATGCACTTTCAAAACACCCTAATGATGAACCTTTCAAGCTTATTTAAGAGAAAAAAACCAAACGGGATGCAGAGCTTCTTGCCTCCTCCCTCGCGGTTGTCCACGAAACATTAACATCTCCTTAGGATATGAATGTTGATTTTCCAGAACACAGTTTGGGAAATGCTATTTGAAAATATTAATGTCCTTATCCTTAATTTTATTTGTTGTCTTAATTTTATAAGCTAATTGTATTTTTAATTGGTTTTTAATGTGCCAGCTTTTTTTTTAGCTATTTAAATTCTCAGTAACTTCTACTTTAATTAAAGACAGCAAGTTCACAGTCATAATAATGTAACTTTCCTCTCTTGCTTACAATAATAGTTGCAGTCAAGTCATGTTTCAGCAAAAACTGAGCCCCATCTCTAAAGTCCTGAGTTTGGGCACTTATCACATAATCACTCAATGTTTTTCTTCAGCCAAGACACTGAATCTGTGGGTACAAAAACCACTCTACTTTGGCTAGAGTCGCAGCTTCTTTTGAATTCAAAAGAGTCTGATGTCCAGTATATAATTCAAAAGTACTTTGAAAGTAAACCTTGCTCAGGGACTTCCCTGGTGGTGTAGTGGTTTAAGAATCTGCCTGCCAACGCAGGTGACACAGGTTCGAGCCCTGGTCTGGGAAGATCCCACATGCCGCAGAGCAATTAAACCCGTGCGCCACAACTACTGAGCCTGTGCCGTAGAGCCCGCGAGCCACAACTACTGAGCCCGTGTGCAACTACTGAAGCCCACGCACCTAGAGCCCGTGCCGTGCAACAAGAGAAGCCACCACAGTGAGAAGGCCGCGCACCACGACAAAGAGCAGCCCCCGCTCTTGGCAACTAGAGAAAGCCCGCGCGCAGTAACAAAGACCCCATGCAGCCCAAATTAAGTAAAATTAAATAAAATTAAAAAAAAAAAAAAAAGATTTACCTTGCTCAGACAAGAAGGTTTCATCCTTTTTTTTCCCGACCTAGTCTAATTTTTGGAAGTACAGTAAATTTTAATTTGCTCTCATGAAGTTTTAGAAATGATCATTCATCACATTCATTATTGGTGAAATAAAGGTTTACTGAGAAAATTAATAGGGCCAATTGGCTTTTAGGAATGATTTTGAAAATGTTTATCATGGGGTTAGTTTTCAGTGGGGTAGCTGTTCTCAGTGGGGTAGGTGAGCCTTATTAGAATCACTTATGCAACTTTTCAAGATATATGTTTCTGGATGCACAAAGTCCACCCGCCTGCCCCCGCCTCCAAGACACAGTGTCTGTGTGTCTGTCTGTCTGTCTGTCTCTCTCTCACCCACGCACACACACCTGTTGACAAGATGGGGAATGATGTGAAGCATGATTATATGGACAAAAGCATCCCGAGTGATTCTCCGATCTTAACCCTAACTCATTCATCCCTAAACTTTGCTGCACGCTGCAGTCATCTGGGGATCTTTAAAAACAGTCCTGATGCCCAAGTCATACCCAGTGCCGGTTAAATCAGAACATCTTGAAGCAGAAGCCAGGCAGTTTTTAAAGCTTCTCAGATGATCCCAGTGTGCAGCTGAGCTTGGGAGCCACTATTTGGTTAGAGGGCAGGAGAAAGAGAACTGCTTCTGATAATTAGTGGGACCTTAGGTAAGTCAGTTTTAAGCCTTGGTTCCCTTATCTGTAAAATGGGTGGTTTAATTAAATGTCATCTACGGTTCAGTGGTCCTTTCCATCATAAAACTTCTAATGCTGTGATTTTAAAATCAATTTGAAGATGAAACTTGGAAGCACTATAGAAGTATCCATCTTTGATGCTAACGGTGTTACAGGCCTTTATACAAGTGCTAAGATTCTATAGACCTATTCTAAAATTCAGATTTGCCTTCCCTCAATTATTTTGAGTTTCATTTTAGACACTGAGAACAAAGGGGAGCATATAACTTAACCAGAGAACCCCTTTGTTGCCTAATATACAACATCTGTGAATAACTTAGGAATATAGTAACTTAAAAAAGACTACCTAAGGACTTGTATCTATCTGTTCGTTAATACTTTATTTAAAATAATTTGGAAATACCTGTCATTAATAGGATACTGTGTAGTATTATGCTGTCTTATTAGCACTGCTTATTTCAGGATAGCTAGACCTATCATCAGTTTTGTGGCTATAAAATTTTGCTATTAAATTTTCTAATAATTATGTAAAAGTGATTTGAAATCATTTTGGTATAGAGCACTTTTATTATTTACTTTTAGGGAAATAATGGAAAACGGATGGGTAGGTGGATAGCGAACTAAATCAACTGAAATGCAGGGGCTAACAAAACAACCACACACACACACACACACCCCCACACACAAACTACTATATGGCTTAAATTTAAGCATGTGTATAGATAGATATAACTTGTACAGGACAGAAGGTTTTGTGGGTAGAAGGACAAATGACAGGGGACATATGTAATAATTATAATAATCAACCAAAACATGCCTTCTAACAGCATATCTAGCATTTTGGGTCTCCTAATGTTGCTAAAAGCTGAAGAACCTAAAACAAGGGGGAAAGCACCCATGTGGTACTGTTCTGAATTCGAGGATTTCGGGGCCACTGGGCCTCTGGAAGGTCTTCCCTCCTTGCTAACCCCTTTTTAAAAATGTCTTCAGGCCTGATATGATAAAAATCAGTGATGACAATGTATTTTTTTTCCTCCACAGTATGACCTTAGCAATATATTACCACATCAAGAACAGGTGAGCTCTTTTGAAACCTATCTTGTTATTCCAGCTAATTAATTTACAAGGTATCAAGTTTAGTGTTAGGTAATAACTATAGATGTTACTGGCATAAGCTTTTATTATTAGAGTGCTTTTATTACAATATAGAAGTGAATCATTTATTTTTCTCTTAGGACCCTTAATTCTTAGGTTACTGAGCATCCCAAAGAGTATTTGTTTATATGGGTTATATTGATAATTTACTGTATTAGAAATTGAAATTGAGAATTTAAAAAATTAAATTCATTGTATATTAAAACAGGGTGTGCCTTAGCACTACTGAAATTTTGAGCTAGATAATGCTTTGTTGTGGGGTGTCGTCCTGTGTGTTATAGGATATATAGCAGCACCCTTGGCCTCTACTCACTAGATGCCAGTAGCACCTTCTTCCCTCCACATTACGACAACCAAAACTGTCTCCAGCCATGGCCAGAAGTCCCCTGGGGGACGAAATCACCCCTGATTGGGAACCCCAGTGTTCAACATAAATCATTTTTTTTAATGAAAAATAACTATTTTCCACAACAAAAAATATTGAGAGAAAAGTATCTCCTCAATAGAAGACAGCTGATTCTCATATCTATTCTGTCTTCAGTCATTTGTTTTGAAGAAACAATATGAAGAAGATCCAGCCGCTTGCAGATATATAGTTGGAAAAAGGTGTATTTTTAAAGCCTTCAGATAATTTGGTATATTCTTTGATACTGTACCAAAAGTCTGCATGTGCTAGTTTCTTAAATTAGTTAAAATGGAATTCTAAATCATATCAATGAACTTGTAATAAATACTATGTTAAATTAATACCCATTGATCTGTCATGCATACTGAGTAGATCTTTTTACCTGTACCTGACTTTATAATATTATACATTGGTCATTTGGAAAGTATTGGTTCACATTTCTTTAGACAGTGTCAAAAACTCACTTTTGTTAGTATCACCACCAGTCTTACCAGAAAAGTCTTTTAAGTGTTGAGAAGTTGTCAAGTTCACAATCGAAGGTAGAAGTTTTCCAAAACTCCTGATATTTTTAGCTTGATGGCTTGAATTTTATCATTGGCAACAAATAACTTTAGAGTTATTTTCCTTGAAGTGACAGGCTCACTTTGTTCATTTTTGAAAGAATGACTGTGTCAGTTGTACATTCAAATAACGATGGTGTTCGATGAAAAAAGTGTTTCAAATAAAGATGGTGTTCTATGAAAAAAATGACTTACCGCCAAGTCACAAGTGCTTTTCCTTAACACAGCCATATTTCAGTATGTAAAAGTGCTTAATGCATACTTTCCACTTATTCAGAATATTAAAAAGAAGGACCAAGGTTTAAGAACACTATTAATTTTTACTCTTTTATCAAGGATGTTCTTCAAGCAGATTTTTTAACTGCAAGTGGCAGTGAATAATTGAATGACTTCTAATTCAGTTTGGTACCACTGCCTTGATTCATGCTCAGAAACCAGCAGTTTTACCCACTTTTGCTTTTATACATCCATAGCAAATGTCACACAATGTGAAGGGCAGGTAGTGTCTTAGTATTCTTATAAAAGCAGTTTTGACCTCTTGGGCCTCCTGAAGGAGGGGATAGGGGAGAATCCCAGAGGCCTGCAGACCACATTTAGAGAACCGCTGTTCAAATGAGCGCAGTGTATTAGTGTGGTGAAATTTTAAATTAAAAAGCCTGGTTTCTTTTAAAATAAAAAGACAATTACATTTTTAACTCAAACTATTTAAAAGAGACAAGAAGAAATACACAATAAGGATATAAAGAACTAAAGAGAAAAAAACGGGAAAAAACCATGAATCTCATATTCACATTGATTGAAGTGAGAAGAATTTATTGCCCACCACCACTGCTTCATAAAATGTTCTTGCACATTCCAGTGTGAGGTTAGAGGGGTGAAAATATATTGGTTTACTAGCATTGCCTGTTAGGGAGGGTCAGTGCTTATAGAGGCAACTCTGGCTGGTTGTTGTAGAAAAGGTTTCACAGAACTTGATGTGCTGAGTAAAAATAGGTCAGGAAACCTTTCTAAGGGTGGAATCCAGGAGAAGAATTTATAAAACTGTTTGCTTCGTTGAAGGTTAAGCTTCCTCTACCCCTCTCTCTACTCCTAGCCGATATTTTACTAAGATAGTAAGTCCTGAATTAATTTTTTAAATGCACATTCTTATTTTATAGAGTTGCAGATAGATCCTTGGATATTTTTGATGAGAGATTACATCCACTCACAGTAAGTGTCAGTTTTATTGAAGTGGTATTTTTCTCTTATACAGTTGTGTTTATTTCATGCTGATTTGCTTTGAAATTAATTACTAGAAGAAAATTACTTCCTCCAGCTCGAAGTCAAATTCATCTTCCTTTAAGTCTTCTTCCCCACGCCATGTTGTGTCTAGTCATTTTCCCGAAGGCGTGTTGTATAAGGGGTTGATGGATATGAACCGAGTTGCACTTTGTGTGAATAGTGAGCAGGTAAGTAAACATACCCAAGTAACAGAAAATGTATCTTTTTAAAGGATGATGTTCCATAGCATCAAACAATATAAATATTTGTAAATAAACCTAATATGATAAGGCCTCTAAGAAGAAAATTAGAAAACTGTTTACATTTTAAACGAATTAAAATGACAAAGTTTTAAAATTCACTTCTCCGGGTGCTCTGTGGCCACACGTGGCTGGCGACTGCTGTACAGGACAGCACATTCTTAGAGCCTTATGGTTACAGGACACTGGAAATGTGTTTTCAAAGTTGACTACAGAAAAGTATGACATATGGTGATCAGCAAGACTTTTGAGCCTAAAAGTATTGGGTTGGCCAAAAAGTTTGTTTGGTTAGTGAATATATTGTTCAATAAAATGCTTGGTGAAAATGAAAACTGTGTCTTTTATTTTTACTTAAAACCAAATGAACTTTTTGGCCAACCCAATAGTTTACATTTGGTTAGAATTCTGTGGGGAGGAACGTGGAAATACATAAATTTTCTGCGGTTGTGCCTGTATTTTTCTTTAATGAATGGTGGTGAGTACTGGATCACTGTGGTATTTTAGGATCCCATTGTTTAGATTTAAAAGACTACAAGACATGTCACCCAATCAGAATTATTTTAAGGGGCACGTGGGCCCAAGTGTGAAGACTGCTATCTTAAGGGTACTTTTAAGTATTTTTCTTCCGTGGATACTTAAATTGCATTTTTTCTCCCTTCAGCGAGAAAAGATTCCAGAGGAATACTTCGAGCATGATCCTGAACACAAATTCATTTACGGATTTGTTCATACTCTTTCTAGTGCCGCACAGCTAACTGCTGAAGGTGCAGTAGTAACTTTGGTAAGATATTTTTTCTTTCATAAAGCATCTGTAGAAATTTCTGTCTTGTACACATGGTATGGTCCTGTTTTTCCCAAATGAAAGTAGGTTCCTGAAACGATCATTAGAACTTTATTAAGAGAAACCTATCAAAAGAAAGTAAAGTATACACATTTGAGCTTTAATCATCATTATGATTTAAAACGTTGCCATTGCTTTTCTCATCACAAAACAATTGCTATTAAAGGCAGCAGGAGAGATTTCTGGTTTCTCCTTCCACACCTGAGGGGACACACGCACGCACAGTGCACACACGCACACACAGACGACGCGTGTGGTGGTGGTGGGGCGGGGCAATCACTGAGCGCTCTGGTCCACAGGCAGAAACAGGTTCCGGGCAGTTTGAAGCTGAGTCCCAGACTGCACTGCCTAGGCAGTTCTGATGTGTGTCCTGACTGAGAACTACTGCCCTCAGTTCTCTGTTCCTTGGATAATGGATAATGGTGTTAACCATCCCTGCTGTCCTCTTATTGCCTGCATGTGAAGTTGCCCAGGACTAGGGTGCCAGTAGGACTTCAGAAGGCTTTACTCTAGTTAGCCTGCTAAGCTACAGCTGTGTAAGGACCTTTTTGTCATCCATTCCTAATTCCTATGGTAAGATTTTATCATTTGAATAATAAATCATATTCAAGTGAGAGGTAGTTGGGATTGTTTTACTCCTCCCTATAGCAAACCTGTAGGGGGGAAAGTCAGCTGCGTGGTCTGCAGGGAAGGAATACTTAGGCCACTCACTGCCTGCTCCTATCAAGGCAGAATTTAGGACAGGAGGCTTGTCCTTTTGAAAAGAGACCCCTCAGTGGGTACTGGATCAGACACAGGCCTTTTCTTGGCGCTACAGGCCACTTGGAGTGCTTAGCACATGCTTGAGAGAGGCAGGAATGGTGCTTGCATATGGAGAGCTAGGAAATGCAGGAAGGAGAGTATTTGGGTTGGAAGAGGGGCATTTCTTTGTAGCCAAGTTAAGCTTGATGTACCTGCGAGACAGCAGAATGGCAGTGTCTAGTAATCATTTGAATATATGGGATTGGAGCATGAATCTGAGCTAGAGGGAGGGAATTAAGTGTAGCTGTTCAAATGCAGAGAAAGTATGTAAAATAAAAAGTGGGTAGAAGATAGATCCTACTAGGGACTGTCAGCACTTAAGGGACAGATCCCCAGAGGAGTGGCTACAGTGGTAGGAAACCCAGCAGAGAACCCTAAGAGGCACCAGGAGAGGTTCAAGAAGGAGAGTATGGTCCAAACGCTAAATGCTACCAAGAAGTTGCTCATGTCATAAATACCATGTCACTGAATACCTACTCTGTGTCACTTTTCTACATGTGGGGGGTGGAGGAGAGAACAAGTTGGATAAATAAAGTTCTCGCCTTTATGGAGCAAGTGTGGAAGACGTAAATTTTTTTTTTTTTTTTTTTTTTTTAATCGGAGTACAGTTGATTTACAGTGTTGTGTTAGTTTCAGGTGTATAGCAAAGTATAAGTGTTTTTTTTTAATGAGTGTTTTTTAAAAGATGACTATTTCAAGTGGTGGTAAAAACCATGAAGAGAAAGCAAGGTAAAGGGATAAAGTGATTAGAGGGGCTTACTAGAAAGCTCAGGAAGAGCCTCTTTAAAGAGGTAATGTTTGAACCCAGGACCTGGCTGAACTGAGGAAGATCAGGTACGCTGGCATTACGGGCAGAGGGGACAAGTGCAAGGCTCTGAGACAGGAACTTGTTCTGTGTGTTCAAGGAAAAGCAAGGTGGCCATTGTGATCCGAGCGGGGAATGAGGGAAAGAGCATAGGTGATGAGGTCACGGAAGGACAAGGCCGTACCGCACAGGGCCTCGTAACTTGCAGGCCACGGGAAGAAGGTATTTGTTTGATGGGAAGCCTCTGGCAGATCTGGAGCAGGCGCATAAAGTACTCTTAATTTAAGAGGCTCTCCTGGCTGCTTTGGGGAGAACAGACTGTAGTCTGTTGGGAGGCAGAGAAGTTAGGCAGTGGCAGCGATACAAGTCAGAAGTGACAGACAGAAAAGCGGTCAGGGTACCAGTGAAGGTAGAGATAACAAGAAGTCCTAACAGATTGGAGCAGGATACACTCAAGTGCAGGTTTTTGGTCTCAGCGACTGGGCGTGTGGCAGTGCTCTTTCATTTATGAGGGAAGGCCTGGGGAGTGGAGCTCTGGGACGAAGAGCTCTGGGTTGTTTGTGTGAAGGCACCGGTGACCACGGCAAGAGTAGTCTCTGTAGAGTGGTAGCAGCAGGAGGCTGACTGAAGTGGGTTAAGGAGAGGATGGGAGATGAGGAGCTGGCCTCAGGCCTGAGGACGCCGTCTAGGGGCAGTGGGGGACAGGCTGGGGACATGGAAGCATTCACACTGGAGGAAGCCTCTGACAGAGAGGGAGAAGTTGTTCAAAAGGAGACTAACTGTGGGCACAGTGCTCTGCAGAAGTGAGGTGGGATCAACTTCATTCATAGGAGAGTTAGCTTCAGTGAAAAGAAAGAAATCTCGCTTCCTCCGAGACAGGAGGGCAAGTGGGATAAATGAATATCAGCACGTGTACCAAGTTTGCCAGTACAAAGGTGAGAGGAAGTTGAGAGATTGCCAGTGTCGTTTCAGTGCCTCTGATGAGTCCCATAAAGTAGAGAGTTGAACCTTGCGGGGAGAGTCGTTCTTAGGGTACTAGAGAGTGCTGAGTTCTTTGGGGAATGGGAGCCGAATTTCACTAAGAACATATAATCTCAATACCCGTGTTTGAAAACACAGTAGAGTTTGGAGGGCATGGGCGAATCTGAGCTGTCAATCTGATAACCCTTCAGAGAGTAAACAGACTCTTTCAAACTGGACATTTTTCTTTTTGTCAAATGGCATATACACTCTTCTACAGAGGTAACAACAAATCACAGCTTACCTCTCTAATCTTTGCTCAGCTGTTAACTCCATCCAGTTCTTTGTAGGGTAGACATTTGATACATGTAAAAGAAACCGTGAAATCATCTCACAAACCGGCAGGTTTAGAGGAGCCCCAGGGATACAGACACAGGCAGGTCTTCCCACCTTAAAACCAAAAGAATTGACTAAGCTGCAGATTATGTAAGACAGAAATGAATAATGAAATGATAATGGAGATGTGAAAAATTGGGGCTATGAAAAGGACTACCCTTTGTATGCATGTGTGTTCCTTCAAAAGGCACTAAAATATGGGAATACTTGACAGTTGTAAAGCCCCTTTGTACTGCCTGTCCTGCTGTGCCACGCAGCAGCCACTGGGAGGCTCTCTTGACCACCAGTTTTTATCTTCAAGTTCATGCCACAAAAGGACTGGTGACTGACTCTGAAGAGAAGGTAAAGATGTGCTCAGTCTTACCAGAATTTTACACACTCAAGCGTTATGTAAAATCGCCATGCAACCACCACCAGTCTTGTAGTTAACATTGCACGTGATAGGCACTCAAGCATTTACTGAACAGTTGAAGTCGACACTGGGCTGTATGTGCTGCCCTTGACAAGTGGGAAGGTAATAATACAATGCGTGTCTTTAGAATGCCCTTTGCTGAGATGTCCTTTCATTCCTGTGACCAAAATTGGGTTGGAAATTCACACGGGCAGAGTAGAAATATCAGACTCACAGAAATATCTGACTTACAACTGTGACCTGGCCTCTGGCCTTGGCTTGGCTGAGCAAAGTCTTTGTAGAACCTAGGAATAAAAGGGGTGTCAAAAAGAGATGAAATCTGTCATTCCTAACAATTCTTATCACAGCACTTAAACTGAACGAAAATCAAAGATCAGTGCTCTACTTTTGCAGGTTTACTTAGAAAGGCTTTTAACTTATGCTGAGATCGACATTTGCCCCACTAACTGGAAAAGAATTGTTTTGGGAGCCATTCTTCTTGCCTCCGAGTTTTGGGACGATCGGGCTGTATGGAATGTGGACGACTGCCAGATCCTCAAGGACGTTACAGTTGAGGACATGTGAGTTTGTAAGGTTACCGTGAACTTTCTAACCATTTTCCAATACCTCATTTGCTCTCATAAAGTTTACATTTTTAAGAAATGTTACATTTTAAGAAAGGTTACCTTGTGCAGAGAGCTGAAATAGACATAAAATTACAGCCTTCTTTCTATCTAGCTGTAGTATAACAATTTGTATTTCCCCTCATTCATTGGTAGGTCTTGATGTGTTATTGTTGTAATATTCTGCTTGAGAAATTGAAATTATTTTTCTGGTGGTTTTTGCCAAACATTTTACAAGCTCACTACCAGAGCAACATGGTACAGTAAGTAACTTGACAGCTTTCTTAAAGCTGTCTACCAGGTCCAGTCCATTTTTAAGGGGCACATGCCTGGTCTTTGAAGCAAGTGGCCACTGTTAAGGTCTTAGGGCCTCTAGACTACTGACAGGTTATAATTTCAACCTGAGTCACACATTGTGTATTTGCTTTTGCTGGTCTTTTTCTCCTTTTTATCTGAGGTTCTGTTGTTACAGAAACTATGATGTACAGGTAGCCACATATAAAGGTTTCAGATCCCTGTGTTCCTGTCTCCTCCCCTAAAGTCTGCTGAGCTAGGAAACACCTACCTCTCAGGTCGTCCGGGAAGCATCCCTGGGGCCTCACCCAGGGCACTCAGCAAACACAGCGGCACTTTGTGGGGCCTTGAGTTAACTAGGCAGGTTCTCCTCACAGATGGCACGCTCACATTGGCATGAAACGCCAGGCTTCCAATCTGGCTCTGGTGAAGGGCCCCAAGGGTGGGAAGCAGGATGAGCCAGAGAGGTAATTCCAGCAGACTCTCGAAGTGCCCGCTTGACAGTGAACCTGTCTTTGTGGGTGGCATTCAGGAAAATGTGAAAGGACACCTCTTGATTATATTGGACAGCAGAGGCCGATCAAGATGGCAGGCAGGGGCAAGAGTTTGTTTTTGTTACCTTTGCCCCTTACCCTAGATAATTCACAATTACCAAAGTGCATATTTACAGCTGAAGCGAGGAAAGCTGTGACTAAGAGAAGGGACCAGTGACTGTCAGTAGCTGTCAAAGTGGCTTTTGGTGAAAATGCCCACTTTGGTGATCATGTAAACCAGGTGGTCGTGGTGATATTGCTGGTAGCAATCTTAGCAAACAGTGGAACAGCAGATAATGAATTTGAAATGAATAGAAGTACTTTTGGAAGTTGCAGAAACTAAAGTGACGTTGACCAACACTATCATCAGTCTTTGAACTGGTCCCTTGAAGGAAGGAAAATTTGTAATCGTGAACACCATCCCTGCCATGATGGCAGCTGAAATTTTCTCAGAATCTGCAGCTGAGCTGACTGGGGCTCTGGTTCCAGGTACAACATCCGAGAACATGCAGGGAAACGTGTGGGTGTTCATAGACATTGAGCCCAGGAGCATTGGCGGCACTGTCCAGCTATGAAGAAACTAATTCTAAACAACGCTTTTCTGTGTAGAACGGAGAATCACCAGGAGTTATGTTTATAATAGGCTGCTTTTGTTTATGATCTTTGGGAGTTGGAAAGCATTACAACAAAGTGTTTAATACACATTTGTTTCATCCCTCTGCTGTTGACTACTATTTGTAATGGTCTCATTTTGAGTCTGAATTGAAAAATTGCTGTCTATCAGCTTTTCCTTAAAACTTTCTAACATCTCTGTGTCTTGTTAAATATATATTTCCCTTCAAAAGAGTAAGTTAAACTGAGCAGCTGCTGTTCAGACAGTTTGCTGCGCCTGTAAGTGGTAGGCTCTTCAGCCACCTAGCCATTTACAAACAGCAAAAAACACAGAAGATGCATATTCTGTAGGCATAATGCTTTTCTTCAGTGATTAAAGCTCTATTAATAGACATGTTAATCCTATGAAGTACTGTATTTCCACACAATTAAAATGTATTAGTGGAGAAAATATAAAAGGGATAGTGAAGTGCATTTATTCCTGTAGTAAATTAAGTCCTGATTAGCTGATTATCAAAACATTATCTGATTTACATTTCTATAGACTTCTGGCCGTATGAACAGGAAATTAATTTTGGAAGTAGGTTCAGTTAGGTTTAAAGTTCAACAAATGAGAAACCTCATTTCTGCTCATACTCTGCTCTCCATACAGGAGAACATGGAGCATTTGTTGATTTATCCAATGGATAAAATATTAACACTTGAAAACCAAGAAACCAAATGTATTGTAAAATAAGCCACTTGCATGTTTGTTTGGGTATTTATCATTTTTATCTAATCAACTCTCTAAAGTGATTGCTGTGAAAAGTGGTAAGATTTACTCTAACTTTATATTTATTTACTTAAACATTTGGCAAGCAAATGGCTGGATATGGTCATATAGCAGAAGCCTGCTCCCAGCACTCTACTTTCCCACTTCATTGAATTCGCCCTCTGTGGGCGTGTGCAGTCTGTCCTGGCAAGGGGCGGTAGGTCTGAACATTCTGGGCTGCTCTCCTAACACCGGGGGCAACAACTGCTCTATCAGAGGTCGTATCGTAAAGTGGGTTTAGTCTAGCTGAGACATAATCTTACTGCCTTCCTAAGCTTAAAAAGTGCATCCTGTCCTGTCATGGTGACGACAACTCACCCTAGTAAGGTTTTAAGGTGAACAGAAACTTGCATTATGCCCTTTGACACAGCCCCATGCACGGGGTGGGGGTGGGGGTGGGGGGATTCCCTTTCCCATCGAATGTAGCTTATTTATTTATTTACTTGAGATGAATCCTTGTTGCCTCAAGAGTTTTCCCCCCTCAGAGATAATAGCAGTGGCTCTCGATGGATCCATTTGTTGCCGTGGTGATGTGCCCACTCCTTTTGTTGGCTCGTCTCTACTTCAGTAAGCCCCTTCCTGTCATCAGCCCGGTGAAAATGTCTGCAAGTTCTTCAGAGCTAATAAACAGCATACATCATTCCTTTCAACTGATCACTAGAGCGGGGCCTCGTGAGTGAGTGTGGAGCATGAATCGTACAGCTGCACTAATGGAACTCTGAAGAATGAGCCCCTGAGTCAGCAGCATGAGTGCATAAGAGGGCCATGACCTCTTCCCCCTTGTCCCAGACTCAAAGTGCTGGGACGCAGAAAGGACCACAAATAGCTGTACCTTGTTTGCACATTAGGGTATTAATCCAGCTGGGTAGCCATTATTGGTTTCAAAACAGTATTTAGAGCCATCCTAGTAGCTCAGAAGGGTATTTTTGAAGATAGCCCAGTTGACTAAAATTGTCCTGTGTTGGTTTTGTCTTCTCCTCCTCCCCCAGGAATGAGATGGAAAGGCACTTCGTGGAGCTACTTCAGTTTAATATTAATGTTCCTTTCAGTGTGTATGCCAAATACTACTTTGACCTTCGCTCCTTAGCAGATGACAACAACCTGAATGTTCTATTCACTCCTCTTAGCAAAGAAAGAGCACAGAACTTAGAGGTAAGGCTGTGAAATCACTAACTGGGGTTTTCTGTCAGCCACCGAAGCCACACCTGTAGCTAAATTATATTAAGCAGTGATTAGGAAAATGGAAAGCTGTTAACAGTTTGAAGAGCTTATTGACCCGTTGGCATCATATTTCCTGTGTCTTTTATGGTTTATACAGGGATCCCACATTATAAAAAAAAAAATTGTCTCTTCTGTAACCATAATTCAGAATACTTTCAATCATATTTAATCTGTTCTTAATGGTTTTCCATTTGAACCTCTACACTTACATATAACCATACATGAATAATTTCTTAAAATTGTATCCCTAATCAGATGTACCTACAGAATCTACTTACCACTCTTAACTGTCTGTTTTTTTTTTAATAATTGATGTTTTGGACTATTTCTACTGTCTTGATATTTTTAATAAATAAATAAATGTATTTATTTATTTATGGCTGCATTGGGTCTTCGCTGCTGCACGCGGGCTTTCTCTAGCTGCGGCGGGCGGGGGCTGCTCTTCATTGCGGTGCGCAGGCTTCTCATTGCAGTGGCTGCCCTTGTTGCAGAGCACGGGCTCTAGAGCGCAGGGTCAGTAGTTGTGGCGCACGGGCTTAGTTGCTCCTCGGCATGTGGGATCTTCCCGGACCAGGGCCCAAATCCGTGTCCCCTGCATTGGCAGGCGGATTCTTAACCACTGCGCCACCAGGGAATTCCCTCTTAACTGTTTTTTACTCAGCTTGCAGTTCGTGTGTGTGTGTGTGTGTGTGTATGTGTGTGTGTGTGTGTGTGTGTGTGTGTGTATCACAGTTCAGTCCCATGAGTTTATTAGACAAAGCATCCGTGGCTAACCTGAGAGACCTATACTTGGAAGGTATAATGTGGATTCAGATACTGGATGTAGAAAGTACATGAGTTTTTAATATAAATGGTAACGTACATGGAACAACGTAATACTTATGGCTTATGATTTTTGGTGGGTATACAGCAAAATTCACAACTGAAATGAACACATTTAAAATTGATACTTTCTGTGGTACCTTGGTGGTACTTTAGAATAAGATGTTTTTCTACCATAATTTATGTGCAAGTGAAATAGCACCTTTCAGCGCTTGTCATTAGACCTCTCCTACCTTCAGCACATACCTACCTGATTAAAATTTTCTTAGAGTATGTAATAACTAATGAAAACTGAAGAGAAGTTGAATAGCTGAGTAAACACTGATTTTGCCCAAGTGTATGTCCATTACGTTTAAGGATCACGTGTGTAGGTAACAGATGATATTGCTATTAGGAGCCTATCATTAGGAAGCCAATTTTTAAGTAACTCTAAGTTATTAGGGCAAGTTACCCCTTGCCCCAGCAATCTAATCATAGCCCTTAAAGGTTATTACCTTAGGGAACTGTCAGTTAGTGTAGATATCAGCTATCCAAAGTAGCAGTAACTATGAACTATCTAAACGAATGGAGATGTGTGGCTTATCAATGATGCTTTTTTTGTTTTTTTAAGGTCCGAACATTTTTTTCCCCCCCTAATTATACCTATGTTCTACCTGATTGACTTTCCTAGGCCATTTCCAGATTGTGTGACGACAAATACAAAGACGTGTGTAGAGCTGCTATGAGAAGGTCTTTCAGCGCTGATCATTTCATTGGTATTCGGCGCTCCAATGCCATCCTCTCTTAAGGGAGAAGTGAGGGGTTGTAACATCATAAACCCCTCGAAACAAAGACTGGAGAAATATCACCTCTCCTGCTCAGAAACCAGCAAAGTTAGTATTTTCACCTTAAAGAAAGACATTGAATTCAAGAGACTCATGGACAAGCGAAGATTATGCTCATAGGAAAGAACGGGACCTCGTCAATGTAACACGCTCTTCTGTCCTTTTTATTGTAAACAGAGTTACAAAAACCACTCCAAAGCTAAAAGCTCCCAATCCACGCACAGATATCTGCTCCCAATCCATGCACAGATATCTGATAGCTGTGAGCTATGTGAGGTTTTTTAATTAATAGTTTAAATTTTTAGACTTTAAAGACACTAGCTATATAACTTCTATGTTTTTCTTACCTCACTGTCCCATACTGCTGCATATTCCTTTAGAATCAGTGCAGTATTACCATCAAAAAATGGGACTCCAAAAAAAAAAAAAAGTAAAAAAACAAAAAAAGAAAAAAAACCAAAAAAACAAAAAAAAAACAAAAAAGAAAAAAAAACAAAAAAAAACAAAAAAGAAAAAAAACACAAAAAAAAAAACAAAAAAAAAACATGGGACTCCTAACAACTCATAAAGCCAAACTTCGGAACAGACTGTTGTAGCATCGTTAGGTTTTGCAGGGTTCTTCCTCCCTACTATATCATTGAAGCTGCTAGTCATTATTGGCAATCAATTTAAACCAAAAAGCTGCTGAATAACACATGTCATCCAAATTCTTTGCAGGCAGTACTTATTAGCATATTAGCATGTTTGCGATCATAAACAGAGAAAGTAGGTTATTTCCTTCTATTGGGTCCGTGCTGCATTTCTTGTTAACTATAATGGTGCTTCTGATTTTGTGATGATTTTCCTCTTTGTTATGTACTTGTGTTAAAGGATATTTTCATAATTCCAGCCAACATGGTGGTCCAGTAATTAACAAGCCGGTGATGAAATAGAAGGTGTCCCAAAAGTCTTAGAACAATTTTAAGCTTTAATATAGTGTGCTTGGATACTCCAGAACAGTGTCGCAGAAGTATAAATGCTAGACTGGCAAAACATCACTTGAAACTTTAATCGAATTTCTTCTAAACTCATTTACTTTTGTACATTTTAAACATTAAGCTTTTATTTTTTTATTTTTTATTTTTTTAAATGAATTAATTTATTTAATGGCGTGTTGGGTCGTTTCTGTGTGAGGGCTTTCTCTAGTTGTGGCAAGCGGGGGCCACTCTTCATCGCGGTGCGCGGGCCTCTCACTGTCGCAGGCTCTCTTGTTGGGGACACAGGTTCGAGCCCTGGCTTGGGAAGGCCCGTGAGCCACAATTACTGAGCCTGCGCGTCTGGAGCCTGTGCTCCGCAACAAGAGAGGCCGCGATAATGAGAGGCCCGCGCACCGCGATGAAGAGTGGCCCCCACTTGCCACAACTAGAGAAAGCCCTCGCACAGAAACGAAGACCCAACACAGCCATAAATAAATAAATACATAAATTTTAAAAAATAAAAAATAAAACAATAAACGCTTAACGTTTAAAATTTACAAAACTAAATGAGTTTAGAAGAAATTCGATTAAACTTTCAAATGATGTTTCGTAAATTTGTGGCATTTATACTTCTACAAGTATCAAAGCTTAAAATTGCACTAAGACTTGAGGGGATACCTCCCCTCCTCTTTTTAAAATAGTCCTTTGCAAGGCTGGGCTGCTTACCTGCTTGATCACCTAAGTTTCTTTTTTCTAGATTTGGTGAAGGAATTATGAACAACAGTGTTAATTCACATGTAATAAATTGAAAAGAACTGGACCCTAGTAGTAGTGACAGGAGAGTAAGTGATACGAAACAGCTTTTCTATCCTGTGTGTTAACCTGGCTGTAGGTGTCTCACTTCAAGTTCTATGTAAGAGGAAACATATAAACCTTAGGAACCCTTACCTCAGGCTTTAAAAGGCAGGGAGGGGCTTCCCTGGTGGCGCAGTGGTTGAGAATCTGCCTGCCAATGCAGGGGACACGGGTTCGAGCCCTGGTCTGGGAAGATCCCACATGCCGCGGAGCGACTAAGCCCGTGAGCCACAATTGCTGAGCCTGCGCGTCTGGAGCCTGCGCTCCGCAACGGGAGAGGCCACGATAGTGAGAGGCCTGCGCACCGCGATGAAGAGTGGCCCCCACTTGCCGCAACTAGAGGAAGCCCTCGCACGGAAACGAAGACCCAACACAGCCATAAATAAATAAATAAATAAATAAATAAATAAAATTTAAAAAAAAAAAAAAAAGGCAGGGAGGTCCAGTAATCAGTCTTTTTGGAGATTGGTAACGATGTCACCTAAACTTGAAATATTAAAAAAAAAAAAAAAAAAAGTGTTCTCAACTATGTGAAATCTTTCTCCTCCTACCTTCTCAAATGTAATCCTAGGAATTTTGCCTGTAAACAAAGCATTTCTGGGCCAGAAGTACTTTCTCTCTTTATAGCAAGGCTTCACATTATACTGAGTGCTGCAGGTTCCATCATTTTTAAGGGACAGAGACATAAATGATAAATTATGGTATATAAAATACTACAATCTACCACCTCAAAAAATATTGTTTATGGAGTTTGGAGCTTGGAAATTCAAGTACTGATTGCAGTTTTATTTTGAAAAGAATGCTACAACTTACGTGGTTTTTCTTCCTCATGTTTATATTAAAAGAAAAGCTAATAAACTCTGTTTTAATTAAAATATATGGCTACTGTGTTTGTAACACTTCTCACTGTTCACATAACATTACAACTCTGCCTAACTCAAATGTTTTCAGTCAGCTCTGATAGTCGGGCCTTAAAGCATTTTCCAACTAACCATTCATAAGTTGTTTTGACCCCTGCCTTTAGTTAAGATGTAGACATTTATTTCTTCAGCTTACGCTCTTTTCAACCTGAAGATAATCTAGTCCACTTAAAATCACTGGCTACAGTGCTCAGTGGCATAATGCATTAGATGGCATTTTTGAATTGTTTGTTATGGTGCCAAGATGGAAATGCACATTGAAAGATAAAAGTAGGTAAATCCACAGAGAAAGGAATTACAGGAATACTGTAGAATCAGAACTTGTTGTTTGAGGGTTTCAAGCAATTGAACAGGAAAGAAAATGGAAGAACAGGAAGCAGTAGAATTGTGGTTGCTGTTAAGAGGGTGACTTTTAAACAAGCCACGTAATTTGACTTTAACATGCTATTTCACTTAACATTCAGTTGGAAATATACCAGATCTCTCAAGTTTCTTTTAGACCCTAGCCACTGCACTTGAGCAATATTCCATCAGTCCTGATAGTATTGCCGTAGTATTTCCTCCACCTTAGTTACCTTCCTAAGGTCACATCTTTAACTTTGTTCTTGTTAAGTTGCTGATGAGGAGAAATGATCTGATTTAGTACAGAAGGGAAAAAAAATCGATCACAAGTCACTGTTTATATCAATAGTTTGCACCGCGTAGTAATATGCCAGTTACTAAGCAGAAATGCTGACATATCTCGAGTGGTCGAAGGTTTGAAAAAAAAAAAATTGGGGGTAGGAACATTGGGCATGACTGTAGCTTCAAGAACAAGTTGGTAGAATAAGGGGAATCGCTAAAAATTGCTTTTCCCCTTCAGCTTTAATTCTAGAGGCAATACAGCCATTTTAATAAATGGGAAATTGAGGCAACTTAAGGTAAAAATTTAAACATCACAAAGTAGGTTCTCCAACAAATATGGAGCATGGAAACTAGTTATTAATAGGGTGGCAACTATGGCATGTTTTTCCAGATTTTTATACCGAGGAAGGGTTTGTTCCCTAAAGTAGTAAGACTATAAAAGAATATCTGACTACCTGAACTCAAATTTTATTTTTTCGCTTTTTAAGAAAAATTATTTTTCTCTATTGGAATACTGACATCTGTGCAATTTTAACTCTGGTATACCGTGAACTGAACTTTATTCTTTACAAGGAAAAGACAAAAGTTTGAAATGTATGTTTGAACCAAATTAAATTGCCATTTTTGTATGTTAAATTCATGTGGTTGACCCTAAGACAACTTCTTAGGGCCCAGTGTTTCTGGTTAAGAGAAATTTTTTCCACCCTGTATCAGATTCCATCATGACCCTATGCTTTCACATTTACTCCTAATGTACCCTGTATGCCCATTCTTGAAATTCAACAGCACTAAATCCTAGTTTTACAACAGGTCAAATTTCATTTCTTAGTTTTCCCATTCTATAAAATATACCATTCCTTGACTTTTGAAAAATGCTGAAGCCAGTATTTACTGGAAAACAATTCACTCTGTATTCAGGTTATGCAATGTTTTTGGAAATGTTTACCTATAGCGTGTAGGTTAGCTAAAATCTTTCATCACCCAAGACTTCTCTCTAACCACATGTAAAATGACTACGACTGTTCCCTCACCCAGAAGCCGCATTCTTGAGTATAGAGCTATTTGGTAAAGCACTTGACAGCTGGTAGGGGCTCTCCCAGGGGTAAGTGCTAATTTCTATGCAGAATCTGTAGATTACACCCAGCATCTATCAAGTTAAGGATTAGATCACCTAAAATCTTAACTGTTAGCCACTCACCAGCCTGGCCAGCCTGACACCGTGCCAGCAAGAATACAAAAGATCTAGGAGCCCTTCAGAGACACCTGGTCCCTTGTACACAGGTGCAATCTGTTTGGCTTCTGAGGCAATTTCCACTAGTCCGTTTTAAATGGGTTTGGCAGATGAGATAACATGTACTTCATGTGAAAGAAATGTTATGAATACCAGTTTATGGTTTAGGATCGCTAACATGCAGAAAGAACCAGGAAAGTGAAGTAGTATAGAAATTAAGAGAAATCCAGAGTCAAATGAAAAGAGGTGAATGTTCTGTAAAGAAAAAAAAAAAAAAAAAAAAAAGGAACAGGTTAGGTGATTACTTAACTGCTGTGAGGGCAGCTAAATAATTTGAATGTGATTAGAGAAAGTCAGTGACAGCCTCAGAACCTAAGGTCCTCAAGAATATGTCGATCTCTACTTCAAGACCTCAAATTACTCTGCTAGCTTTTTCTTACAACATCTATTCCTTCATCTTACCGTTCTCAATTCTACTGACCTTTACTTCTAGCTCCCCAGATGGTGGCCCTTTATCTCCTCACTGTGGGAACCGACTCTTCCAAACGCAGGGCATCAGTGTTTTGTCCACCTCCCACTGCCCTCTCTCAACAAGGTCATCTCAGCTTCACCCTTTGACTCTCTGCTCGTGTCCAATGTGGCAGTGCTTGATGTTGGTTACTACTATGAGCCATTTCTAAAACACTATCACCAGGTTCCAGGAAATACAGGATTTCTATGGCTCACGGGCTAACTGGCCCCTTGTAATCCCCTTTAATCAACTACTTGAGCCCTCCTGTGTTCCCACAAAGTAGTTGTTCCCAATTTGCTGCACTCACTCCCCTGATCTGCCCACATCCCTAGATGTATCTCCTCAGGCTAGGCAGCAACCCCACCTTCCAAACTCCAAAACTCATTTCATCTGGCATTAGGAATAGATGCCTCACTTCTTAAGGTAACCCCTCTCATCTAAGGGAGAGGATTCCATCCCAACTCTTCAAATCAAATTTCTATATCCAACACCCCCACCACCAGGATGGTGGTGAGGATGGGGCAATTTGACCTTCCTCAGCCCTTGACATGTCCTAGTGTTTCTCAAGATGTGGTCTCCAGACCACCTGCCTCTCATGGGCTGAAAGTCCCTGTAAGAAATGAAGCTTCTCTAAATGCAACGCGGAATCCTAGAACAGATAAAGAACATCAGTGGAAAATCTGGTGAAATCCAAATGAAGTCTGGAGTTAACAGTAGTGCGTTAATGTTGACTTCTTAGTTTAACAAATGTGCTATGATAATATGTTAATATTAGGGCAAAACGGATATATCTTTGCAACTTTTCTGTAAACCTAAAATCATTCTAAAAGTTTACTAAAACAGAACAAAAAGACCTAATTCTTGGATCCCAAATTCATCTCAATTCCTGGAGCTGAAGCCTGGGAATCTACATTTCTAATAGGAAGCCCAAATGATTCTTATGCAGACACAAATTTGAAAACTAGTCTTTCAATTCCCTTTCCATTCCATGCCTGAATGGCTGCTTCCTCCTTGTTTTACTTACCTTAACCTGATTTCATCTTTTAGATCCTCTCAACCCTAAAATATAAGTACTATCATTATCCCCCTTTCACAGATGAGAAAGTATAAGATGCAGTACACAAACGAAGTACTAAGAGCTTAAGTAATTTGTTCAGGATCAACAGCCCATGAATGATGGAGCTGGGAGTTGAATCCCTAATCAGTCTAGCTCCCAAATCTATGCACAGAACCATTCTACTTCCTCTCATTCTGTTGCACGTAAGAGCTCTGTAACTAAATCACTAAAAGAAGCATTATTACCTATTTCTCCAACTTCCTAAGTCCAACAGTGCCCCCCTTTTCCACTGGGGGGAATGAACAATGAGAAAGCATTGGGAAGATGTGCCAACTAGAGACCTGGACGGGTAAGGCACAGTGGCTCTTGCACCAGGATCCAGCTCAACTGCTGTATTCTCTGTTCTCCCAAATGCCCTAACATGTACCAATCTAATAATGCTCATAGTACTCACTTTGATGCTAAATTAATTATCTCAGGTTTACTAAGCATCTGTCCAGATTGTCAGGGAAGTGCCAACTCTAAATCAATTTACAGTTGGCCCTCCGTATCCACAGGTTCTGCATCAGTGGATTCAACCAACCATGGACTGAAAATACTTAGGGAAAAAAATTTCAGAAAGTTACAGAAAGCAAAACTTGAATTTGCTGCACACCACCAACCATTTGCATTATATTTACAACTACTTACTTAGGATTTGTATTTGGTGTTATAAGTAATCTAGACATGACTTAAAGTATAAAGGAGGGTGCGGGGGAAGATGGGAGGATTGTGCGTAGGTTATATGTAAATACTGCACCGTTTTCTATAAGGGACTTGAGCATCCATGGATTTTGGTATGGGGTGGCACGGGGGGGAGGGAGACTACTGGAACCAATGACCCACAAATACAGAGGGAGAACCATATATCCTCTTATCTTAGCTGGGTTCCCTGACTTGTATTTAGACCTTAATACAAAGTTGTGGATCTAACTGCTGAATGATGAAGTTTTGGGAGTTTCTGACTGCAAACCAGACACACACAACAACAGCAGCACTTCTATCCAAATTGCTTCAGTACAGAGTATAGATGGAGGGTTGATAAAATAGAACACAATCTCAGGTAATGTCTCTGTTCTTATGTGTATTTTCCTTCATTTCTTCAAGTGAATCATGAAACAATCACAGGATCAGCAGGAGAAACCTATGAAGTATATTCATTCAGGTAAAACATGTTTTCATTAGTTCTCCTTCTGGTGATTGGAATTTCTTTGATTTTATTATCAATAAAAACGTTGCCACTTATATTCAAAGTACATCCGAGAAATCTGATCATGAAGTTAGAATGCACATACCTCCTTCAGATACTCTTAGAAAACAGTGTCTCTCCATGAAAGCATGAGAAAACTACTTGTACAGCATCTTATTTGCTTTACCATTGCTTTAATGCACTTTAAAATTTAGCTACATTAATTGGGAACAAAGAAACAAAAATAGACATTTCTTTGTTTTTCATAAATAACTACTCTCCATATTTGATAAAAATCTCAAAGCATTATTTTAACTTCCCACAAGTATAATACATACAATTTTTTTTTTCTGAAATAATAAGGTCAGCAAATTAAGTATCTTGGCACTAATATAACCACATACAACTGCTATTCTACTGACTTCCAGGAACAAAACAAAAACAGAAAACTTCTTATCAAGATGCTCTGGGTTTCCTTTTGCTAGTGTTAGGGATCCGGAATTATAATCATCTGCCAGTAATAATTTTATAGATTCTAGTTGATTGTCTACAAATAAAATATCGCTGGCTCTGCTTTGTGAGTTCTGGATTTGACATGACACTAACAATACCGCATGGGACAGGCACTATACACACATGGAAATCAGGAAAAGTACTGAATGCCCTGGACTCGAACTACTGACTCAGTATGTGCCTCACTTGGCTCAGTAATAAATTCACCTGCACCAAACCCGTATCAAAAGTCACTAAATCTCTCATATATATAATATATATTATTTATATACACACCCACAACACATACACACTATACATACAGTTTGTAACAACATGAAGTAATATTGTCTTCAAATGATGTACCACAGACTGAAATAAATCCTGTAATTGTCATCAAGCTGCTAGAAGCTTTTGAGAGTTCTGAGCCAGGTTACTTAGTTACTTTCATCCTGCCTACCCTTCATTCACCCTGCTTTAATGTCTTGGTAGCTTTTTCTTTCAAAACCACCCTCCTCGACCCAGGCGTATTTCTTTCCCAGGATCCCTTGATCGGACTTTGGAGGCAAGAGAGGGCATGCAGGGGGAGCAGGAAATCCTCAGCCACTGTACCTCACACCTGCCTAGATTTGTGATGTTCTCTGTCCTGTTGGCCACATTCGGTGTTAGAAAGCAGTTATTCAAGGCTTTGTCCCTCCTACCCCCCTTGGTCTTTCTGTAGAGCACAAAAGTGAAAGAAGCCTCTTTAGCAGGGGTAGCAGTTCATTAAAATATACAACTACATTTCCTAGCTCTGGGGTTCCCATTCTGTACTTGAGACTGCAGGTCACGGATGCTGTTATTAAGGTGCGGTGTGGGCTCCATGAGGTTTTCTCCTGGCAGCCGGTGTCGGGATTAGTGCAGCCCTAGCCCAGGAGGAAACGGCCTAATGAATACCAACTTGGAAACAGTGGTGTCAGCACGTTATTTAAGCTTGTACATTGCTCACAATTACACACAATACACACACAGGCTTATCACTGGAAATGACTACGAGAAAACATGACAAAGGTTTGCAAGGATAAACCAATAAGGCACCAAGAATACTTATTTTCAGCCAATTTAGACAACTTCAAAGTGTGAGGTTAATAATATAAATTAAAATGACTTCCTAAGTCTTATCAACTGATTTACTGAGAGGTCACATATTAGTTCCTTCTAAATCTTTACCCCCTAATCTGTGATGGGAGACGTTGCTTACAATTGAACCATGAAAGGGACAGCCCAAAAGCTGTACATGTGAAACTAAACTGGGCCTTAAATCCTCACTAAAATCACAGAGCTGGCTGTGAAGAAGCTGCTAAATCACCCCACAACCTTCCAGTTTATAATTGTTTTCATGAGTGTGGATTGTTTGCCTAATAAAAATAAAAATCAGAAGAAAACAGCATATGAGATGGAAATAGGGGGCGACCATAAATAGATGGGCTTCTCTGCCCTGGGTAGCGGGAGGGGTGGCTGAGGTAAGACTTGAGGGAAGCAGGTGGGCTTCATCTTTGAGGGAAGGGAGGGGGAGAGCAGCGGTGAGAACAGAGGCTGAAAACAGAGGCAGCTCTGAGAGTTGGCCTGGACCTAGACCTCCAAATGCATTACCTGTATTGCCTTTCCTTGGCTTAGTATCCTTTGTCTTAACTGTCTTTTTTTTTTTTTTTTAAAGTAAATTGGTTGTTCTTTTTAGGTTTGGTATGTTGCCAAAATGAAAAATAGTTGTTTTAACAGGAAGAATTAAATCACTTCAACCACATCATCCCACAACTTTTAGATACATTCTGCATCATCTTTACACTCCTCCACAAAAAAAAAAAAAAAAAGGAAGAGGAAAACCCCAAATTAGGCACAATGACCTAAGGCAGCAGAATAATCTTTGTACTTTCTGGGAAGAAATGTTAACTGAGGGAAGAGGTCAAGGTGATCAGAAAAGTTCCTCATTTGAAAAACAAGAGAGGAACTGGCCCTCAGGCAGGGGATCTATTTCAAGGTTCTAAGAAGCTTCTGAACAAGTAGAGGAATTAGATGTGCAAAAAGTTCTGTAGCTCGGTGTACAAGGTTTTGTCGAATATACTGAAATTTTGATTCAGAGGATGAGTGTGTAAGAGCAGTGCATTTTTATAAACGTGAATAGCTTCTGAAAGTCCATGAAAACTATAACACCAGGCTTCTTTCCACCAGCAAAGTGCTTAAATACACTATGGAAACTATACACTTGTTTACTTAATATCCATAATGTAAAAACTGACCTGGGCTTAAATCTGACTTTTCCAACTTTGGTATAAATGAAGCGCAAATCCCTACACTTGCTGTTTTTCTAGGGAGACATCCTCTAATTTTAATTGTTTTTGCCATTTTAGCTTCTTAAATTTAGTCCCCACTCAGTCCTGGTCACTGGTATTCTGCTGGCCAATGCACTGTCACCCCCTTCCCCAGTAATGGCCTCACACTCTTCTTGAATGAATGGTTAAATAGATTAGGAAAGCAAACAGAATTTTTAACAGTAAAGTATGTATGCGTGGTGTGTGTACGTGTGTATTCATCAATACATAGACTTTAATATATAAATGAGGGAATGGTTCAACAGATTAGAAAAGCAAACAGAATTCTCTAACAGTAAAGTGTGTGCTTATCACTATATAGGCTTTCTCAGAAGAGGAGGAAGAGAAAAATATATTGAGGTGAGGCGGGGGGGAAACAGCTTTCCTTTTGCTACACTGATCCATGTTTTAAAAGCTTATGCAAGGGTGTTATGGGTCTCATTTGTTTTCAGAGGCCGCAGAGGGCAGTGTCTCGATGCTTTTGGAATATCTGGCTGTAATCTAGTCCAAAGTCCAGGGACACTTATTTTCCCCCATCGCTGCCAGTGTGTATTCACAGGACTGCATGGTGCGCGCCCGCCGCCGCGTCCCGCCCGCCGCTCTTCTCCTCCCCTGCAGGGGTATCCGCGCTCCAGCGGACTCCTGGGGGCGGTGGCGGTTCTCCCGGGATGCGCCGGGCTCCGCTCCCCCCCCCCCCCCCCCCCCGCGCTCTAGCACCCTTTGGCCCACCTCCGGCGGGTATTGAACTGCGCGCGGCGGCGGCGGCGCTGGCCGCAGTGGAGTCACGGCCTCGGGCTGACTGGCCTCTCCCGCCCAGCCTGGGTCACCTGCTTCTAATGCCCGCCGGGAGGCTCCGCCCCGGCCCCGCCCCTTACAAAGAGGGTTTGAATTGTTTCCCGCTCCCCCCACCCCTTCCTTCTACTGGAAGAAGGCGGCAAAAAGGCAGGAGGGCCTGAGTTCTTGAGGGACTCAGGACTGCACTTTAGGGCTGAGTCGTTCTTGTGTCCTGGATCCCACTTACACAGACTGGGAGACAAAATTGCAGAATAGCCCTCTTCCTCCTGCTTATCAACAAGACTTTGTGAGAAATAATGAGGAATACGTGTATTAATCCCAGCCTCAAAGTTAAAAGAAATAAATATAAATCTCTTCACAAACATTAAAACCGTTAATAAATATGTTTAAAATGTACTTTACCTCTTTCCTTCCCTGGGATTCTACAGGTGCTTATATTTTTTTGGTTTTTTGGGAACTACTTGGCACTCAGTGTCGGCAAACATCCCAGGGTTGAAAGTAGTGGGAGTTGAAAAGCTATGGAATAGCAATCAAAAAGAAAGGGAAACCCTCAGTGGAAAGTATGCACAGATTGTGAACATGCCAAGAGAGGCTGCCTCATTCTGTGGCCTGGATGCAACATGTGTATTATTGGGGATGGACAAGTGTTGGCTAATAATAAAAATTATTTGAAGTTGGAGAATGTTAATCACTCATGCTGGAATTGAACCAGAATACATGTGTTATTTCACTTGGTTCTGACTCAAAGGATGTTATCTCCTAGTCTGTAAACCTCTCCCTTCTTAATCAACAGGGAGATGTTATTTTTGCTTGGAGATCTCTAATAATAGTAGTAATAATAGCGGGAAAACTTGGCCAAAAGAAACGTATTTTGCATTGTATAGCTTTTTGTATCATTTGAATTTTTGCTTTTCTGCACATAGTATTTCACTTTAAAGGCAGTTTAAAATATGCTGTTTAACATGTATTAGGCAGGGTGCTACATAATTCATTTCAGTTAGCTCATTTGATCCTCACAACAATCAGATGGAACTGGCATCATAATGGCTTCCTTGAAGTTGCATGTTTAGTCCATGGAAAGGACAGAAATCACAATTTTCTTCTGAGTCATAGTTATTGTTTAACAAACTGGAAAACACTGAATTATTTTTAAAGATGCAATTTTTAAGCAACTAGAACATTGCCAGGCATTCTTAGCTATTAATTCACTCATCTTTCCTTCCATCTAGCCAGCCATCCATCCATCCATCCAAAAACACCAAATTTCTGACTTGAAGACACTACTGTTATATTAAACGTGTTGCTACAAAGTGGAATTCATGAGGTTCAACTTAAATTATTGTCCAAGGTGTACTTATTAATTGATGAAAATACGGAGGATCATGCCAAACATTCCATCCAGTAAGACTGTGACATTTTGAAAGTTTTGAAGTATTGGTTTTGGATTTTATAATCAGAGAATAGTTATTGCATTTCTAATCTTACTATACTTGTATTGATTATACATATTGAGACACTTGAGAGTTCAATGCTATAGGAATGACTGGACAGGTAGCCTCTGTATACTCTTCAGTATCTTGATAATCAAGCCTGGAACAGTGTGCTGCCCATAGATGCCTTTGGTAAATATTTGTGAAATAAATGGATGAATAAATGGCAACTGAGATTAACTTTTTAAACTTTAGCAAGTGGCACTGAATCCTTGGATAAAGCTTACCTTATGAGCTATATATATCTCTGAGGTTGACCCTACCCTGTTAAATGCAGCATGAGTCCAAACCTTGGCTCTTCCTTTACTAGCTGCCACTTTGGACAAGTCACACGACAGCTCCAGGTCCTCTTTCCTCATCTGTAAAGTGGAGTTACCCCTCATAGAGTTGTAGTGAGGGGTAAATGAATTTATATGGTGAAGAGCTTAAAACCATGTCTAGCACCTCATAACTCTATTTAAGTCTGTTATTAGTTTCTACTGGGTTCATGCTATTTTTCTGTTTTCCCACTCTATTTTCTTTTGTGTATCACTTTAATAATGGGGAAGAAGTTACATTTTTTAGATGTACAGGCATACCTCAGAGATATTGTGGGTTTGCTTCCAGACCACTGCAATAAAGGAAATATCACAATAAAGTGAGTCACATGGATTTTTTGGTTTTCCAGTAATGTCTATAAAACTTATGTTTACACTATTCTTCAGTCTATTAAGTGTGCAAGAGCATTCTGTCTTTAAAAAAAGTACATATTTTAATTTAAAAATACTTTATTTCTCAAAAATGCTAACCATCATCTGACAACTCAGGGTTGTCACAAACCTTCAATTTGTGAAAAAGCAAAGTCTGCAAAGCGCAATCAAATGAGGTATGCCTGTACTTTATGTCTGAGCACACTCCCAGCTGTCACCAGCTATCTCTAGCATTTAGATATTAGCTAGATTTTATGCCAAAGCAGGGATCATTTCACTTGCCCTGGATCAAAGTGCGTACACCTGACATCAGCAACCAGCCCGCAAGTGTGCGAGTGTGCACAGGGCTGGCACAGGACAAACACCCACAAGCCAACTTGAAATCCCTCACAGGTATTTCCAGACTAGCTTTTTCCATGTCCTAGAGCATTTCTGATAACTCCTCTTCTCGTCAGATCAGACACCTCTAGATGAGAAACCCAGACACTAATCAGAGGATTAACATGATGAGTCATTTATCCAGGTTCATAATAAGAATGCCTTGTTCACATTATAAGTGGAATCATTCAACTGTAATCTTTAGTCCTCTCCCCTCCTCCACTGTGGTGGCGATTATAGAAAAGTAAGAGCTTCTTTCTTCTTTCCCAGAGGCGATGGAAGCGCTAATCTTTCCCACCCTCAGCAATGGCTCTCAGCTGCACATTACAATCACCTGGGGAGCCTTAAGATCTACTGATGCTTGGGCCCTACTGAATCAGAATCTCTGGCTGACGGACCCAGACATTGTTTCTTGGTTTCGTTTTATTTGTTTCTTTTTGTTGCCGTTTTGTTTTTAGCTCTCCAGGTGATCCTGATTTTCAGCTAGGGTCGAGAGCCACTGACATAGATGGTTTTGTTATTTCCTCAGCACAGCCCCAAACTTGGGCCTAGCTGGATTTCTGCAGAAAAGGGTTAATCACATCATGATGTAAAATGGAACACCTCGGGAGAAAGTATAGAGAAGTACGTTCTAGTCTAACTGCATGTGAGTCTGTTTGGGCTGAAGGAAAGTATATGTATATGAAGTAAAAAATATGTAACAGAATTGTGGTACAGTGATGGCACAGTCAACAACAATGGTGGCCGTAACAGTAACTGATGGGTATTGGGCATTTCCAATGTGCATGCACTGTGCTAAGCATTTTACATATATAATCTCTTTTACTCCCAAGAATCCTGTGAGGTTGATATTATCAACCCCATTTTATAGATTAAGAATCTGAGGTTCAGAAAGTAACTTGCTACACAACGGCACACACCTTCCAACTTGGGTTTTCCTCGCTCCAAAGGCTATGCTGCCATTGATTGCAGGCCTCGTTGTAGGCCCAGCAGTAGAGGGTCCTGAAAACCACCAGATGGTAACTCTTGAGATAAGCAACTTCCCTTGTTCCTTATCATCCTTTTCCTGGGGATCAGGTCAAATTTTCAATTCTGGTGTGGCCTCTTGTGTGGGGGACTAAAGTACGGAAAAGCTGAGGGCTCTGGATTCATCTAGAATCCAGTATAAGTCTAGAGCCACTTGTTCTTTGGGCTTTGCCGACCAGGCATGAGGTGGGGCACCCTTTAGACTAGATTTCAGGACCTGTCTGGTATCTTGGCAGAGGGAGCTTCAGTTCGGTAAATATTGATGCTGCACATGCTGTGAGCCAAACACTGGTGCCAGGGGTGCAAAGATGAAGAGGCATGGGCTTACCAGGCAGGACGTGGTGGGAGCACAGAGGAAGCACCTGGCCCAACCTGGTGGCTCAGGGAAGACCCAGGCTGTGCCTGGAAGGCTGAATATGAATTAGGTGATCTATGAGTCAGGGTTTAGTACAGGAAGAAACCACTCTAGGTGTTTCAAACAGAGAAATATTTAATACTGAGAATCAAACAGAGGCTTACAAAATTGATGAGCTGGAGGGGCAGAAGTCAGGGGGGTACCCCTGGGCTATTGAGTTCATGGGCCTACCACAGTAGCTATGTTCCAGAAGTTGGGATGGTGCTGCAGCAAGGGCGCTTCACACCCATGAAACTGGTGACTAGACACTGAAACAGGACATTGAGTCCAACAGCATTAAATGCCTCTTAACATTATTGCTCAAACCTTGCTGGCCAACAGCAACAGCAACAGAATGATGCCTTCTCCTTGCATCTGCCTCCAAATCTTACACAAGTGCACCTGGTTGACTGAACTTATTTCAGATCAAGACCCTAGCTGCAAGGGAGTCTGAAAAAAGTAGTTTGGCAGTTTGCCATCTCTTCAAGCAAATTACTAGAAGGATAGAATGGACGCTGGAGAGGCAATCACTAGTATCCACTATAGGTAAGGAAACTGAGAAGGACTTCCTAGACAGAGGAATCAGCACAAGTAACGGGCACAAGGCCATGAAAGAGCACGATTCAAGTGGTGAACAGCTGGGCATGGCTATGCTATCAGAAGCATGTGAATCAAGGTTTTTACCTGAAAGGGCACTCATGTCTAATCAACATATTTTTGATTAATTAGATTCGTATGTACACTGTACACATGACACTCTTTCCTATTGATACAGCGCTTGATGTATTCAACTGACTACTAGTGCAGAGGAGAAAGGAAAGGAGCAAAAAGCATGAAAAAGAATAAATAAAATTGTTAGGTAATAGTCATCCACAAAGAAAACAGAACATTAACCTTCCCCAAGCCTAATGTTGCAAACACTGTTGATTATGTGCCGAGGAGTCATCTCCCCTTTTTCCTTCCTAACAAAACCCCCGTTATTTGTTTTGTTCTGTTTTGTGGGGGAATCCACCCTTTTCTGCATAGCCCTGTGCTTCAGGAGAGGCAGGAGCTTCAGGTCAAGCCCCAAGGAGTAACACGTGATTAGTCTAACTGCTCGTGTTTCTCCCCTTCTTCTTATCAGCGTTTAGGTTACATACATGCATGGGACACAGTTCTAGCCAATAAGGCGTGGTGTGGGGGCCAGTGTGAGGTAAGTCTGTCAGGGGCTTATGGGAAAGCTCTTACTCCAAAGGAGAAGCAGTCCTCTCCCCTGCTGGGTATTGTTTTGTCTGCCTGTGATGCCTACCACTGTGGGCACCATCTTGCAACCACAAAGGAGCTAAGTTGACCCAGTGAAGAAGGATGGCATTGAGGCTGCCTGAACTGTTGGCCTCCAGACTTGTTGTTATGTGATACGATACGCTGCTTATTTTTTAATACATTTGAGTCCCTGTTTTCTTTCACTTGCAACCAAGAACATTGTAACTACTACTTGCAGTCTGTACACTTAGGATGAGATCTGCCCACTTAAACTTGGCTAATGAAGTCTCTGGAGGAGATTTAAGGAGAAAAATTTATTCCCTTTTTTTTCCACCAGAAAAATTGTTGTTTACCCTTCAAGAGCATTCAAGACCCACTCAAATGTCATTTCTGTCAAGCTGAGTGCTTTGTTATTGCCTGTACTCCCACAGCCCTCCCACTACTTCTCTATTACAGCACTTTACTCATGTACTCTTTCAGCAAATATTTATTGAGTGCCTATTTGGGGCTTGGTAGTGTTTTAGGCACAGGGGTTACAGTAGGAAACTAAATGCATGGAGATTCCAATCTAGTAGAAGACAGACAATGAATGAAAAAATTTTAATGTGATGACTCTTATCAAAGGGAAAAAAAAAGAATTCTTGTAAAAGAGGGGGAAATAACTACCTTGAAATTTATTTTATTGTACTGTGATTCTCTGTTCATATGTCAGTTTTTTTCCACTAGATTGTGTGTTCTTGTAACCTCACATCACCCACCACTTCCCTGGGGGATTGCATTTTCCAAAGATGGCTGCGAAAACCTCTCCCATCCCACAGGTTTTTCTGCAATGTGATCTTGCCATTCCCCATAGGGGAGGGATGTAGGCGGTCCTAAGTCTCCTCCTCTTGAATCTCAGTGGGCTTGTGACGGTTTGGACCCATGGACTGTGTTGGAAGTGATGCTCTAAAACTTCCATGGATAGGTCATAAAAGGCCGTGTAGTTTCCACCTGGGTCTCTTGGGACACTTGTTTTTTGGAAGTGCTTTTTCTTGGGACACTCCCTCTTGACACCTACATATAGATGCTCCACTTGACAGTCCCAGCTGAGTGAGCCTTCAAGTCATCCCAGGTTAGGTAAAGAAGCTTCCAGATGATTCCAGCCCCCAACCTCAAGTCATTCCTAGTTGTTCAAGTCTTCCCAACTGAGGCCCCAGATGTCATGAATCAGAGACAAGCCATCCCTGCTGTGCCCTCTCCAAATTCCTGATCCACCGTATCCATGTGCATAATAAAATGCCTGTTGGTTCACACCACTACTTTGGAGTGGTTTGTTACACAGCAGCAATGACTGGAACCCCCCAGATCTGCCTTTCTGTGAAATTTTAATCCAGTAGACAACTTTTTTTCTTTTCACCTGACCCAGTTGGTGATCAACTTATGCACTGAAGCTTGAGAACTTTCATCCATCTTACTTTCATCCCATTGAGTGTCGCTGTTGATGATATGCATGTGAAATGTCTAATCTTTTAAAACACAAATCTTCACCATTGATCTTAATATCCTGCTGCAGTGAGTTCCCCAGTTCAATTGTGTGTAGTGGGGAAAAAGTGCCTCCTTTTATCCATTTTAAACATGCTTCCTTTTCATCTCATCTTGTCCTCTTGCTCTTCCCCAAGTAAAGTGATTTCCATTTTGTGGGTACCTAGACACAGAGAACTGAGTTGAGACAATAATCTTTCTTTGGTTACCCAGAAGGCCTCGGGCGTGCTGCGACGGGGAGCAGTGGATTTTAGCTGGTGACTTAAAGGTGGTGGAACACTGTATTCTAATTAGTCACAAGTTTAGTTCCAAGCTTTCAAAAAATAGTCTAGATTCTGCAAGACACAGTAGGTGTCCTCTTGTGGTGCTGGGAAGTAGAGCACAGTAGAGAGGGAAGAGCACTGGCCAGTACATAGGCAATCCGGATTCAAGTCTCGTCTTGTGAGCCAGCTGTGTGCCCTTGGGCATAACACTTAGCCTCTCTGGACCTCATTCTCCTCAACTATAGAGTGAAGAGATTCAACCAGAGGGTTCTGGAGCACCCTTTTGCCTCTAACTTTGTATGAATTCTATGTATTTGCCAGTCATTTTGAAACATCTACTACATAAATCCACGGGAAGGAAAAGTTTGTATTCCAAACAGTTTGCCATTTTAGCTTCAAAGTGGAGTTGGAGAGAGCCACCACTCCCCCCTAACAAATTTTCTAGTTTTTAGAAAACTAATGTTATCGTTTTCCAAAAACACAATCCAAATTAGGCTTCAATTACCAAAAAATATATCCTGCTGTGACTGTTAAGTGACAGGTCTTGCAACCTGAGTCCTTTTAGTTTGGGGGTGCACCCCAGGGCTCCCATCAGCCTTGCTTTCATGAGCCTATCAATTCTCACGGTGCCATTGCTCGATGTTTGCATGGGGACAACTCCATTCTAAGTGATGAGAGTGAATGGATGGGGTGAACTGCTGCTGCATATGGCCACCTTGGGGAGGAAGAAGAATATTGTCCCAGTGAGCAGTCCAGTAGGAACTATTCAAGGGAATCTCTAGAAATCTGAAATCTCTTCCCAATTCTTTCTCCCCCTACAGAAGAAAAAAGGCAGTTACCATGTGGGACTTGGGGAAAGCATTCAGTCTCACTCAACCTGGACTCATTTCACTAATTTTCTGGTCTGCTTAATATTTCTTCAACAGTTGTGATTCTTAGAACTTCGTGGGCTCTAACCCACTTCTTAAGCTCTGCATCCTGTTTTGTCTTACTGAATTTTCTCTTTCCAATCCCAGGTGGGTGGGGGAAATGCTTCTCATCTCTGATTTTAAAATTCATTCCAGAATCTCCACTATTGAAGTGCTACCATGCATTGAGAGGACAGATTGCTTTCACTGTTGGCTTAACAAACTCTATCAATAGCAACAAGTAGCATGACGAGGTTCTACTCAACAGAAACTTACTTGTAAGGTTAAGAAAACCCCTGCGGTCCTTAGACAAAACTTCAGGTAACAAGTAGGAGAATAACAGCAGTAAAAGTAATAAAAAATATATCTAGTGTTTAGAAGAGCTTTTTGAAAATATTCTAAAGAAGAACCCTCCCACACTTCCCTTAATAAGATATCTCATATGTGATCACACATATCCACTTCCTTATCATCAGTATCATATGCGAGGATGTTTTGACGTTTTTGTGAAGGCTTTCAAGGAAGGCTTGAAAACAACACAGCAGCATCTATAATGCATAATACTGTCAGTTGTATCAATGGGAAAACTGAAGATCATGTAGGATGAATCACTTGGTTATTATTTGCTTGTTTAAGTTATTTGGGTAAAACAAGTCAGAAGTGTTGCTTGTTTCTTAGAGCGGTGCTACCCCTGCGAGGCTGCCTTCATGTGCTCAGTGACTCCTTGATTGTAGCTAAAAGGGGGACCCAGGGTTCCCACACACCACATTCTGTTCCCCCTTCTGTCATTCCTGCTCACACTCTAGTGGGGGGATGAGTTTGAAGGCTTGTTGTCTTCAAAACCCTTCTGTCTATGTGGGCTATGCTGCATCATTGCTTGTTGCCCAAAGGCGCTCTGCAAAGATAATTTACTGCCTAAGAAAGTGGTATATACAGAACTGGTCAAGCCATGGGTTGCACTTTTTACAAAATTAATAAACAATTTTTTAAAGCAGTTTTAGGTTTACAGAAAATTGAGCAGATAGGGCTTCCCTGGTGGTGCAGTGGTTAACAATCCTCCTGCCAATGCAGGGGACACGGGTTTGATCCCTGGTCTGGGAAGATCCCACATGCCACAGAGCAACTAAGCCCATGTGCCACAACTACTGAGCTTGCGCTCTAGAGCCCGTGAGCCACAACTACTGAGCCCGCGTGCCACAACTACTGAAGCCTGTGCGCCTAGAGCCTGTGCTCCACAACAAGAGAAGCCACCACAATGAGAAGCCTGTGCACCATAACAAAGAGTGGCCCCGCTCACCACAACTAGAGAAAGCCCGCGTGCAGCAACGAAGACCCAACACAGCCAAAAATAAAGAAATAAAGAAATAAAGTAAAATAAAATTTAAAAAAAGAAAATTGAGCAGATAGTACAGAGAGTTTCCATATATCCTCTCCTTTTCCCACTCACAGTTTCTCCTTAGTGCGGTTCTTAGTTCTCTCTTAATTCTCTTGCCTTAGTGCAGTTACAATTTATTACAATTGATGAACCAATATTCATATACCATTACTAACTAAAGTCCATAGTTTGCATTAGGATTCGCTCTTTGTGTTATACAGTTCCGTAGGTTTTGACAAATAATGTCATGTGTCCATCAATACGGTATCCTACAGAATAGTTTCACTGCCTTAAATATCTCCTGTGTTTCACCTAATCATCACTTCCTCACCCCGCCTTGACCCTTGACCCCTGACTATCACATCTCTTTACTTTCTTTCCCAGAATGTCATATCGTTGGAGTCATTCAGTATGCAGCCTTTTCAGATTGGTTTCTTTTATTTAGCAATATGCACTTAAGGTTCCTTCGTGTCTTTTCATGGCTTGATAACTCATTTCTTTTTTTTTTTTTTAATATCCTCTTTTTTTTAGAAGAAGAAATTACAAATAACAAAACATTAGCAAAATGAGTAGAAAGTACAGCGACTTCTCATATACTCCCCCTGCCCTCACACATGCACAGCCTTCCCCATCATCAACATCCCACACCAGAGTGGTACATTTGTTACAATAAATGGACCTACATTGACACATCGTTATCACCAACGACCGTGGATTGTATTAGGGTCTGCTGTTGGTACTGTATTCTATGGGTTGTTTTTGTTTTGTAATTAATTAATTAATTTATTTATGGCTGTGTTGGGTCTTCGTTTCTGTGCGAGGGCTTTCTCTAGTTGCGGCAAGCGGGGGCCACTCTTCATCGCGGTGCGCGGGCCTCTCACTATCGCGGCCTCTCTTGTTGCGGAGCACAGGCTCCAGATGCGCAGGCTCAGTAATTGTGGCTCATGGGCCCAGTTGCTCCGCGGCATGTGGGATCTTCCCAGACCAGGGCTCAAACCCGTGTCCCCTGCATTAGCAGGCAGATTCTCAACCACTGCGCCACCAGGGAAGCCCTGGGTTTCTTTTTTGCTTCTTCTGTTTTTTTTTTTTTTTACAAAACAGCAGCAGGAAAGAAAAATGCAGGAGGCAGATGAGCCAGGCACCGGGGTTCAGATCAGAAGGGAGCAGGGAGACCAAGCTGTTACTGCAGGCTGGCCCCGGAACTCTGTCCCAGCATCCTGGGAGCACGGCAACAAGCCCTAGAAGGAGCAGAGAGTGGGTGAGGAGACGGCTGTCCCAGCTCGGTGGCGGCACCGCTCCTTGGGCGGCCACCCTGGCGGTCAGCCAGGTTGGGAGCACTTGAGGCTCCTGTGTTTGGAGGCCTGGTCTCCAAAGCACGGACCCACAGGGGCCAGGCAGAGGAAGGAGGTAGGAAGGGCCGGCACAGAAGGGCTATGAGTTCTATCTGGGTCCCCCGGGACCACGGGGCCCAGGTGGGCAGGGGCAGTCAGGACGCTTCCCTGCTTGTCAGACAATCAGCTTCTTCAGGAAGGCCTCCAGCTGGTCCTCATCCTTGATGCCCACAAACTTGTCCACCACATCCCCATTCTTGATGGCCAGCACGGTGGGCACAGCTGATACCTCATACTCTATGGCGAGGTCTGTGTGGTCATCAATATCCGCCTTGGCCATCACCACCTTTCCATGCTGCTTGGCCACCACCTGCTCTAACCTTGGCCTCAGGATCTTGCAGGGACCACATCACTGTGCATGGAAATCCACAACCACTGGTGTCTCACTGTTGACAACTCAGTCTTGAAAGTCTGGTCCATCCTGGATGTTAAAGGTCATTGTACAGACTCTGGTGGTGTATATTGACTGGGCTTGGCTGGGTGTTACTGTCAGGTTATTAGGACTGCGCTGTGGGGTCTGCAGGGCCCTGGAGGCAAGGGGCGCCCACTGACTCTGAGAGGGCTTCCTGCAGATTATGGAGGCCAGGAACCTCCCCAGGAGAAGTCGCTAAGCCATCTCCCTGCAGCGAGAGCAGAGGGGTGCACAACGCGACCCTCCCAACCGGTCAAGGGCACTTCTGTTCCCTATTCATTTCTTTACTCACTGCCTGCCATCCAGCTTGCACACATCCCCAGTCACCCAGTTGCCGCAGCCAATGGTATTTGTAGCTTTCCTGCCCCACGGACAACACTGGACAATTGCGAATGGAGCATCTACTGGCCAGGTACTGTGCTCGGTGCTCTGCTCCAGAAATGAGAAGCAGATGTGATCCCTACCCTCATGGGACTCACGTGATCAGTCATTCCTAATTAATACTCAGGTCCCTTGATTGCCACTGCTCCCTTTGGCAGGTTTACTTAAATGCCACTTAAATCTCCCTATTTTTGAAGACCTCTTCTTTCCTTCCCTTCCTTCTCTTCCTTCCTTCTTGCTTTCCTTCTTCCCCTCCTTCCTTCCTTCTTTCCTTCCTTCCTTTCTTCCTTTCCTTATTATACATGTCTTCTCAAGGCAATCACTTCTATACCTACAGCTTCAATTACTTTGTGTATACTCTAATGACAACACAATTTTAAATGTTGTTTTCATTTACCAGTTTTTTGTTGTTGTTGTTTTTCTTTTTTGGTTTATTCCTAGGTATTTTATTCTTTTTGTTGCAATGGTAAATGGGAGTGTTTCCATAATTTCTCTTTCAGATTTTTCATCATTAGTGTATAGGAATGCAAGAGATTTCTGTGCATTCATTTTGTATCCTGCAGCGTTACCATATTCATTAATTAGCTCTAGCAGTTTTCTGGTGGCAGTTTTAGGATTCTCTATGTATAGCATCATGTCTTCCGCAAACAGTGACAGTTTTACTTCTTCTTTTCCAATTTGTATTCCTTTTATTTCTTTTTCTTCTCTGATTGCCGTGGCTAGGACTTCCAGAACTATGTTGAATAATAGTGGTGAGAGTGGACATCCTTGTCTCATTCCTGATCTTAGAGGAAATGCTTTCAGTTTTTCACCATTGAGAATGATGTTTGCTGTGGGTTTGTCATATATGGCCTTTATTATGTTGAGGTAGGTTCCCTCTATGCCCACTTTCTGGAGAGTTTTTATCATAAATGGGTGTTGAATTTTGTCAAAATAAACACTCTTCATCGCGGTGCGTGGGCCTCTCACTATCGCGGCCTCTCTTGTTGTGGAGCACAGGCTGCAGACGCACAGGCTCAGCAATTGTTGCTCACGGGCCTACTCGCTCCGCGGCATGTGGGATCTTCCCAGACCAGGGCTCGAACCCGTGTCCCCTGCATTGGCAGGCAGATTCTCAACCACTGCGCCACCAGGGAAGCACGTATTACTTATCTGGATGAGTAAGTTTTTGGCATCCCCTTAAAGTCATCTCACTCTAGGGTCCCAGCCCATGAGCCATGGGAGGGGGTCCATGGTGGTGGCATGGATGAGTCTAGGTAGGCAGAAGGGCCATAGAGAGTCATGGGATGCAGCTTGCACTTCCTCCCTTGGCAGGAAGGTCCCAGGGAGAGATTGCAGGGGGTCCATGAATATGGATGGGGAAAACCTCTGCAGTTAACCCAAATTGAGCATTTCTGACAACTATGACTATAGAGGAGATGACAGTAGCATTAACTGTATCTTTGATTTGTTACCAATTTGTCACCAAGAGAAGTCTGATGTATTTTCAGAGCAGGTTAGAGTTGAAGCAGATTTTATTTGTACCCACCACTACTTTGAAATGACAGAAGTTATTAGTACCACCTCTAGAGCTTATGATTGGAAGTACTGAGAAAGAAGCACATGTATTATGACATTGGAATTTCTTTTTTTAATTTAACTATATTTTTACAGAATCGAGTTTCCTTGTAATCTTATGTATATTATTTTATGTATTTATGCAGTGGTAATCAATATAGTCAGTAACTTGCCAAAGAAGGTCTGGGGCGTAGAAGTGCTTACAAACCCCCTCCTCTCAATCCTTTAACCTCTTGGGCCAAGTCTTTTACTCTGAGCATTGGAGATAAAAATCCCTGCCCTCCAGTATTACTGGGAGGATCAAATTCGACACTGTGCACGAACATCCCCATGCCCAATGTGAGGTGTTTTCAGTATTCAAAGGATGTGAACTGAATGTGACATTCCAAATAGAAAAGAAACAGCAATAACTCACATGCATTTGCTGCTCGTGCTGCCATAACAAAGCACCGAAGATTGGGTGGTTTAAATAACAGAAATTTATTAGGACTTCCCTGGCGGTCCAGCGGTTAAGACTCTGCACTCCCAATGCAGGTGGCACGGGGTCGATCCCTGATCGGGGAGCTAAGATCCTGCACTCGGCGTAGCCAAAAAGAATGAGAAACAAACAGAACTTATTTTCTCACAGTCTTGGAGGCTGGAAGTTCAAGTCAAGGTGTCGGCAGGGTGGGTTTCTCCCGAGTCCTCCCTCCTTGCTGTGTCTTCACACGGTCTTCCCTCTGTGCATGTCTGTGTCCCAGTCTCCTCTTCTTATAAGGACACCAGTCAGATTGGATAAGGAAGGGTCACCCTAATGACTGCATTTGATTTATTTACTACTTTAAAGGCTGTCTTTCCAAAAATAGTCGCATGCTAAGGTGCTGGGGGTTAGGACTTCAACATATGAATTTGAGGCGGGAGACACAATTCATCCTATCTTGAAAAAAAGACTGGATGCCTACCCAGGTCAAGGGGAGCAGAAGGGGCGACCACCCACCTCATCTCACATCCACGGCAGGCAGGTGATGGAAATCTCTGTCCTCACTCCTGTTTACTTCTCCAAGTGCGTTCACCACGTGCTACCACCTGATACAACCATCTCCCTTTGTAGTTTCGGTTCCAGTCTCCCTGAGGAAAAGTAGAAGCAAGCCCCAAAGCAAACCTCGGCCAGAGGGTTGTAAGTGAAGTTGGCGAGCATACCCCTCTTCTTTGTTTCACACGAGAAGCTTGTGGCAGATGCTTCCTCACAGCTGAGACATGCTCTGCAAACATCACCGAGAGGCCACTGCGGCATGGAGCACACGACTCCTGGACTCGCAGGCCTTTCTGAGTAGGCCAGTCATGCAAACAAATATTGGCCTATGTGTTAGGAGCCGTTAGATGGGCCTCGATGAAATTACATATTGGATTCCATGAAAACTGGGCAGTAATTCTCACGAGAAGTTTAACACCTCTTCCTACTGTCTTTTTTTTTTTTTTTTTTAAATAATAGACTTTTTTTTAAAGAGCAGTTTTAGATGTACAGAACGGTTTAGCATATAGTACAGAGAGTTCCCAATTTTCCTCCTCCCACACACCATTTCCAGTGTTAACATCTTTTGTGTAACAGTAGTACATTTGTTACAATGAATGACTCAATATTGATAAAATCCACAGCTGACATTGGAGTTCACTTCCGTTTCTGTACAGGTCTACCTGTTTGGACAAATGCAAAATGTCATGTATCTGCCACTACAGTATCATGCAGAATCCATTGACTGCCCTGAAAATCCCTTGTGTTCCCCATATGCGTCCCTTCTTTCCCATCCCCAGAACCCCTGGCAACCACTGATCTTTTCAGTTTTGCCTTTTCTAGAATGCCGTAGAGTTGGACTCATACAGTATGTAGACTTTTCAGATTGGCCTCTTTCGCTTAGTGATAGGCATTTAAAGTTCCTCCTTGTCTTCCCATGCCTTGATAGCTCATTTCTTTTTATTGCAGAATGATATTCTATTGTGTGGATGTGCCACAGTTTGTTTATCCATTCACCTACTGAGGACCATCTTGGTTGCTTTCGGTGTTTGGTGAGTAAAACTGTTGAACATTCCTGTGCGGGTTTTTGTGCAGACATAAGTTTTCAACTTAGTTGGGTAAACACCTAGGAGCATGGTTGCTGGATCGTATGTTTTGCTTTGTAAGAGACTGCCAAACTGTCTTCCAAAGTGGTCTTACGTTTCGCATTCCCACCAGCAACGCGGAAGAGTTCCTGTTGCTCAGCACCCTGTTAGCATTTGATTTTTTGCCGAGCTGCGTGGCTTGTGGGATCTTAGTCCCAAGACCAGGGACAGAACACAGCCCCGGCAATGAAAGCGCCAAGTCCTAACCCCTGAATTGCCAGGGAATTCCCCATATTTTGTCTTAATGTGCGTTTTCATTGTGATATGTGATATTCTGCATCTTTTCGTATGCTTGTTTGCCATCTGTATATCTCTTTGGTGAGTTTTTTTCCCCAGATCTTTTGCCCAGTTTTATTCTGTATTGTTTTCTTATTGTTGAGTTTTGAGAGTTCTTTGCATATTTTGGATATAATCCTTTATCAGATATGGATTTTGCAAATATATCTCCCAGTCTGTGGTTTGTCTTTTCATTAACAGTGTCTTTTGCAGAGCAGAAGTTTTTAATTTCAGTAAGTCCAATTCAGCAGTTTTTTTTTTTTTCAAGGATCATGTTTTTGGTGTTGTATCTAAAAACTCACTGCTAAACCCAAGGTCGTCTAGATTTTCTCCTACATTATCTTCTAGGAGTTTTATGTTTTTGCTTTTGACTTTTAGGCCCATGATCAATTTTAAGTTAGTTTCCGTGAAAAGCCTTGAGGTCTGGGCTAGATTAATTTTTTTGTTTGTTTTGTCTATGGATGTCTGTTGTTCCAGCACCATTTGTTAAAAAGGATATTCTTTCTCCATTGAAATACCTTTGCTCTTTTGTCAAAAATTAGTTGACTATATTTGTGCGGGTTCCTGCTGCCTTTTTATTAAACATTTGGCTACTGTTTAGGGGGAATACTGATAGCATTTGTTGCGAGCGGATTCTTGTATTCCAGCCCCCTGCAGTCAGCAACCAAAAATACTTGTTTGGAATATAGATATTGTGCAGTGGATACCTGTGTAGATCGTTGCTGCTCACGGCCTCCAAATTAACCTTTATACTTTTGTCAGAACGCACTAGCTCCTTTCCTGCTCTACTTTAATGTGCTTTTTCTCCTCTTTTCTTACACCATTCGAAAAATCTGCAAAACAGATGAAATAAAATAGTCTAATTTAACACGTTCCTACCACCCGTCTAGCATTCAGAAGGTGGAATTTCTCGGTGTTATTAGGATAAATGTAGGGGGTCGCGTTTCCTGTCTGAGGTCTTACAGAGTCCCTGGGGGCTCCTAGGAGTCTGTGGTAAAAGTGCTCGACTCCTTACTTGCAAGAAGATCGTTGGGATTATTGGGACACGATCAAACAGGCAAGATGGATTCCAAGCTCCCTCGCATTGTTAGCTACGGAAGACCAGCTGTAAAAAAAGTGGTCACACCGGGTCCTAGTTTGGAAGCGAGGATTTCCACCACTTTCTCATACTTTAAATGATTGGCGTCTGCCAAGTAATCAAAACATACCAAGGAACCTTTTCATCGTGTTCAGTTCGGAATTTCCAAGCAGCTAAGGACAAGCACGGCTGGCAAGCCAGAGGGCCAGTTTGGCTGCGCGGCTACTCGAGAGTGTGCGGTAGCCGGGGGCCGTGTCCCTGTAAAGGCGAAAGCTGTAATGCTGTCAACTTGTTATTTACTTTCCAAATCTGAATGACTGAGCAAGGCGAAAGGAGAATCAATCAACCACTATGTGACCCTACAGGCGGAAAAAACGCAGCGCTCCCATCAGCAGGCGGTGGGGGAAGGGAAGCACGTGTAACCCGGGCAGGGTTGCATCAGGAACTCGCTCGGGTTTTCTGTTGCCCCCCTGGTTTTTCGATTGCCTGTTAATACCTCAGCATCAGTCCTCACAAGCCCAGGGAGCCCGGGAGCAACGACGGGCAAGCTCAAGGGAAGGTCCCACCACGTCCTTTTGGGGGGCCTTGAATGGCAACTGATACAAAATAAGGCAAAATCTATTCTGCTGATTCACAATTATGGAGACTGTGTAAGTGTATCTTTTATTGATGTGCTCTAATAATAATGTGCAGCAACCGTCGTTTTACATCACTGACGTTTCACAGCAATATTTGGCAGCATAATTTTTAGTCTGCCTTTTTGATGGAGGACCAGCCCCTTAAACACTCACTTCGGGCCCCCTCTCCGCACAACCAGTACAGCAAATGGCCCGGTGTCCCAGCAAGGAGCAAGTGAGGTGCCAGTGTAAAACGCTGAGTGTGTACTGGGCTCTTGGGGCGAAGCTCCTTATACGCCAAAGGGAGGGGCAAACTTATTCTAAAATATTCGGCAAAGCAGACACCCAAGGTGCCGGCGGGTGGGTGCAGATGTTTGTTTAAGTGAACTCAGGCCTCGAGTGGGGGGCAGTTGTCGCCAAGCAGGAGGGGAGGCAGGAGCGCTGGGGCCTCGGGTTCACCAGAGCTGGGCCGAGCGAGCTGCGGCAACCTTAGCACTTGGCCGGGGCCCGAGGCCCGACGCCTCCGGGCGGGGGCGGGGGTGAGAAGGCCCGAGCGCCCGGCTTCTTCCCCCTGCCCCCGCCGGGAGCCTCCACCCCGCTGGGCCCGAGTTTCTTTCTCCCCACGCACTGCCGGCTCTTCACTGGAGGCATTTTGCAAAGGTCGAGGCTCCCCCCTGGGCCCCCACTTTTCCGGGGAGGGGAGGAGACCATTGGGGTGCCCTGCCGGCCGCCGATTTTGAGGGAGCGGCGTCCTCAGGCAGGTTGCAGGGGTTCTGCTAGGGCAGCTGGGCGGCTGCTTCTTGGAGGTGGGGGAGGGTAACAGAGCGGTGGCCCGGTTCCCCCCTCCCCTGGAAACCGCGGTGCTGGTGACCGGGCTCCTGTCCCCTCCTGGCTGGGTCCGGGCCTGGGACGGGGTGGGCACAGGCCTGCGTCTCCTTCCGCCCGCATGGAGGCCACGAGGAAGGGACGGGGTTCGGATACACTAGGGAGACCCGGGTTCCCTTCAGCCACCCCGGGCGCGGCGGGGAGAGCAGAGTCAGGGGTGAGGGACGGGGGAGGGTTGCAGGTTCCCCCGCCGTGGGGACGGGGCGGCTCAGGACGCGAGTCTTCCCTGGAGCCCTGGGGGAGGGGCTGTGTTGGGGGCGGACTCTCCCCCTCTTGGCTGTGGGGGAGGGCAGGCCTGGTGGCCTCACCCTCCGTGGGGGAGGGACCGGCTTGGGACGCGCCCCTCCCCCCCGGGCGTGTGGGTGGGGGGTGTGTCGGGGGGGGAGGACCCGGGCTCCCGTTCCCCGGCGGTGGGGGAGGGTGCGGGCTGGGGGCCGTGGGGGGAGGGGCCGGCCCGGCGGCGGAGGCGGCCTCCCTGGCAGTCCTCCCGGCCGGGGTCGGCGCGCTGGCGGCCGCTCCCCCCGGAGGTCACTGCCCGTGCCGGTCCCTCCTGCCGTCCCGCCCTCTGCCGCCGCCACCGCTCCCGCCCCAGCCCCCCCCACCCCCCCGCACTCTCTGCGCTCGGGAGCGAGGTGCCGCCAGCGCCGCCGCCGCCGCCCCGCCGCCGCCGCCGCCCCGCCGCCGCCGCCGCCGCCGCGCCCTCGGCCGCCATTCGGCCGCCATTCGGCCGCCATTCGGCCGCCATTCGGCCGCCATTCGGCCGCCATTCGGCCGCCATTCGGCCGCCATTCGGCCGCCATTCGGCCGCCATTCGGCCGCCATTCGGCATCCGAAACTTTCCAGCGCTCGCGCCTCACGGGAACTCGGCTGAGGCGGGGCGGGGGCGGGGCGGGGGCGGGGCGGGGGCGGCGCGCGGCTGCTCCGGGTGCCGGGCCCTCCTCGGCCGCGGCACTGCCCGGGCTCGGCGACGGCCGGCCGGAGGGAGGTTCGGGGCGGCGGCGCCGCCGCAAGTTGCGCTGCTCGCGGCGAGGTGAGTGCGCGGGGCTCGGCCGGCCGGCTGGCCGGGCGCGGGGTGGGGCGGGGGGGGACGCCAACTTGTCCCGCATGGGGGCCGGCGGTTCCCTCCCTCCGGGGTCAGGCCGGCGGCCTGGGGCGCCCGCACGCTCCGTCCGCCTCCGGGGCTTTGGAGGGGCAGGTCCCCAAGTGTCTCTCGGGCTTGGGCTGGGGTGCGGCGCGCTCCCTGCAGGCTGCACAATACCCCGTTTTGGCTGCTCCCCAAAGTGCCGGCGCGTTGGGGGCGGGCGGAGGCTGGGGGGCTCCTTTGTTTCGGGGCGGGGGAGGCGGCCGGCAAGTTTGGGGAAGCGCTCGATTTGTCCCCCGGTGCCCCTTTGTCTGCCCAACCCGGGGTTGGCTGGACGGACCTGCGCCGCCGCGGGATCCCCCGTGGGGGGAGGGGAGCCCCATTCATCCCCGGGCGCGGGCCGGCCAGCCCCGGGCCGGCTGGAAGCGCGGCGGCGCGGGCCCTGGGCGGCTCAGTTCTTGAGCCGCAGAAACCGTCAAGGAAGTCGGGAGCTCCCCAGCCCGGGCGAGGAGTGCGGGCTGGGGGCGACTTCGGCGGACGGGGGGCGTCCCTGGTCGGGCCGGGTCTGCGGAGCGCGGCCTGGGGAGGCTGCAGACCTGTTGCTCCCGGGCTGGGGGGAGGGGTGCCCCCAGATTCGCGTCCTGGGCGCTGCTCCCCAGGGGGACCTTGCCCACGGGGGCCGGTGTTCGGAACGGGGTGGGGCGCGCCTTCGGGGGTCGCCGGAGGTCGCCGGGTCCTTGACAGTTGGGGGCTGCCAGAGGCCCGCGGGCGCTGGGTTAGGGCCTGCCCTTCACGTGCGCTGTCCGTGCGCGGTGAGGCCCGCGCGGGGGCTCGTTCTTAGCACGGCCTCGCATTCTCCGAGCCCCTCGCTTTGGAAATTCCACAAAGTTAGAGTCGGAGGTGGGGTGTTTTTTTTTTTTTCCTTCTTTCTTTTCTGTCGCTGATGTTGTAGAGCAGAACCCCAAAAGAAACAGAAACCCATGCCCTATTCCTTGTGCCACGGTTTCTGCTTTGCTTTGTCACATGTGGTTTGACCTGACTGCTGGATGTTTTTCTCTCCAGGCGCGCCGCCTGGGTCCCTGGGTTAACCTGAAAGGGGAGGGGCGGGACTCCAGCCTGGGAGGGGGAGGGGAGCGCCACTCTTCCGTCCTGAACGGTGGCCTCGGTGTAGGAAATTGCCCAGGACGATTTTATGAAAAGTTTACAACTAGTCATTCCTAGGAAAGACGCGATGGGTGGGAGGGGGGCGCGAATGTTGAGTATGGAACAGTTGAGACGTGAAGATGACTCTTTTATGTTTAGGGATGTTAATATCTCAAACGTACGGCAGATTTTCGTGGAAAACCCCCCAGCTGGATGATGAATCCAGGGATGAAAGTTAAAGTGCATCACTTGACCCACTTATTAAGATAGCCCCTTAAGGATATTCTAGACCTGAAGGGAACACACACCTGTGGGACGAAAATGGAGACTTCAGGTGTTGATTTGGTGTTGTGCACAGCAGGGTGTGTGTCATTGGATCTTCTGAGGTTGGCTCTTCTTGTGCTTCTGTCCAGGGCTTAAGTCACTCTGGGAATTGTCAACACCCCTCATTTAAATTTCACACCTTGACCCTTAAATCTCCCAAAGCTCACCCCTCCTGAAAGTTTGGGTGTTTAAATGAAGTGTGTGGTATCCTAGTTGGTCTCGAATCTCACCTTTAACCGTGGGAGTCTCAGTTTTCTCATCTGTGTGATGGCATCATGAGTCTACCTGGGTGAGCTGTTAGGAGGGTTTCAGCGCTAGCCAGCAGAAAGGGGAATAGAGCCCGAGTCCAGCTCCATGAGGACACCTAACGCTTTGCTAGAAAAGCAGCCTTTGTCCCCGTTTGGCCTGAACTAGTGAAAGGGCCCACCCTGTTGTTCTGCTCTACCGTTGACCTTCAAGTCCTGTAACTTTTCTGAGTGTCGTTTTCTGTATGTAAAAATAAAAACGGGAACTGAAATCGTGGTGCTCATTGGGTAGTGCAAGGACAGGAAGAGGGAATGTACGTGTAATTTTTTTGAAAACTACAACGCTGCCTGTAAGTTTTAGTTGTTATGGTATTGTGCAGGTAGAGTAGTTTTCCTAATGTTACTCTAATGCCATGCAGTGAGGATTTTACGGGCACTTAATGCCCTGTGTGCAACAATTATTTTCATTCTACTTCAGAGGACACTGACTTGTTAATATATGGTGGAGGGAGGATTGTTTGATTCCGAAAGCCCAGCTCTTAAGCTTGGTGTTATTTTGCCTTCCTGTGTATACATAGTGTGAATCTTCCCACTTGGAGACAAGCTCGTTAAATTACACACACACACACACACACACACACACACACACACACCCCATTTCTCTTTCTCTCTCTCTCTCTCTCTTTCTCTCCCTCTCCCACACAGAAGAACCTACATTGAAATCTGTTTGTACACCTAGATGAATCTCAGCAGAAATCATGAAATGTCCACCACAGTGGAAAGATTGTTTTCATCTATAGCTTAATTATCTGGTGTGGCAGCCACTAGCCAACATGGGCATATTTAGATTCAAATTAACTAAGATTCAGTAACAATTCTGTTGTTACTAAAATAAACAATTCTGTTCTTTCAGTGCTCTACCCATAATTCACATACCCAATAGATGTGTGTAACTAGTGGCCGCCATATTGGGACAGCGCAGAACTTGCAGAATGTTCTATTGGAAGGCGATTCTCTATAGTTACTGCAAGTAAGGATTGATAAAGAAGGCAGTAAAGAGAGTTAGTTTACTTTTTGTGGGAGGAGGGGAGAGGCTGTAAGAGTTTGAAATAATTTACTGGTAGACTTTTAAAAAAAAAAAAGGTAGGCCCATTTCAGCTAGCAGGTGACCTAGGAAAGTGATTTCAGTGAGGTTGACAGCTGTGGTTTTTTAGATTGAGGTGGTTTGGATCACTTTTGAATTAGAAAACCAGAACTCCAAGCTGGAGTCTCTCACTGAGTATTTAACCTTGGACACGGCATTTAGTGTCTTTGTGCCTCAGTTTCCCCATCTGAAAAATGGCATAGCCAGTCCCCATGTTGCCTGCCTTTGAGTGTGTCGTGGCGAACATCTCTTGGGATGGTGGGGAGCCCAAGGTGTGACCGTCAGTGAAGCCCCTCGTAGGTGATTTAGAGGCCTTAGGTGATGTAGAGGCCTTATCTGATATGTTTAAAGCGGTGTTCGCCATGGGCTACCTACCCCTCCCCCCAAGTTTATGTCTTAAGTTTTAAGGTTTAATTTCTTGAGGGTCAAATCTTCTCTTATTAAAAGACTGATCAGGAATCCTTCCAACAAAGTGAGGCTTAACAATAGTCAAAGTATTTTTTAAAAGCGGCTGAGTGCTGGCCGTTTCCTGTATACTGGTCCCTGAGTCAGGATGTTATTTTTATTACTTAGTTGGTGTGTTCTTTGCATAGTCTTTTATATTTTTTTATAGCAACGTATTAGAAATTTTATTTGTGGTTGGGGGGAAAAACCCAGTTTTGCATCTGTGAGAGAGGTGACTTCCCAGATCCCCCTCTGCCATTTGTCCTCACTCTTGCTTTCTCTCAGGACTGCTGTGACCTGTCAGGCTTTTGAGACACCTGGGATATCCATGATTCTCTTCCAGAGGCGGGCAATGGGTTCCTGCAGAGGGAAGCCAGGCCCACAAGAGCCATCTCATGTAGGTCCTGAGTGTCAGGAATTCAGACCCTTCATCAGTTACCTATTGGGAGGGAGGACCCCACACCCCAACCCTGAGGCTGCCCCCTCCTTGAGCTTTCCGCCAGGTGTCTGGGTCTTGGGCTCTGCACACGTGGTTATTGCCAGGCCTGACCCGGGCCAGAGGACAAGCACGATCACTCTGCCCTGTGAGGCGAGACTGTCCCAGGTGTGGTGTCCCCGGATACCTTGCATTTGCCTCCTTTTTCTCCCTTAAAAAAGAAGAGTACGTGACTTCCAATAAGTTGTTAATCTTTCACCACCCAAGACGTTTAAAAAATAGTTTCAATCAGGAAGCAAGACTAAAGTCATTTTGTAAACTTTTTTGTTTTTTAAGTTGGAAAGATAAACTTTTTTTTTTTTTTTTCCATACCTATTTTTAGCGTGAAGGAAGTAACTGGCCTCGTGAGTGGAGACTGGATGTGAGTTTCTCCCTCGGGTCTTGCCCTCCTTGGCCCTCCCTCCTGTCCATCCTTCCCATGGGGCTCGACCAACTGGATGGCCCCGGCCACGTGAGTAGAGCGAGACCCAGCAACCAAAATAAACGCTGGATGTGGGAAGGGACAAACAGTCAACATGTTTGTAGAGGGAAAGAGAGCCTGCTCTGAGAAAATGAGTTTAAAACCTCAGGGGAAAAACGCAGTCATTAAGGAATGTGCTCCCCGGGAATTTGACCATGGAGGTGGCCGCCTCCTGCAAAGCACTTCTGTGCATTATCGCCGTCGTCAAATATTTATTGAGAATCCACTGCCTGATTGAAGATTGCAGATGTGAACTGGAAGCCATTGAAAAGTTAAATTGGAGCAAATTTAAACTTGGAAACAGAGGAGAGAGTATTTTCTTCTGATGGAGGAAGTTGGGTACCGTTTCCATGGCTTTGGTTTGTTCTTGGTAGTTGGGAAGGAAGAGGTGGAGATGGAGCGTGTGACTCGCAGGTTCGAGAGAAAGGGACGTCGTAGGGACGAAGGTAGCGGAGATGGTGGCTTACTGGAACCGTGTTTTCAGCGTTGAGCTCTAGAAGCTTGTGGTCAGCCCATGGTTCTCAGGGCAGTTTTGTCCCCTACCGTCAAGCAGCTTTTGGCAATATCTGGAGACGTGTGGTTGTCACAAGTTGGGGGAGGGGGACGGTGATGCTCCTGGCGTCCGGGGGGGCGGGGGGGGGGTCCGTGGATGCTGCGTAACATCCCACAGTGCACGGGACAGACCCACCCCAGAGAGCGACCCGGCGCTTAATGGCCGTGATGCCAGGGTGGAGACACCAGCCCTGAGTTCTGCTGTCAGCCGTGCAGTCCTGTCTTGAGCAAGGTCCACGGGCAGCTGGATGTCAAGATAGGTATCCGGCGCTGTGGTTCTCACGGCTCCGGCTCCCGTAGGCCGTTTTGGGATACATTAGGAAGTAAATGAGAAGGGAAAGGAGGAGGTGGGAAGTGGATGGCGGGAGCGGCGCAAGGCCAGGAGGTGTTGGGGGCGGGGGGGCGGCTGCGAGTCGCCTGAGCTCTGTCTCAACTCGAGTATTTTAGAGCCCTGATGCCAGCGCGCCTGCAGGGCTCCTTCCTGCTGGTTTTGCGGATGTCATTGCAGATTTAGCGGGTCTCACCTTTGGTCGGCTTCTTGGGACTTGGGTATTTATCAGGGGAACACCTGGTACCTGTCTGCTGTTTTCGGACCCTCTCTGTGCCCAGCGAGATGTCGGTTAACCTGGACTTGGGGTAACCTCCACCGCCGTGCTTGGGAGGGCGGGCGGACACATCAGTGTGGGAGGCGTTTGCGGCCTGCAGGACTCTGGATGCTGTTTCAAGCCCTGTCCTCTCCTGTGAGTAGTTGATTCGTGAACGGCTGGGGGCAGCTGGGTGCGGACCTGCAGTGGGGCCCTCTCCCACGAATGGGCACTGCTGGCGCCTGGAGTCTGGTCCTCCTGAGCCAGCCCGTGGCCCCGTGGCCTGTGACCCCCCCCGCCCAAGAGGAGCGCCAAGCCCAGCCTGGTTGGGGGCCCTGTGGGCTCCTGGTGGTCATGGGGTCGGGGACACTTGGTTTGCAGCCAGCTCACCATGCACTGACCGCCTCTGGGCACATGTTACCTTCTCTGGCCTTAGTTTTCTTCTTGAGAGAGAAAGAAAATAAAATCTGTTTCTCAGGCTTGTATTAACAGAAGGAGGATTATTATCATGCTTGGAGCCCAGTGTCCTTAGGTTTTCCTCTACTCTGAAGTTGGGAATTGGTGTGGAAATATCCAATAATGACAGTAATAATATATCTTTTTTAGTTACGGTGGTCTCCATCAATTGCTTGCTTGCTTTTCTTAAGTTAAATTTCAGGGCTGGCATACGCACACAAACACACACACGTGCTGTATTCAGACACATATGTATTCTCTGTATATTTCCTAAATTTACTATGTGATAAATGATGAATTTCAGCATGCTTAAATTTCTGTAACCACCACCATCATCAGGATACCAAACAACTAAATTCCGTCACCCCAAAGGTGTCCGTGGTGCTTTCCCTCCATACTCCCCGCTCTCTCAGCCCCTAACTCGGGGCACCTGCCGATCAGCTCTGCTCTCCTGGTCTTGGTAATCACATTTTAACTCAGGATGAAATGCCTAATAGTGAATCTCTCCACTCTTCGAGCACCTTCCTTGACTCATGAATTTTATACTGTGGCACACTTGGGCCCATGTGTTTTTCTCAGAATGATTTTGCACTGTGGATATTATCAAAAGCAAGGAAAAGCCAAAACTTAGAGCTTCTTAATACTTGTAAGAAATCATAGTGAAAAAATATCGGGTATCTTGTTGGAGCTGCCTATAGGATTTGCACATTTCCTATGCCAGTTGATCCTTGCTGCCAAATCAGTTGAGATGGGACATTTTTGGATGCACTTTCAGAGACTGTTTCTGGAGCAGTACTATGTAAAATGTATCAGTAGGTTAGACTCATGTCTTTAGTTTCAAAAACAGGACACACATTAAGAGGCGTGGTTTTCCCAGTGGGTTGATAACGTGACCAAAAAGTACACTAAAAATATCCAGTTGTGTTTGCATTAGTTTGTTGTAGAAATAAATTCCTACGTCTGTGTTTCTATGTGGTTGTTCACCTGAATTCTACCTTGGGTCGTAATTTCACTATTTGTGATCAAATAAGGAATATCATGTTTTCTAGAGAATCCTTTGCCTGGCGTTTTGGTCACTTGTGTCCTGCCTTGGGTTGCCTGCCTGCTTGTGTGAAGTTGTTGAACCTGTGTGTGTCCTCACGTGTAGAGTGAAAGGCTTGATGAGCTGATCTTGAGGCCTCTCCTACCCCGTGTTTGCGGATTGTAATGTGGAAAAGGCACACGTTAAATGTTGCGTAGGCTCTTTTTTTTTTTTTTTTTTTAACACTTTTGTAGGTTAAGGATTATGGTGGTTTTATATTAACTAGCAATTTGAGTAAACTATGTTCCATGCTTTAACTAACATTTTACCCATGATTGAAATAAACAATATTCAACTTAACATTGCTAAGTTAGTTGCATGTTTTACTGTAAAAAAAGACCCCAGCAATTCAGAAGACACTTTGGGCTGTGGGGTGCCTCTGAATAACTCTTACGAGTGTTGTAGTTTCCCAGTTTCAGGAGACCCTGTAAAATAAGCACAAACAATGCTCACGGCAAAATTCATAGTGTTTATTCTTGAAGAGACTGTCTCTGCCTTGAATTCCTGTCATTTTTTCCTATCGTGGTGGATGGAGCTGGAATACTGAAAAGAAAACATGAGAGTTTTCTCTGCTTACTTCCCTTGAGCCTGGAACCCAGAATATGACCCGAGATAGCCAGCCCGGAGCACGTTCCTTTCTGGAACACTTAACACCAACCCCCAGGGAGAATACAGAGGCAGGAGGAGGTGAGGACTCTCCCCGCCCCACCCCCCCACCCCCCCACCGCCCCACCGGCGTGATGATCACCTTCTCTCTCTCCAAGATGTTGAAGACTTTCCTCATGTCTACCGCAACCTGGACACCCAGCCTCATCCATGTTGGAGCAAGGCTAGAGGGACACTGTCCGCTTCTTGGGAGAGCTTGGCTCATACTATTATAGACTTGCCCGTTGTCATTGGGCTTTAGAGTCTGTGTGAACATCCGGTATCGAATTTGCAAACACTTCTGCTTGTTTAAACTTTCCAATAGATGGAAATTTGGGCAAAAGAAGCTTACTGTATGTGATGCCATTTTATTTCTTAAATCAGTAATAACAAATACTTTAATATGGTAAGACCACGTAAGTCATGATTGGGAACTGGAGAAAATTCTGTGTAACTGAGCAGTGCTTTTTGTTTCTAGTGCGTTGGGGTGATTTTTAGCCTTAGCTGGGTCAGCTCTACCCGTCGAGGTACCCTTCTTATCTTGACATCCGTTTGAAGATGAGAAATGAGAAAGTGGAGTTGGAGGGATGTTACCCCGTTCATATGATGCAGACATCTGTAGCACCGGTATGCAAACATAATTCTCAGCACCTATAAAGTTCCAGGTGGTTGCCGAGTTTTAGGCTGTATTTAGAAAAGCAACTGAGCAGAGAACTGATGTCTCTACCATTTGATTCATTTGGGAGACAGAATAAACTTGGGTCCTTGCCTTAGGTTCTTTTCCCAGCAGAATCTTATCAGGCATTCTAATCCCTTGAAACTTGAATGCCAACTCTGTGTTGGTAAAGACTCAAGTATTCACAGTGATCAACGTAAAAACAAGGGTTGCCAGTCCCTGACAGTCACAGGTCAGTCTTGGGAGACGCGCTTTGGTTTAACTCCTAATTTGATTATGAAAAAATATCACATTAGGTTTGTATTTCTAAGATGCACGATGATTCTGTGCCAGTTTCAACAATTTCCAGAGATCTGTAGCGTAATTCTTCAAAAAGCCTTGCCAGGAGAAACAGCGTTGGAGGGGCACCCAGCTCAGAAGTTGGTGAAAATAAGAAGTAATGATCTCATTTGTCCAGTGCATGACAGAAACTGTTGTAGACCAGATGAGAACAAGGGGAGAGGCCTGTGGAAATTAGACTTGCCTGATAAATTTCATGGGCCTCCTAGTACATTTCCTTGAAACCAATAGTCTCCATGTTTAGTTGAGGCAGAGGGTGACAGAAATGCCTTGTCTCAGGTTTTAATTCACAAAGTGGGCTCCCAAGTGGACTGCATATCCTCTGGCAGTGACAATGGGATTTACTGGAGTGCAGGAAGAAACTTAAGTTCTCTGTTTATGTATTTTTATTTAATAGTTACAAAATGTCTATTTGTGGTCTATGAAAAATGCATATAATGTTTGTTGTGTGTTATCTCTAGTTAATAGGTTACATGAGTTGGAGTTAATGCTTAAAAGGTTTTCACTGAGAGGGATATGCAATGAAAAAGCATCTAGAGATCACTGATGGGGTCCCCAGAGGTGACGAGGGGCTGATATTGAAGTCCCTGAATAAAGTGGGACACAGATGTATTCCCCTGCCACGATGTGTGTGTGTGTGTGTGTGTGTGTGTGTGTGTGTGTGTGTGTATACACACACATGTGTTGTGACTGAGATCTGCCAGCTTAAAGATTGGACATCCCTCCAGAGGCACAGCTATTAATGATGTGATTTGGGGAAGAAAGAACAACGTTGACAGGGTACTGGGCACGTTTTGGATCTACAGGATTGTGCGTGTTTTTAAAGCTGAAAAAATATATGTGTTTCAGAACCAGATGACAATATCCCAGTTGCAGGTGCACGAGGAAACTTTGGAACAATGCTGTGCTTTTTAAGCATTTCATGACGCCGCAGTGTTTTCATAATCACTTAATTCTGTTTATAAATCAGCTGCTTTCATTGATGGATGCCCTCAGGGCTCCCCAAAACCAGGCTTTTTGTCGAATACGTGATTCAAACTTTAAAAGATGTGAGAGAGCGCTGGAACTGGGTTGTGATGAAAGTCTCTGGGTGCCTTCAGTCTGGCTGTTTATTTGTTGTTGTTTTTTTCCAGAAACATATTTCATCCATCATGGTTGTCATTAAATCTTTTATTTTTTTACTTTTTGCATTTCACATTAGAGGCTTTTTAAAAGAGAAAACTGTCATTTTGGTTGATGCTGTATTACTGGTGTTACAGAGAGTAAATAAATACAAAAGTTACATTCACAACCCAGACCACATTGTGGGCTGTGGAGGTGAGACATAGGACTCACCTCCAAACTTCAGGTCTTTGGCTGAGGTCGTTTGCTGAGAATGGCTGAAGCTTTGGTTTTCATGACACTAAATGTCGACCGCAAGTAGTTCCAGGTTTCCACAGCAGCGTTTTTGTTTGTTTAATTTGAAATGATTGATACGTTAGCTTCGGTTTTGGTGTTTGTGCCTATTTTTCCCTTTGTGGATACTGAGTTTGCAGCGTAGCTTTGTATGTAAAGGGAAGCAGAGACCTGCACTGTGCATGCAGACGCCTGCAGCTAGCGATGGTCTTGTTCTCCATACCGTCCGGGCACCAGGAGCACACCTGATTTCACTCTCGTCAGGATCCACGTGGACATTCATTTGTCCTTTGGTAGAATAATATATTTATCTCCTACTTAAAAAAAAAAAAGATTGCTTCTCTTTACAGTAATAATTCAGAAGGCACCTACTGTGAAGAGGGGAGAAGCAGGAAGTAGAATTTTTTTTTTTTTGTCTGCACCACGTGGCCTGCGGGATCTTAGTTCCCCCACCAGGGATCGAACCCAGGCCCTCGGCAGTGAAAACACGGAGTTCCAACCACTGGACGGCCAGGGAATTCCCAGGAAGTAGAATTTTTTGACATCTACATTATGCACCTTTGTCTCTGCTCTCCAGAGATCAGGACATTTAAGCTCCTGTAACAAATTTAGTTTTAATGAAAGTCTTGGGGAATGTCCTTTATCTGCCCCGTGCCTGCCCATCTAAGAGGAGGGAGAAATTACACAAAGTATTTTGCTTTTAGCCGGTTTCCTTGAGCCTTGTCCAAGTCCTGACTTCTTATTGCCAGCAGGTCAGCTAGACACTGGTCAATCGCTTCAGCTCTGGACAGGAATCTTTTTCTGTCTTTGTTGTTGATAATTTTCTAATAATTATTCATTTGATTATTTGCCAGCCAAATTACCCTAAATAATATTCAGAGATGTATCCGAGAATAGCCCCATCCTGAGACTGTTCGCAGAAGTGGGCACAAAATTTGATTTTATTTCCTAAATGCATACCTCAGGTACTCATGAAGTGCAGAGATCTGTGTATACTCTCTGGGAATTAGAGGCACAGGTGTACAGAGCAGGAACGTAGGGGAATAGTAGCACCAAATGGTTGAGTCAACGGGACATGAACTCTCCAAGTATGCTAACCTTTGAGG